>NW_006291614.1:0-7459 GCF_000327345.1 Myotis davidii | reverse complement strand
AGGGCTCCCAGTATGTGAGAGGGGGCAGGCTGGGCTGAGGCCCCCCCCCCCCCCACACACACACACCCAGTGCACGAATTTCGTGCACCGGACCCCTAGTTTAAGAATAAAGAGAGATTGCTTGCAGTTTCATGGGCATCTGTCTTGTTTGTCTAAAATTAGATTGTAAGCTTTTTGAGACAGAGACTAAAATCTTCACTCCAGCTCAACCAGCATGGCTCAGTGGTTGAGTGTTGACCTATGAACCAGGAGGTCATGGCTCAATTCCCAAGTCAGGACACATGCCTGGTTGCAGGTTCAATCCTCAGTGGGGGATGTGCAGGAGGCAGCTGATCAAGGATTCTCTCTTCATTGATATTTCCATTTCTCTCTCCCTCTCCCTTCCTCACTGAAACAAAAATATTTTTTTAAATAAATAAATAAATAAATAAATAAAATATTCCCTCCAGAAGTCAGCAAATTTTTTTTCTGTAAATATTTTAGGCTTTAAAGTCCAAGAAGCAAAATTGACAATATTACAAATATACTTAGGTGCCAAAACCAGTTTGGCTCAGTGGATAGAGCGTCGGCCTGCAGACTGAAAGGTTCCAGGTTCGATTCCAGTCAAGGGCATGTACCTGGGTTGCGGGCACATCCCCAATAAGAGATCTGCAGGAGGCAGCTGATTGATGTTTCTCTCTCATCAATTTTCCTAACTCTCTATCTCTCTCCCTTCCTCTTTGTAAAACATCAATAAAATATATATTTTTTAAAAAATATACTTAGGTAAGAGAGAAAACAAATTTCCACAACATTTTATTGACAAAATTTGAAATATAATAACAACCAAGTGTGATGTTTTGTGATACAGGAATTCTAGTGAAAAGAATGGAATCCTTTGGGGAGTAACACTTCACTTAGATGGAGTTCAAAGTTAGTATTTCCTATCATCAAAATCTATTGCAAATATACATCTGTTACTGCTGATCTGTAATGAGATTTTACCTACTTTATCTTTGAAAATGTTTCTTCACACAGATAAGTACTGCCTAATCTGAGGTCGAGCCATAAATATATGCTTTTAATTAAAAGTATTTATCACACATTTATTTTATAATTGGAAATTTATACCTTTTATCCATGTTAATACATTTTGCCCACCCTTAGGCTCAACTCTAGCAATCACTAATCTATGAGTTTGTTTTTAGAGTCCACATATAAGTGAGAACACATAATATTTGTCTTTCTCTGATTTATTCTAGTTTGCATAATGCCTCAAGGTCCAGCCATGTTGACACCAATGGCAGGATTTCCTTCATTTTTAGGCTGAATAATATTCCACCACATTTTCTTTATCCATTCATACATCAATAGACACTTAGGTCCCTCCCATGTCTTGGTTATTATAAATAATGCTGCAACAAACATGAAGGTTCAGAGATCTTTTTGAGTTAGTGTTTTGTTTCCTTTGGATAAATACCCAGAAGTGGAATTGCTGGATTATATGGTACAGTCAAATCTTGGTTCTCAAACATCTCCCATCTTGAACAATTCTGTTCTTGACCAAGTTGTTCATAGAAAAAATGTCTCCATTTTCAAACAAAACTTCAGTCTTCAGCCTGACAAGCCTTTCAAACTAATGCAACAGTATGACAAAAAGCATCTCTGGGGCCACAAACAAAGGAGAGAATCAGTTTACTGCTATACCTCGGGTTGTTAACACCTCAGGAAATTGTGCTGTGAATATATTTGTGTGTTTTTTTGCTGTTGAAATGGATGATTTTAAAACATAACAAGGCCATCAAGTGTGCTGATATTGTTAAAGGTGTGGAAGTGCTCATAGAACAATGATCACAAGCAATTGAAGAGGTAGAAAAATTGTTGTTGATTTGGATAAATGAAAAGCAATTAGCTGGTAATAATATTTTTGAGTTGTGATATATAAAAAAGTGAAGATACTGCACCCCTGGAATGAGTGCTGAAAGTGATTCATTTAAGGCTAGGAAGGGGTGGTTCAATAACTTTAAGAAAAGAAGTGTTTATAGATTAAACAGTATATTAGACATGTACTGCATCTAAGAAAGGTTAAAACAGAGAATCATTTAGGGGTCTGGAACAAATTAATTCAAATTACATTATTTCTAATGGGAAAAATGATTTGGTTATCAAACAAATCGCTTCTTGAACAGCATCTCCAAACCTATTAAGTTTGATAAGTACAGAGGTTTCACTGTACTTAATTTTTTAAGGAACTCCATACTATTTTTCATAATGGCTGCATAAATTTACATTTTCATCAACAGTGCACAGGGTTCCATTTTCTCTAACATCCTCATCAACACTTGTTATTTCTTGTCTCTTTTATAATAGCCATTTAACAGATGTGAGGAGATATTGTGGTTGTGATTTGCATTTCCTTGATCATTAGTAATGCTGAGCACTTTTTCTTGCACATGTATGTCTTCTTTGGAAAATGTCTATTCAGAGCCTCTGTCCATTTTTAAATCATATTTTTTGCACTTTTGTTATTGAATTGTATGAGTTCTTTATATATTTTGTATATTATCCCTTTACCAAATATATAAATTGCAAATATTTTCTCCCATTTTGTAGGTTGCCTTTTTATTTTATTGATGGTTTCCCTTTTTTGTGCTGAAGCTTTTTAGCTTGATGCAGTCCCACTTCTTTATTTTTGCTTTTGTTGCCTTTGCTTTTGGTATCAAACACAAAACAATAATCACCAAGACCAAAGTCAAGGAGTTTATTGCTTGTGTTTTTTTCTAGGAGTTTTATGGTTTCAGGTTTTACATTTAAGTCTTTAACCCACTTTGAGTTACTTTTTCTGTATGATATAAGGTAGTAGTCTAGTTTTATTTTTTTGCAAGTGGCTGTTCAGTTTTTTCAACACCACTTATTGCAGAGACTATTCTTTCCCTCATTGTATATTCTTGGCTTTGTTCTCACAAATTAATTGAGCTTATATGCATAGATTTATTTCTGGGCTCTATTCTGTTCCATTAGCAATGTGTCTGTTTTTATGTTAATATCATACTGCTTTGATTACAACAGTTTTGTAATATAGTTATGCCCACATAAATTTATGTATAAGAATGTTTATTATATTATTTGTACAAAAAAAACTTCCCCCAAAATAATTAAAATGTCCAGTATGGGATATTTTTAAAATGTTGGTAGATTTATAAAAATACTTTACAGCCATTAAATATCTTATTTTAAATTCTCAAATTAAAAGGCAGATATTGGCAGATGAATTAAAAATGATTCGTGCCTAGAGCCCTGGAGTTCAGCCGGTTACGGTCCCAGGCCAGCAGTCGTCCACTTCTTCTTTTCAACATGACAGATGCCGTTGTGTCCTTTGCCAAGGACTTCCTGGCAGCTGGAGTGGCCGCAGCCATCTCCAAGACAGCGGTAGCACCCATCGAGCGGGTCAAGCTGCTGCTGCAGGTGCAGCATGCCAGCAAGCAAATCACTGCAGATAAGCAATACAAGGGCATTATAGACTGCGTGGTTCGTATCCCCAAGGAGCAGGGAGTCCTGTCCTTCTGGCGTGGTAACCTGGCCAATGTCATCAGATACTTCCCTACCCAGGCTCTCAACTTTGCCTTCAAAGATAAATACAAGCAGATCTTCCTGGGTGGTGTGGACAAAGCCCAGTTTTGGCGATACTTTGCAGGGAATCTGGCATCAGGTGGTGCTACTGGGGCCACCTCTTTGTGTTTTGTGTATCCTCTTGGTTTTGCCCGTACCTGTCTAGCAGCTGATGTGGGCAAAGCCAGAGCTGAAAAGGAATTCAAAGGCCTCGGTGACTGCCTGGTTAAGATCTACAAATCTGATGGGCTTAGAGGCCTATACCAAGGCTTTAATGTGTCGGTACAGGGTATTATCATCTACCGAGCTGCCTACTTCGGTGTCTATGACACTGCAAAGGGAATGCGTCGAGATCCCAAGAATACTCACATCTTCATCAGCTGGATGATCGCACAGTCCATCACAGCGGTGGCTGGGTTGAGTTCCTATCCATTTGACACTGTTAGTCGCTGCATGATGATGCAGTCAGGGTGCAAAGGAACTGATATCATGTACACAGGCACACTTGACTGCTGGAGGAAGATTGCTCGTGATGAAGGAGGCAAAGCTTTTTTCAAGGGTGCATGGTCCAATGTTCTCAGAGGCATGGGTGGTGCTTTTGTGCTTGTCTTGTATGATGAAGTCAAGAAGTTCACATAAATTATTTCCTAGTCTTCCCTCCCCCAGCACCCGTGAATAGGCATGTTGTATTATGTAACATATCTTGAGCATTCTTGACAGACTTGGTTGTCTGTTTTATTAGTGGCAACTATTTACTGGTTGAAAATGGGAAGCAATAATATTCATCTGACTAGTTTTCTCTTAAAGCCATTTCCATGATGATGATGGGACTCAATTATGTTTTTTATTTCAGTCACTCCTGATAAACAAAAAATTTGAAGAAATAAAAAATATCTGAAGTATAAAAAAAATGATTCATAATTTAGGTACAAATTCAACATAGGTTGAAATTTAAAGGATGAAAAAGGTATTCCACGTAAGTACTAACCAAAGAAGCCAGGGTGGATATATTATTACCAAAGTATATTTTAAGTCAAGAAAAGGTTAAAAGAAACATAGATAAAAGTTTCAATCCATGAAGAAGATATAACTTATAAACATATACACACCTAACAACAGAGTTTTATAAAGAAAATTTTGACAGAATTGAATAAAGAAATAGACAGTTTTACAATAATGGTTGGAGAATGTGATATTTCATTTTCAATAATGGATAGAACAACCAGGCAGATGATCAGTAAATAAATAGAGGACTTAAAACTATAAAATAATTAGATCAAACAGACATATTAAATATAATCCACTCAACAACAGAATATACATTCTTCTGAATTAACATAGAAAAATTTTCAGGATAGACCAGATGTAAGAACACAAAAAAGTCTTAATACATTTTAAGGATTGAAATCATACAA
This sequence comes from Myotis davidii, assembly GCF_000327345.1. Classification (NCBI taxonomy): domain Eukaryota; kingdom Metazoa; phylum Chordata; class Mammalia; order Chiroptera; family Vespertilionidae; genus Myotis; species Myotis davidii. The sequence continues at coordinate 2,456 of NW_006291614.1, read as the reverse complement.
ATTACTTTTCTGACCATAATGGAATAAAACTAAAAGTCACTAATAAAAGAAAAATTACAAATATGTGGAAAGTAACAACACACTCTTAACTGATGATTCAAGGAAGAAACCACAAGGGAACTTTGAAAATACTTTGATACAAATGAAAATGAAAATACAGTATGCCAAAATGTATGGGGTGGTTAAAAAACAGGGCTAAGAGGGAAATTTATAGGTGTAAAAGGTTACAATAAAAAGAAGAAAAACAGATAGGATCTAAGATAGCTGCCAACAGGATGGCAGGCTGCAATACAGTGTGTGAATGAGAGAGCAAAAGGAGAGTTCGTGGATGTGTGGGGAATGTCTGTATTTGTGAATGAGGGACAGTCATATTCCACAGGACTGTTGGGGTCTGGCAGATCAGGCTCCCCTGTCCAGGTAGCCTCTACTACTGCTGAAATCTCTCCTGGAGCAGCTGGCTCTGCTGCAGAGACAGCACCATCTTGAAGGGGAGAGCGGCTGTGATCAGAAATCCAGCCTTACCTTCAACCGAGGAGACCTCAGATACCTCCCGGAATACTACAACCACAATGCCCAGGGACTAGCTGCCTCAGCTGCGAACCCATGAACACCGAGACTCCAGACTCCCTGTCCATGGGCACCTAAAAAGTTTGTCCAGGGGGAGACAAAGTGGTGCCAAATACGTGGACAGGCCCTGTATATTCTCACAGAGCAGATGGAAGGAACAATTGAATTGAATAACATCCACCTGGAATTGGCGCATTTAACACAGCTGGTGAGGCAATCCGTGGATGGAAAGGTCAGAGATCGATTGCCTAGAGAGAGGCAAGATATGGGATCCAGGCTGAAGGGAGAAAAGGGCGCAGCGGGATCTAGAGTCTCAGATGGAAACTGCACTCCATCAAACTCATGGCCCTTGGGGTCAGTGTAGCCCTCAAAAGTGGAAGGGGGTCCACAGGCCTGCTGGCAGCGGGGATTCTAGATCTAAGTCCACAGCCATGAGAATCTGTGCCCAGAAAGGCAGCCTGAAGTTCTATACTGGCTGCACAGTGCCAGGGGAAAAAGACGCAAGTCAATGTGGTTCCCTTCACTTTCTTTTTTTTCTCTCCTTGCTTTTGCTTGCTAAGTCCAGTACATAGGATCTTCCAATTAAAAACACTCACTGAGGCTGCAGGGGAAAGTTGTTTTTGTAGAAACTGGGGATCAGAATAAGGAGAGATGAGTAGGAAACCAGCTCTGGGTCAGTCAGTCCCTCCAATCCAGTATTAAGTGCGGCAGGGAAAGAAGAGTCTAAACCAGCCGTGGGCAAACTACAGCCCGCGGGCCGGATCCGGCCCGTTTGAAATGAATAAAACTAAAAAAAAAAAAAGAGACCATACCCTTTTATGTAATGATGTTTACTTTGAATTTATATTAGTTCACACAAACACTCCATCCATGCTTTTGTTCCGGCCCTCCGGTCCAGTTTAAGAACCCATTGTGGCCCTCAAGTCAAAAAGTTTGCCCACCCCAAGACTAAACACGGTATAGAGACAGAGAAACCAAGATGGCGGCATAGGTAAACACCAGAAATTTCTGCCTCACACAACCACTTCAAAAATACAACTAAAACACAAAACAGACATCATCCAGAACCACAGGAAGTCTGGCTCAGTGGAAATTCTACAACTAGAAGGAAAGAGAAAGGCACACTAAGACTCAGAGGAGGTGTGGAAGTAAAGTGCAGAGGTACGGAGGCGCATGTGGAAAGAGCTGGCAACTGAGGACACGGTTGTCTTTTTAATCAGGAGGGAGCCTCAAGCTTCCTCCCAAACTCCAGTTCCGGGAGAGTCTCTGGGGACCCAGACTCATACGGGGAGAAACTGAACTGTCTGGCATCGGTTGGAACTCAAGGGTGGCTTTCTCTCAGAGGTGCTTGCAGTGATTACTGGGACACTGAGACCTGGGCCTCTTAGGGTAGGACTGAGGATTAGCCATTGCTGTTTGCTATGCCCTGTTGCTTCCCTGATACCCTGCCCTACCCACTCTGAGCACAGAGGCTTTTGCATATGAAAGGCCTGGCCCTTTGAAATCTGAAAATTACCTAACAAACTGCAACTGGGTCAGAGAGTCCCAGAACTTCGAAAAGAAGGCCCAAGGCCCCACAGCAGCTTGCATTGCTTCACAGCTGGGCCTCATCTGGGCACCTCCAAACCCCAAATAAAGAAGAGGCATCTGCAGATCTCTCCATAGCTCCTGCTGGGTAGCCTAAGGCAGAGGCTAAATTAGTGCCTCCTTAGAGATCCAAGAGCCAGTGTACCCAGTGGTCAGAGTGGGACCATCCAATTACAACTCCGCAGATCTATAAGGGACACACTCAGGGGGCAGACTCAGTGAGCACCAAAGCCCCACTGAAGCAGGTCTTGCCCCATAAGGGTGTTTGTAGCACAGAAGATCTCCCACTGTAGACACAGCTG
>NW_006291613.1:3124-3933 GCF_000327345.1 Myotis davidii | reverse complement strand
AGGGGTCCATGGTCTGTCAGGACCCCAGGACTCTGGAGGCTTATGGGGAGGTGGGTGCTGCTCAGGGTCCAGGGCAAATCTCTCACAGGGACTCTCTTCCAGGGCTGAGTGTGGGCCTCAGGACCCAAGTGCAGGCAGGTGAGTCTCCCAGGTGCCCCATGTCCCACTCCTCACTGTGGATGAGGGGCCACACCACAGGCAGCTGGGGATGGAGAACAGCATTTCTGGTCTGGCAGATGGGTAACACCTGGGAAGGTCCTGGCCTGACATCTGGGACTGAGGGTGGGAATGTCTTAAACCCAGCTACTGGCTTCCTTTTGCCACTGGTTTCCTTTCAGGGACCCTCCCCAAACCCACCTTCTGGGCTGAGCCAGGCCCTGTGATCCCTTCTGGGAGCCCCGTGATCATCTGGTGTCAGGGGACCCCAGGGGCTGAGGAGTACCGTCTGGATAAAGAGGGAAGCACAGCACCATGGAAAAGAGAGAAGCCACTGAAGCCTGGGGACAAGGTGATGTTCTCCATCCCACACATGACAGAGCTTAATGTTGGGATATTTCGCTGTTACTCTCTCAGTCCTAAGGGCTGGTCAGAGCCCAGTGACCCCCTGGAGCTGGTGGTGATGTCAGGTGAGAGGACACTCAGGGGTCCCAGCCTCAGGTTGGGCCCTCAGGAAAGGGGTCTGCTCTCAGGGTGTCTCCCTCTGCAGCCAAGCCCTGGGGGATGCGAGGGAGTTGTGACCCCATCTAACACGTGCACTCCTTCTCTCCTAGGATTCTACACAATACACAGACTCCCAGCCCTGTCAGGTG
>NW_006291613.1:2664-3014 GCF_000327345.1 Myotis davidii | reverse complement strand
CGTCTGAGAAGCCCTCACTGCTGACTCAGAGGGGCCAGATCATGGCCTCTGGACAGAGCCTGACCCTCCAGTGTCGCTCTGATGTCGGCTATGACAGATTCGCTCTGCACAAGGAGGGGGGACAGGACCTCTCCCAGAGCCTCGTCCTGCAGCCCCAGGCTGGGGTCTCTCAGGCCCACTTCCCCCTGGACATTACCAATGGCTCCCACGGGGGCCGGTACAGATGCTACGGTGGATACAACCTCTCCTCTGAGTGGTCGGCCCCCAGTGACCCCCTGGACATCCTGGTGGCAGGTGAGGAGACAGTGGGTTCAGTCAGGGCCCCAGACTCTGCACAGGCCCTACTGGGA
>NW_006291613.1:875-2525 GCF_000327345.1 Myotis davidii | reverse complement strand
AGTCTTGAGTTTTGTGAGTCTGGCTGAGGAGAAATTTCACTCAGAGAGAGGCCCAGTGACACTCAGGCCAGAACAAGGTGGGCTGGCAGCCCTTACCCACCCTCCCTCTCTCTAGGATGGCTGCCTGACAGACCCTCCCTCTCGGTGCAGCCAGGCCCCAGGGTGGCCTCAGGAGAGAATGTGACCTTGCAGTGTCAGTCACAGAGCCCGAGGGGCACGTTCATTCTGTCCAAGGAGGGGGCAGCCGATCCCCCCCTGCGTCTGAGATCAGAGAACCGAGCTCAGCAGTTCCAGGCGGAGTTCTCCATGAGGCCTGTGACCTCAGCCCACGGGGGCACCTACAGGTGCTACAGCTCACACAGCACCTCCCCCTTCCTGCTGTCACTCCCCAGTGAGCCCCTGGAGCTCCTGGTCTCAGGTGAGGGCCCCTGAACCTGTGTGCTGAGCTGTTAGCTCAGGGTCCCATCCCCAGAAAAATCACAGGCTGAAAGGCAGTGAGGGGCTGTAGGGATGGTCACGCAAGGAGATCTGCCCCTCAGAGACTCTCCACCCCATGCACCGCCCTCCCCATCACCTGGTACAGAAGGTGCCACGTAGGCAGTGTGAGGGTCTGAGGGGCCACAGGGCAGATGCAGGAGGAGTCTGAGTGAAATGGGGAGTCTTGGATGGCCCCAGTGTCTCACACTTTGTCCTCCTTCCCTGCACTCTTCGGTACCCCAGCCCCCCACCAACAGCGACCATGTCAACAGCTGATGAATCCTGGGTCCGCTCAGAGGGAGCATTGTCGACCCCAGGAAATTTCTGAGTCTCTTAGAGGATCTAGCGCCCTCCCACCACCCCCCACTCAAAGACATGCTTGTGTCCCAGGGGACCCAGGATTCCGGGAGAAATTTCAGGGAACTATTGGGCTCCAAGGTCTCTGAGGATTCTCCCCCCCACTCCATGGAGTCAGGCCTAAGAAGGAGAAGTGAGGCCGGTGACAGGTGGGTGGTCATGTCAGAGGGAGATGTTGGGCCCAGGCTGAGGGAGAAGTAGAGGCCGGAGAGTTGGAGAGAGGACAGGGGGACATGCCCTCAGCTGCTCATTTCCAGAGCCCCTTGGATGGAAGCCCTCACCCCACAGGTGGGGTCCTGATCCTTCTCAGAGCAGGACAGGTGGCTGCTCTGGCCATGGTGAGACCTGCTGTGGGTGACAGTGCTATCCACACTGCTATAGTGAGAAGTGTCCCCACCTGTGGGCACCAGTCTGCAAGGCCCAGTTCCCCCTGGAGCCCTCCAGGCCCTCAGTGCTCACCTGAGACTCAGGGGGACCATGGAGGGCTCACGAGGAACTAGCAGGTCCTGCCCAGACACTGTGTGAAATTCACGTTTGCTATCTGCATTTTCTGTGCATACCTCTCTGTTATTGCTCTTTTGCTGGGAACTTGTAGGCAATGCTTACATATAACCTGCAAACATTTAGACTTTAAAAACATGGATTTCTTCTTGTATTAATGGGGTATATTAAATGTATGTATTTATTATGAAGAATACCTTATTTACATGATGTTTCTTTAAAAAGATGCTTCAAAATATTAAAATTTAAAAATATGATTTTATTGATTTCAGAGAGGGAGGGAGATACAGAAACATCAATGATGAGACAGAACCA
>NW_006291613.1:0-732 GCF_000327345.1 Myotis davidii | reverse complement strand
CATCATTTCATTCAACCCCCAGCCTCCCACTCCCAAGACTACACCCTGGAGAATTCCATCCGGATGGGCGTGGCTGGATTGGTCCTGTTGGCCCTTGGGGTGCTGCTCTTTTGGTCTCGAAACAGCCAGAAACAGACCCAGGATGCAGCCAGGACATGAACATGGAGGGAACAATGCACAGTTCAGAGAGGAGGATCTTGGGAAGGTTCTGGAAGATTACGTGGGACATATGCTGAGGGACCTGTCTGCAGCTCCTTGCAGGTGGAGGAGTCATTGCTCATGTGCAGGGACAAGGTCTGGACCTTCTGCCCTTGAACTGTGGTCCTTTCCCTCCCGACCCCTGTGAGTCCTATGACTGGTTCCTGACTTTCCCCATTTTGGTGAAATTAGCATTTATCCCAGGTGGCAGGTTCAGGTCCGACCTCCCTACACTTGCATGGAATATGTTTTCCTTTATTTCTAACCACATGAACCTTCATGTCTGTATGGAGTCCCCATCTCCTGAGTCCAGAGCATGCAATCTATTGTAATCGGTCTACAAGGTGCACAATTCATCCTGCAAGAGGTAAACCCACAGGAGGTTCTAACGCCCTCTCTGGACTCCACACAGCCTTCCCCTGTCCTCCAAGGCCACCTGTGCACTTTCTGAAGAAACCTCACCCCTTGGGTTGAAGGCCTGGTTATTTAAAGGGGTTTCCAGGTTTGCATTGCTTCTGAAAACACCATTGTCCA
>NW_006291612.1:106205-107334 GCF_000327345.1 Myotis davidii | reverse complement strand
TTATTGAAGAGACTGTCTTGACTACACTGTATGTTCTTGCCTCCTAAGCCAAATATTAATTAAGCATATTGGTTTGGGCCAATTTCTAGGCTCTCTATTCTATTCCATTGATCTATATGTATGCCCTTGTTCCAGTACCAGGCAGTTTTGAGAACAGTGGCTTTGTAATACATCTTGATATCTGGTATTGAGATCCCACCTACTTTGTTCTTCTTTCTTAGGATCGCTTCGGCTATTCAAGGTCTTTTTTTTTATTTCAGATGAATTTTTGGAGAGGAGTTCATTCTAGGTCTGGGAAATATGCTGTTGGTATTTTAATGGGAAGTGCGTTGAATTTATAGATTGCTGTGGGCAATATGGACATTTTAATGATATTGATTCTACCAATCCATGAATATCATATGTTCTTCCATCTGTTTATGTATTCCTCTATCTATATTTCAATTTTCTGAGTAGAGGTCTTTCTTTTACCTCTTTATGTAGGTTTATTCCTAGGTATCTAAATTTTTTTGATGTAATGGTAAATGGAATAGTTTTTTTAATCTCAATTTTGGCAAGTTTACTATTTTGTATAGAAATGCCATAGATTTCTTGGGGTTGATTTCGTATCCTGCTACATTGCCGAATTCATTCATTAATCTAATAGTTTTTCGATGGAGTCTTTAGGTTTTTTTATGTCCAAATCATGTCATCTGCGAAAAAGGACAGTTTTACTTCTTCTTTTCCAATTTGGATGCCTTTTATTTCTTCTTCTTGTCTAATTGCAATGGCTAATACTTCCAGTACTATGTCGAACAGGAGTGGTGAGAGTGGGTCTTGTTCCTGTTCGTAAGGGAAATGGTTTAAGTTTTTGCTCATTGAGTATGATGTTGGCTGTGGGTTTTGTGGGTTTGTCATATATGACTTTTATTATGTTGAGGTATGATTCTTCTATTCCCACCTTGCTGAGAGTTTTTACCAAAAATGGGTGTTGGATTTTGGCAAATGATTTTCTGCATCAATTGATATGACAATGTGTTTTTTTTTCTCTCAATTTGTTAATGTGATGTATCACGTTTATCGATTTACGGATATTATACTAACCTTCCATCCATGTTATAAATCCTACTTGGTCATAGTGTATGATATT
>NW_006291612.1:101031-104119 GCF_000327345.1 Myotis davidii | reverse complement strand
ATTGGAGATCCCTTGTATTTTACTTTAAGTCTCTCTCTTGCAGCCTTTAAGATTCTCTCTTTGTCCTGTGGATTTGCCATGGTAATTATGATGTGTCTTTTTGTGGGTCTCTTTGGGTTCATCTTGTTTGGGACTCTCTGTGCTTGTGTGACTGTTTTTTTTCCTACCTCAGGGAAGTTTTCTGACATTATTTCTTCAAATAGGTTTTCTAAGCCTTGTTCCCCATCCTGTTTTTCTGGCACCCCTATTATTCGTATGTTGCTTCCTTTCATGTTGTCCTGCAGCTCCCTTAGGCTCTCTTCCTGTCTTTTTTATTATTTTGTCCAATTGCAGGTCCATTTGAGTGTGTTTTGCATCTCTGTCTTCTAATTCACTAATTCGGTCCTCTGCTTCTCCCCTCTGCTTTTGAAACTTTCCATGGTGTTTTTTATTGCAGCTATATCACTCTTCATTTCTTCTTGATTCTTACATCTGTTATTCATTTTTCCATCCATTTCTTTCTGATTCTTACAGAAGTTGTTGATTTTTTTCCTCCATCCAATTTATGAACTGTATGACCTTAGTTCTGAATTATTTTTTTTACATATTACTTGCCTCTGTTCCACATAGCTGCTCTTCTGGTGATTACTCCTTTTCTTTCCTTTGGGGGTTCCTTTGTCTACCCATGTTTGATCTCACTGACAGATCTAGATGTTGAGTCATTCAGGGCCTGCTCCTTGGGTTGCAGTGGCTCCTCTGGCTGCGGTTGCTCCTCAGGTGGTTATGGAAGTGGCTGCTCCTCAGTTGGCAGCAGCTCCTCTGGTGAATGCTGTTTACAACAGTGATGTCTCCTCTGCCAGGTAGGGGAGGCTGCTTTCACAACTGCTGTTCCTTGGACAGGGGTCAGCTGATCAAGAGGCTGCTGTTCTTCTTGCTCCTTGGATGGGGACATGTCTTCTGCTCCTCAGAATGGGGCAGGCTGCTCACGTGTCTGTTGCTACTTGAATTAAGGCTGGCTACATGCTGCTGCTGTTCCTCAGATGGGACAGGCTGCTCATGAGGCTGCCACTTCTTGGACAGGGGCAGGTTGCTTACTGGACTACTGCACCTCGTTTTAAGTGTGGGCTGCTTGCACAGCTGCTGCTCCTGGGATTGGGGACAGGTTTCTTGTATGGCTGCTGCACCTCGGTGGTGAATGAGCTATACGTGTGGCTGCTCCTCTTTGGATGAAGGCAGGCTGCTCACCCAGCTGCTGCTCGTTGGACAGGCACCGGCTATGTATGGCTGCTGCTCTTCGGACCAGTGCGGGCTGCACAGGGCTGCTGCTCCTTGGACATGGGTGGTTTGCTTGTATGGCTGCTGCTGCTCATCTTCCTGGGGAGAGATGCTCATCTGGCTGCTGCTCCTTGGAGTGGTGTGAGCTTCTCAGGCAGCTGCTGCTCCTCGGGTGGTAAGGAGCTGCACATGTGGCTGGTGCTCCTCTTACAGTTGTGGTATGCTTGCACAACTGCTGCTCTTTGGACAGGGGATAGGCTGCTTGTGCAGCTGCTGCTCCTCAGATTGGGGAAGGCCGCTCACCCAGCTGTTGCTCCTCGGATCAGTGCAGACTGTCAGGGCTGCTGCTTCTTGGATATGGGCGGTCTGCTCATTTGGCTCCTGCTCCTTGGACTTGGGAGGGCTGCTCTGGTGGCTACTGCTCCTCACATGGGGTCGGGCTGCTCATGGCACTGCTGTTCCTCATACAGGGGTGGGCTGCTCACACAGCTGCTGCTCCTCAGATGGGGGCAGGCTCCTCATGTGGCTGCTGCTCCTTGGATGGGGACAGGTTGCTCTCACAGCTGCTGCTCCTCAGACAGGTGCAGGGTGTGGGCTGTATGCAACTGCTGCTCCTCGGATGTGGTAGGCTGCTGACATGGTTGCTGCTCTTTGTATGGGGGACCAGGCCACTCACACAACTGCTGCTCTTAGACCTCGGGTAGGCTGCTCACAGGGCTGCTCCTCCTTGTACAGGAGTGGGCTGCTCACGTGTCTGCTGCTCCCATGGTTGTAGTGCCCTGGGCTAAAGCGTTGGGTCGGTCAAAGGGAAGAATCTTTCAGAACTCACAGGAGCCTTCACCCAGGGTGGCTGTAGACTCATTGACTATGGGACCACAGCCAAGGTAGCAGGTCCCTGGCAGGCGTGGCTGTAGTGTCCCAGGTGTTATCTGAGGGCACCATAGGTGGAGGTAAGGCTGGGCTCCCAGTTACAGCAGCTTTCCACTTCAAAAAGGCTAGGCCTCTGAGGACGAGCTGGCCTCCTGGTACTGTTTACAATGGTAGCAGAGTCTGCCTAGTTGGGCGAGCCCAGTTAGCCTGCCCCCGAAGATCCTGTGGTAGCAGAGGCTGCCTAGTTAGGCTAGCCCAGTTAGCCTGCCCCTGAAGGTCCTGCAGGGTCTAACTGTGCCACACACACACACACACACACACACACACACACACCACAAAACCACACACTCCTCTTTTTCTCTCTCACTGCCACCTTCTTCCTGCCTCTGTAGCTGGGTCTAGGGTGTAATTGACCCATTCGTGGATGGAGTGTCCTCTCCATGTGCCTGATTATGTGGCTTGCTCTCTAGCACATTAGCCAGACAGGGTAAAATTCACCTTAACAAGACATGTCATAAAGGAAACAAAGCATGAATGTACTCATGACACTGATAACCCCAATATAAGTGACCACCTGAGAAAAGAGAATTAGGGGAGATAAAAGAGGGCATAAATGATATATAAAAGAGAAAAAGATAAGAGACAAAAGAAAAAGGAAGATAAAGGAGAATATATATACACTAGAGGCCAGGTGCACAAAAATTTGTGCACTCAGGGGGAGGGGGGTCCCTCAGCCCGGCCTGTGCACTCTAGCAGTCTGGGACCCCTCAGGAGATAATGACCTGCTGGCTTAAGCCTGCTCCCAGGTGGCAGAGGGCAGGCTCAATCCCTAGGTGCAGCCCCTGGAAGGATCAGAGCAGGGCCGATTGGGGAGTAAGGGCGCCGCCCCCTGTCATTGCACAGAGCAGGGCAGATTGGGAGGTTGCGATACCACCCTCAGTCATGCTCCGGGTAGGGCCAATTG
>NW_006291612.1:99899-100649 GCF_000327345.1 Myotis davidii | reverse complement strand
AGGTTTCTGGCCGTTGCTTACAATGTTGCGATTCTGCGGGCTGAAGTCCGGCAGTATTCCTTACAATGTTTCTTAACCGGCAGGCTCAGAGGCCTGCAGCCGCAGGCGGGGAACGTTGGTTTCCTCCGTCACTGAGGCAAGCAAGCCTCGTGTTCTTTTCAAGCTGCCTGGCTGCTTGCCTGACAGTTAATTTGCATATCTCGCTGATTAGCCAATGAAAAGGGTAGCAGTCGTACGCCAATTACCATGTTTCTCTTTTATTAGTGTAGATATATATATATGGAAAACACCACAGAACCCTAGATAAACCAAAAAAAAAAAAAAAAATACAAACACCAAACCTCCAGCAAAGAGGGTGAGGGCAGAATCTGTAGATGCTGAGCTTATATACATAAAATAATGTTAAGAATTGGATGGGGGGGAAACCAAGATGGTGGCATAGGTAAATACCAGAGTTTTCTGCCTCAAACTACCACTTCAAAAATAAACCTAAAGGACACAATGGACATCATCCAGAATCACAGGAAGGCTGGCTGAGTGGAAATTCTACAACTAGAAGGAAAGAGAAAAGCATACCAAGACTCAGAGGAGGTGCAGTGCTGAAGTAAAATACTAAGGTACAGAGGCACACAGGGAGCTGGCTGGTGGCTGAAGGCACGGTTGTCGTTTTCAATTGGGAGGGAGTCTCAGGCTCAGAGCTCCAATTCCAGGTGAGTCTCCGGGGACCCAGACTCATACTGGAGAAGAGGA
>NW_006291612.1:89749-98221 GCF_000327345.1 Myotis davidii | reverse complement strand
ACAGTTGATTTCAAAAATGGTATAAATATAGCAAATAAAAATAAAATAAAATAGAATGATGGAAAATAATGTGAAAAGAAATAGAAAATAAATCAACAAACAAAAACAGGAAAACAAAGAAAAAGAAGAAAAAATGACAACAAAATAATAATTTAAAAAAAGTGAAAATAAAAATGAAAAACGAAGTGTTGCTCCTTTGGCTGGCTTAAGATCCCAGGCTTCTGTACTGTACTGTTTCTCAGGTTCCTGTTGCTAGGACTGAAGGATTATCTTTAGGACAGTCCGTTTGTACACTCAGGAACTATTTAGGTTTTTTTTTATCCTTTGTACCATTCAGGGTGGAATCTGGGTGTGGCTGCATTGGTTGCCTGGATACTGGAGGGAGGGGCTATCTCTTCAGGACAAAATGGCTGCCCTGGTCCCAGGCTCAGGTATGACTCAGCTCCAGACTCACTGCCACTTCTCCTGGACCAGCTCCTTTCCCCAGATTCCACAAGTCTGCACCTTCTTCTTCAGTGCAGTGTAAGTGTCTGTATCTGAAAGGTCCTATGAACTAGGTTCAGTGAAGAAAGACACAGGCCAGAGAGGGGAAAGACTGTGCCTCTGTGCACTCCTCTCCTCCCCACACTGCGTCCTCTGGTCAGCCCTTCAGGCTGCCCTCTCTGGGTTCAGACTTTCCTGACTGTGGACACAGATCTAGAATCCCCTGCAGTCCAACAGTTCTGCAGACCCTCTTTCCACAGTCAGACACTATGCCTGTTCCAAGGGACAAGGCTTGGTGCCAGTGCCACATGAATTCCCTCTGACCCTCTGGGCTCAGAGGTCTGGCAGACTCTCCTTCCCAGATCCTTGATTTTACCTTTCTCCTGGGGTCCTCTGCCCTTCCTGGCTGCAAACTGTCTCCCAGCTGAGTCTCCTTCGCCAGTTCTGGTTGGATGTTATTTTTTCAGCTGCTTATTCTATTTGCTCTGGGACAAGCCTTGGGACACATCCACCTATTCTGCCGCCATTTTGCCTCCACTATCAATTGTATTTTTTATAGATTTTTTTCTTACTTGTTATAGCATAGATCTGTGCAGTCCTAGATTCTGCTTTTCCTTCTCTTCTATGAATTATCTTTTCTATTTTGTAATAAAAGTTAACCTTTTCTATTTTTTAATAGTTGTTTTTCTAAATATTTCTTTGATTTGGGGCCCAAAATTAATGGCTTTCAGTTTCAAAGTTGCCTTGGCTCTAATTACAAAGTTTATAATTAATATAAAACATGTTGGTTCATTGAGTGTAATACTGTGAGTATGTATTGCAGGTTAAGCCTACACTCAGCACATTGTAGGACTGGTCAGCTAATATACTAATAAAGTATGTATAGTAAAGACATGTTCCACAAGTAGTACATGAAAAGGAGGTATGGCCTACAAATGATTGCTGGCATACCTTCTGAATTGAAGTCTCCATTTATCTCAATGGAGATAAATCAACAACAATTCTTTGCTCATTAGCATAGTTTCAGATAGATTTTTTGGTGAAAAATAGTAAACAGTAGCCTCTAACAGTAGCCTCAATAGAAAACATAAATTTTACTTACGTTTACTCATTGGTGAAGCTAAAGTTATTTATGACAACATGTTCAGCTACAATATTTGAAGACACTCTTTTACCCTTTTGTGAAATAGGACATAAGAACCTATAAGAATCAATTTGCTTATGTATGGTGCTCTAGTCTAAGTTGGTAAGTGTTTCTATGGCCAGTGATGAATGCTGGATTTTGTTTGCTTGCTTTCACGTATGTGGATGATAGAATATAGTTTCAGAAATTTTAGTGATTGCCTTAAAGTAACTTCATACAAAAAGTGGTAGTAGTGGTGATGACTAAAAATAGGTTGTTGAAATTGGTCCTTTAATGCAACTAAAAGTAATTATTGGTTAAATGCCCATGTTTGTAATAGGCATGTTTATAAGAATTTTATCTGAGATTTGTTAGAAGACTTATAACACTCTCCAAATCAAATATTTAACTACCAGAAAAAATCTGAATTGCTCATGACCAAAAACTTAATCTATTACTTTGAAGGCAGTAAATCAGTGTCAAAGGGTGTGTGAATACTGCATACAAAAATAACTTTTAGATGTGATGCCTGATTTTAGTCAATGTGTGCAACTGATTATTTAAATCTCTGTCAGAATATTGAGTTGAATGAATGAATGGGTTTCATTGTGGTACACAGCCAGATAGACTTCCTGCAAATGAAAGGTAAGAGGTATAGTTTACCATCAAATCTCTAACATAAATGATTGGAAGAACACAACATGTATGAGGATCTGGGCTCTGGAATATATAAGAAAATGTGGTCAGGGCAACTGACAGTTGTACTCAGAATACCACACAGTGTTGCAAGGCTATCAGGTTTATACAATTCACTAGTGATAAAATGTTGCTATTTAAGTATGCTACTGATATTCTTGTAATAATCTGGTTATTACATAACAGGAAAGAAGTAAAGGGAAGACTAGATAATCTAGACATGCCATTTATACAGCTTTGCTAATTTAATATTCTCCAAGTCTGCTACCCGCTGATTGCTGGAAGAAGGAGCTGGAAAATAGTTGCATGCGCAGTAAGGACTGAGTGATGTGGGAAAATGCTTACCTGTCAATCACACCTGGAAGTGAATCAGTGTCCAGAATAGGCATGATCACTGCAAGGGAGTGAAACCTGAATATTTAAACTCCTAGACAAAGGAGCATGCTCTCTTGGCTCTTGGAACTCTTGGGAACACTGTTGTAGGGGGCACAGTCCTCTGCATTCATTCACAAGGCCTATGGTCATGTGGGCTCCACACAACAGACTTAGGGATTTTAATTAGCCTGAATGCTAAACTGGACTTGGCTGCAACGTGGAACGGAAGTTCTGCCTCTCCTTTTTGGCTCTGCTGGACCCCCAGCTGCACCTTTTTCAGGATTAGATTAAGGGGCATAGAACTTTGCAACCCTAGGAACCCATAACTTTATGCAAATAAAGCCTTTTACCACACCTCATTCTCCCATAAGGGCTTCTGAAAATGCTTATTTCAGTGCTACCCCAAGAACCCTGCTCCTACAAGTGACAGAGATGTTCAATTTTCTGGTAACACTAACATAATAATATAGACTTAAAAACTATTTCAACAACTCATAAATACAGAGAACAATGGTCTTCACTATCCTGTTGCCTGTGTCTATGGGCTATGTATATAAGTTCTGTGGTTTATCTATTCTCATCCCCACCACCCCACATCAAGGAGTGCTTTTGGGAGGGAGGGCACACTGGGGCTTCAGTCCTAAGGATTTTAAGGGTAGAGATTTTATGGGAGATCTCCGGGGAAGTTCTCAATAGAATATTCATCAGCTTTCCAGATGTGTCCTTTCAGGGTCGAAGTCTGCACTGATTAATTGGCCTGCACCAGGGACGGGGGTCATTATTCAATGCAGCTGTACTTAAGGTCAGCTGTGGTTTGACATTGCTTGTCTGGATTTGTTAGTTTTCTTGGCCTGGAGCTGAAATATAACTGAGACCTAGATGTTATCTCTAGAAAAGAAATGTCATGGGGTCCAAACTACGTGGCAGGCAATATGCTACAGGAGGAAAGGTCACCCTGGGGACAAGATTCCACCCTATAATTGTCCTTGTCTAGACACCCAGGACTTTTTGCCTTGGTGATCTTCTGTACCTGGCCCATCATCTTTACTCTGCTCACATCCATCTTTATTCCACAGTTACTTTAGATTTCTGAGTTTGTAAGACCCACTATGCAAACCTTGCCTGAACTTGTCAGGTTTAGTATGTTGCGCCTGTTTTTCTGTTTTATTTTTCTTTGTCCACGGTGGTTTGGCCTTAGCAAACCCAGGGACTTAGATGAGACCAGGCTCTCTCTCTCTATTTGTCCTATGATTCTGTGTGTGGATTCATCCAGGTTTACCTGAAGTTTTTTTTTTTTTTTCCACATAGTCAAAAATATTTCTGCCCTTATTCATGTAAACTCACATTGTATAGCTTTAACTACTTAAGGAAAGACTATTTAACTCTCTTGTTCATGAGTCTAAAATTCCCAGATCAACATTTCATTTTGTTAGATTGATTCAACTTTATCCTTAATAAAATCTACATGTGTAAAAACAATATAATGTTTATATTAACCATGGAAGCTTCTAGGATAAACATGTAAATAAAGAAAAGATCACTACTTTAAAAAGGTGCTATATCCCTGGGCATATAGTTCTAAATATACCCATTATAGTGGTGTTTGTTGAAAACAATAACATAAGATATTCTTAACTAACATTAAAACTACAATGTTTTTCAACCTAAAATGGTTGACTGATACTTGGATTTTTTTTTGTTTCATAAATCATCTATTTAAGAATTTTAGATATCTCCCAGGAATTAATATTAAACTCACTGGATTGTCATTTCTAAAATTCATTTGTATCTTTTTGTAAAAATTAGGACAACACTACAATTTACTCTTTGTATAACTCTCTAATTTTTAGGATTTCTCAAGGATTAATGCCAAAGATCTTCGAAGTCATTTTTACATATAGATTTTTTTAAAGGACATTTTTGGGTTGATTTCCCTTTGTAATTTGTTAAAAATTAAAACATTATGCCTATTTCTTCTCTCTTTTTGATGCAGTGGAATATATAAAAATTATTAGTTAAACATTTACTAGGTGCCAGAGGTTGTTCTGAGTCTACATGTAAGTTATTTCATTTAATACCTCCCATAAATGATCTGACAAACATGCCTACTAATTCAAATGTCACAAATGAAAACTATGAGGCAGAGAAGCTAAACTACTGATCAAGATGTCATAACTAATAAATGCTGGAATCAAGATTTTATTCAGAAGTTTACATTTTAAGTACTATGTATGCTACCTCTTAAGAACCTTCATTTTTCTTTTAACACTTTTTCATAGATATACTTTAAACTTTTTCAAAAATTTTAAGTGTATTTTTATTGTTGATAGTATTACAGATATCTCCCATTTCCCCCCTCCCCATTCTCCCTTCCTCCCAGCACCTACCCAACCACCAGGTCTTCACTACCCTGTTGCCTGTGTCCATGGGCTATTTATATAAGTTCTTTGGTTTATCTATTCTCATCCCCACAACCCCACATCAAGGCATGTCAGTCTGTTCCACGCCTCCCTGATTTGGGTCTATTTTGTTGGTCAATTCATTTTGTTCATTAGATTCCATAAATAAGTGAGATCATGTGATATTTGTCTTTCTCAATTTGGCTTATTTCACTTAGCTTATTTGGCTTATTTCATCTGTAAATAATTACAATTTTATTTCCTCCTTTCCAATTTGTATGCCTTTTATCTCTTATTTCACTTATTTCACTTAATATTTTCCAGGTCCATCCATGCTGTGCCAAGGGTAAAAGATCCATCTTTTTTTAAAGCTGCATAGTATTCCATAGTGTAAATGTCCCATAGCTTTTCTATCCTTTCATCCACTGATGGTCACTTGGGCCGTTTCTAAATCTTAGCTATTATAAAGAATGCTGCATAGGGGTGCATATATTCTTTCTGATTGGATTATAGTCCCAGAAGTGGGATTGCTGTGTCAAACAGAAGTTCCATTTTTAATTTTCTGAGGAAACCCCATACTGTTTTCCATAGTGGCTGCACCAATCTGCATTCCCACCAGCAGTGTACTAAGGTTCCCTTTTCTCCACATCCTCACCAGCACTTGCTCTTTGTTGATTTTTTTATGGTAGCCATTCTGACAGGTGTGAGGTGATACCTCATTGTGATTTAAATTTGCATTTCCTTGATGATTAGTGACTTTGAGCATTTTTTTCATGTGTCTCTTGGCCATTTGTATGTCCTCTTTGGAGAAATGTCTATTCAGGTCTTCTGCCAATTTTTCATTGGATTTTTTGTCTTCTTTTTGTTGAGTTGTATGAGTACTTTATATTTTGGATATTAACCCCTTATTAGATGTATCATTGGCAATTATGTTCTCTCATTCAGTGGATTTCCTTTTCGATTTGATGCTGACTTCTTTTGCTGTGCAGAAGCTTTTTATTTTGATGTAGTCTCATTTGTTTACTTTTTCCTTATTTTCCTTTGCCCTAGAAGATGTATTACGTAAGATGTCTGAGATTTTATTGCCTATGTTTTCTTCTAAGATTTTTATGGTTTCATGCCTTACATTTAAGTCTTTTATCCATCTTGAGTTTATTCTTGTGTTGGTGTAAGGTAGTGGTCTATTTTCATCTTTTTGAATATGTCTGTCTAGTTTTCCCAGCACCATTTGTTGAAGAGTCTGTCTTAACCCATTGTATGTTCTTGCCTCCTTTGTCAAATGTTAATTGACCTTAGTGGTGTGGGTCAATTTCTGGGATATCTGTTCTGATTCCTTGGTCTATATTCATGTTCTTGTGCCAATACCAGACTGTTTCAGTTATAATAGCTTTGTAGTATAGTTTGAAAACCTGTACTATGAACCCCCCTACTTTGTTCTTCCTTCTTAAGATTGCTGCAGCTACATGGGCTCTTTTATGGTTCCATATACATTTTTTGAGTATTTGTTCTAGCTCTTTAAAGTATGCCAATGGTATTTTAATAGGGATTGCATTGAATCTATAGATTGCTTTAGGTAGTATAGACATTTTATTAATGTTAATTCTTTCAATCCATCAACATGGTAGATGCTTCCATTTGTTTGTATCTTCCTCTATCTATTTTTTCAATGTTCTATGATTTTCCAAGAACAGATCTTTTACATCCTTGGTTAGTTTATTCCTAGGTATCTTATTTTTTTGTTGTTGCAAGGGGAATGCTTTTTAGTTTCTCTTTCTGAGAGTTCATTATTGGTGTATAAAAATGACATTAATTTGTAGATGTTGATTTTGTATCCTGCTACTTTGACAAATTCATTTAAGTCTAGTAATTTCCTGGTGAAGTCTTTAGGGTTTTCTATGTACAATATCATGTCATCTGTAAATAATTACAGTTTTATTTCCTCCTTTCCAATTTGTATGCCTTTTATCTCTTCTTCTTTTCTAATTGCTGTGACTAGGATTTCCAGTACTATGTTGAATAAAAGTGGGGAAAGTGGGCATTTTTGTCTTATTATTGTTCTTAAAAGAAATGCTTTTAGTTTTTGCCCAGGAATTATGTTGGCTGTAGGTTTGGCATATACGGCTTTTAATATATTAAGGTAGGATACCTCTATTCCCACTTTACTGTGAGTTTTATCAAAAAAGGGTGCTGTATTTTTTCAAATGTTTTTCTGTATATGTTGATATGATCATGTGGTTTTCATCTTTCAACTAGTTTATGTGATGTATCACATTTATTGTTTTCCAATATTGTACCAGCCTTTTTTGATCATATGACTTTTAATATATTGCTCAATCTAATTTGCTAATATTTTTTTGAGAATTTTAGCATCTGTGTTCATCAGGCATATTGGCCCATAATTCTCTTTCTTTGTAGTGTCTTTATCTGGTTTTGGAATTAAGATAATACTGGCTTTCTAAAAAGAGCTTGGAAGTGTTCCTTACTCTTGAATTTTTTGGAATAGTTTGAGGAGGATATGTGTTAGTTTTTCTTTGTTTGGTAAAATTCACCTGTAAATCTATCTGGTCCAGGATGTCTGTTTGCTGGAAGTTTTTAAATTACTGCTTCAATTTTTTTCAGTTGTTATTTTCTAGTCAGGTTTTCTGATTCTTCCTAATTGAGTTTTGGAAAATTGTACGTTTCTAGGAATTTGTCCATTTTAACCAGGTTGTCCAGTTTTTTTGGCATATAGTTTTTTCATAGTATTTGCTTACAATCCTTTGTATTTCTGTGGTGTCCATTGATATATCACCTCTTTCATCTCTTATTTTATTTATTTGGGTCCTCTCTCTTTGTTTCTTGATTAGTCTCACGAGGGGTTCATCAATCTTATTTTTCTTTTCAAAGAAATAGCTCTTGGATTTACTAATATTTGTACTCTTTTTTTAGTCTCTATGTCATATTTCCTCTCTGAACTTTACTATGTCCTTCCTTCTACTTCCTCTGGGCTTTTCTTGCTATTCTCTTTCTAATTCATTTAGTTGTAGGGTTAGATAGTTTATTAGTCTTTTTTCTTGTTTCTTCAGGTAGGCCTCTAGTGCTATGAACTTCCCTCTCAGAATTTTTGCCATGTCCCATAGGTTTTGGGTGGTTGTGTGTTCATTTTCATTTTTTTCCAGGAAGTTTATAATTGCTTGTTTGATCTCATTGGTAACCCATTCATTGTTTAATAGCATGCTATGTAGCCTCCATGTCTTGGAGTGTTTTTGAGGTGTTTTTTTTTTTTTTTAAATTGTAGTTGATTTCTAACTTCATGCCATTGTGATGTGAGAAGATGCTTAATATGATATCAATATTTTTGGATTTGTATTTTTTTTGGTCATAAGCTGTGGTCTATCTTTGAGAATGTTCCATGTC
>NW_006291612.1:86847-89673 GCF_000327345.1 Myotis davidii | reverse complement strand
AATATATTTTCTTGTTGACATATTCCCTTAAGTATTATGAAGTGGCCTTCTTTGTCTCTTTTTATGCCTTTGTTTGAAGTATATTTTGTCTGATATTAGTATTGCTACTCCAGCTTTTTATTCCCTATGAATTTGCATGGAATATATTTTCTATCCCTTCATTCTCAATCTGTGTGTATCTTTTGTTCTGAGGTGGGTTTCTAGTAGACAGCATATATATGGATCATGTTTTCATTATGAAGTGGCCTTCTTTGTCTCTTTTTATGCCTTTGTTTGAAGTATATTTTGTCTGATATTAGTATTGCTACTCCAGCTTTTTATTCCCTATGAATTTGCATGGAATATATTTTCTATCCCTTCATTCTCAATCTGTGTGTATCTTTTGTTCTGAGGTGGGTTTCTAGTAGACAGCATATATATGGATCATGTTTTCTTATCCATTCAGTCACCCTATATCTTTTGACTAGAGCATTTAATCTATTTACATGTATGGTTATTATTGACAAGTATTTGCTTATGCCATTTTTATTTTCTTTATGCCTATGATCCCCTCTCTCTCTCCATTTATTCTTCTTAAACCAGCCCCTTTAACATTTCTGGCAGTGCTAGTTTGGTAGTAATGTACTACTTTAACCTCTTTTTATTAGGAAAGCTTTTCATTTCACCTTCAATTTTAAATGATGACCTCACTGGATACAGTAGTCTTGGATTTAGGCCCTTGATTTTCATTACTTTGAGTTCTTCATGCCACACCATTCTGGCCTGAAGTGTTCTTCTTGAGAAGTCAGTTGATTTGTGTTTGTTTGTTTTTGCTCAATCCTTTCACCTATTTCACCCAGCCCTCTGACCCCCCTCCCCTCTCACTGAGTCTGTTTCTATTTTATTTGTTAATTTATTTTGTTCATTAGATTCCATATATAAGTGAAATCATATTATAATTGTCATTGACTGGCTTATTTCACTTAGCATAATGGACATTTTTTTTAATATATGTTCTGATTTATTTCAGAGAGGAAGGGAGAGGTAGAAACATCAATGATGAGAGAGAATCATTGATTAGCTGCTTCCTGCATGCCCTCTACTGAGGATCAAGCCCACAACCCTGGCATGTGTCCTTGACCAAATTGAACACTGGACCCTTCATTCCACAGGCCGACACTCTATCCACTGAGCCAAACTAGCTAGGGCAGTCAGTTGACATTCTAATGGGAACTCTTTTGTATGTAATTTTCTCTCTTTTTCTTGTTGCTTTTAAGATTCTTTCTTTTTCTATAATAGTTGCCATTTTAATTATGATGTGTCTAGGTTTGGGTCTCTTTGGGTTCATCATGTTGGGACTCTCTGTGCCTCTTGGAGTTGTGTGGCATTTTCCTTTACCAGGTTGGGGAAGTTTTCTGCCATTATTTCTTTAAACAGGTTCTCTGTTCATTGCTCATCTTCTTCCTCTTCTGGTATTCCCGTAATGCAGATGTTTTTTTGTTTGTTTGTTTCATGTTGTCCCAGAGCTCCCTTAAGCTATCTTCCTGCTTTTTTTTTTTTCTATTTGCTGCTCTAATTAGGTATTTATTTATACTTTGTCTTCCAAATTGCTGATTCGGTCCTCTGCTTCATCCAATCTACTTTTAATCCCTTCCAGTTTTTTTCATGTCAAATATATTTTCTTCATTTCTGTCTGATTTTTGTTAATGGCTTCTATTTCCCTTCTCATGCTGTTGTAATTTGTACTAAGTTCCTTAAGCATCTTTATAACCATTGCTTTGAACTCTATTTCTGATAGGTTGTTTGCCTCTTTCTTCTCATTTAGTTTTTTTTCTGGAGATTCCTTCTTTTCTCTCATTGGGAAATTATTTCCTCATTTTCCTATTTTAGCTATCTCTTTGTATTTGCTTCTATGTATTAGATAGAGCTAATCCCAGTCTTTGTGGGATGGCCTTATGTAGAAGGTATCTGAGGGGTCCAGTGGTATAGTCTCTTTGTTCACCTGAGCTGGATATTCTAGGAATGCACCTTGTGTGCATTGTTTGGGCTCTCTTGTTTAATTGGGACTTGATTTTCAATGTCCATTTGTGGGAGGTATCCTCCATTCAATTTGCTTCCAGTTAGGTTTCACCCCAACATCTTTGTGCCAGTTGTCCAGTGGTCAGGGACTCTTTATCCCAGAGACTGGGTCTACCTTGAGTCTCATACCTCGATTGTTCTTGTTCTGGAATATACTTCCTTCCCCCATGGAGCTGGTCCCTCAAGTGTCAGCCATGGTGTCTGTTGGGGACCGTCATGCTGCTGGCAAAGTCTAAGCTGACCAGAGGACATGGCAAAGTTCTGGACTCTACCCTATGTCGATCCTGGAAGGTTTTAAGGTCAAAGCTCAGGAAAGGTTTGAGGCTTCATTAGAGTTTGCAGCAAAATTTGGTATTATATCAGTCTTCTTGAATTTGTATAGACTTGCTTTGTGCCCTAATATGTGGTCTATCTTTGATAATGTTCCTTGTGCACTTGAAAAGAATGTTCTGTAAATATCGGTTAGTATGCCATCTAATCTAGCATGTCATTTAAGGCCTCAGTTTCCTTGTTAATATATTGTCTGGAAAATCTATCCAGTGCTGTCAGTGATGTACTGCAGTCCTCCACTACGACTGTATTGCTATCAGTCTCTCCCTTAAGGTCTATCAAGAGTTTTTTTAATGTACTTTGGTGCTTCTATATTTGCTGCATATATATTTACAAGGGTTATATTTTCTTGTTGAATCATTCCCTTAAGTATTATGAAGTGGCCTTCTTTGTCTCTTTTTATGCCTTTGTTTGAAGTATATTTTGTCTGATATTAGT
>NW_006291612.1:72953-85050 GCF_000327345.1 Myotis davidii | reverse complement strand
TCTCAGTCTTGCCCAGCTTGTAACGATCTGTTACTTCCCTATGACAGGCCAAGCCCTAGCAGTGATCTATGAGGCATGACCAGTCGCAGCTTAGCTATAAACCATTGTGTGTAAAGAATAAAGTTGCTGGTGCCTTGTGCCAGTCCTCCCAACCCCGTCTCATGGTCTCTTGTATTTCATCCCACGCCACCTCTACCCGTCGGACCCTCTCCGAGGTGCGGGTCACCGCAGGTGTCTGTTGGCATCCTTAGTGAGCAGTCTGGGATGGTGTCTGTGGCAGCACCCAAACTGATGTTTCTGACTAATTATGTCAGGCAAAGACTGAAAGCCTCCAGAGAATCTCCTCTGCCTACAGACTGATTGGATTCAGTTTGGAGTGTTCTCAAGCAACCGTCCACAGGTTTGGTAAGAGGTTTTCCAATAGGGTGAGACAATTGCCTCTTCCTGGAGGCTAATTGTTATTCTCAGTCTGTTAATAGGCCCCAGAAACTCCACAGGGTGGGGCAGGATATTTTCCAATAGGGTGGGTCAACTTTATTCTCCTGAGGCTAAAATGGCAGGATAGCACAGGTTTGCCTGAGAAAGATGACCTCTGCAGCATGAGGGAATGACTCAGCATATGAAACCAGGGTATCTGCCTTCTAAGTTCTGTCCTTGGATTCCACAACTCAGGCTTATATTTATACAGCTCCTTTACATTCTGCCCTCCCTCTGCCAATGCACAAGGTGAATGGTTGCACAAGGAATTTTGTGCATTGGCCCTTTCAGAGGGTGCCTGCATTCCTAGCCATCTCTTCCTGACAGACAGCAACCCTGCTGATTTTTAAAGCCAGATGTTATGTGAGCACCTTTTTCAGCTCTGTTGCTCTCTGATAGGGGGCCCAGCTTGGGGATTAGACCCCAGAGTTCTCAGCGGCAACCCCCATAGCAGAGATATCTCTCCAGTATTTCAGCTGCTGTGTGTGGGAGACTGGCCAGCTCATTCATACCTCTGGCCTTCCTACCAGTTACTATACGGTCTCCACTTTTCATCCTTGGTTATCAGGGTTCTCTCTAGCTAGTCCTCAGTTCATTTTTCAGGGTGGTTCTTCTGTATTTTAGTTGTAATTCCAGTTTGGTCCTGGGATCATGTCTGTGAGTTTCCACTTACTCTGCTGCCATTTTTAATCTCTCCTACTTTAAACTTCTTGTTGCAGATACCAGTACTATTCCCCAAATAGTTGACTATAAACTCTACCTGAGAGAGAGTTAGTGTGTCATCATATAATACATGGTGTATCATTGCCACACAGCTGATAATTTCCAGCCAATATAATCCTTTTTCATAGTTTGGATGACAAACTTTTGTTTCTATTTTTGTCTTATCAAAATATAGAGCTCTTGCCACCTGGGATTAATATTCATAAACTCTCATTTAATGCATTAACTAAAAATATGTTTCATTAATGTTGACTTTTCCTGTTAGGGTGAGATGCTCTTCAGCTTTACAGAAATTTTAGATCACTCTTTCAATACTTTGAGCAATTTTAGGTTGGATCATGCTCATTAGTTTAGTCTTGTCATTGCCATATGTACAAATGACATACTCTGATAAATTTATGATTTGAGTGGAATTAACCTTCAGCAATGGCCACATCATTTTTTTTATTAGTGATAAAAATCCTTATCTTATTGTTTAAAGTATTATATATGTCTTCTTTTTCCCCCATCAACCCTTCCCAGCCACTCTCACCCCCAGGACACACCCCCACTGGTCCAGTGTCTCTGTCCATTAGTTATGCTTATATGCCTGCATACAAGTCCTTTGGTTGATCTCTTATCCCCTACCCCCTTGCTCCCACCCTCCCCTGCTTTCCCTCTGGGGTTTGACAGTTTGTTCGATGCTTCTCTGTCTCTGGATATATTTTTGTTTATCAGTTTATGTTGTTCTTTATATTCCACAAATGACTGAGATCATGTGGCATTTATCTTTCTCTGACTGGCTTATTTTTGCTTAACATAATGCTCTCCATGTCCATGCTGTTTCAAATAGTAAAAGTTCTTTGTTTTTTACATATTTTAAGTTAATTGAATTATCAGCGATATTTAATCCCTCCAACAACCACTGCTCAAATAAACACAACTGCTAATTTAAAATAAAAAGGAGAAAACAATCTCGATTTTTCTAACCAGTGTGTTGTTCAGGTGCAATCTAGCAGAGTGACTTTTTATTTGTTTATTGGAAGGTTAACCAATATATAATCAAACACTGACTAGAATATTTTTCAGAATCAGTAAGGTTAAAATAAAATTTAAAAAGGTAAAATTGAGCTTGAATTTTAATTAGAATATGACTGGAAATATTTTATTTTCTCTCCTTTTTTCAGTCCCTCAAAATTATTCCATTATTGTTGAAATATTTGG
The DNA here is from genome assembly GCF_000327345.1 of Myotis davidii. NCBI lineage: Eukaryota > Metazoa > Chordata > Mammalia > Chiroptera > Vespertilionidae > Myotis > Myotis davidii. The sequence continues at coordinate 82,647 of NW_006291612.1, read as the reverse complement.
TAGATTGATTCTGATGTCAATTTTCCTGCATGTGTAAATGACTATTTGTATACCTGTTTTTGACACTTGTCATCTGACTGTTAAACAGAGTTAAACTAGGGGTTTTCAGGACTCCATTGGGGTACTGAAGTAATATTTGCTAGGAAACTTTTGATCTACATTTGTACTCTTCCCTCTCAGTTTGTGAGGATGGTATAGAGAACTTGGGAAATTCCATTCTCAATGGTCTTAGAGGTCTACAGGCTTTGCCTTGATTAAGGGCAAAAGTCAACATTGGTTTCTCAGATATGTCAAAAGCTATATTTGGCCATGAATGAATTATTGCTACTGCACTGAAAAATATAACAGTTGTTTGGTATCCTTATAGTATCCAATTATATTTTATAGGCATGTATTAAAAACCTACTACCCACAAATTGTTTTGCTAGGAGCTTAGGAAGACACATAATTTAATCAAATATTATCCTCATATTCAGTTACTGAAATTACAATAATATAGTACTATACCCAGAGTACTATATACGTATTTTATTAAACATGGCAGTGTGTTGTAACAAAAAAAAAAATATATGCACCTTGTTTTCAGACAACCTGAATGAGTTTCCTCCCTCTATCATTTATTAGTGGTTAAATCATAGGATAAGTTACTTACACTGTTTTTGTTTTTGTTTTTTTTGGTCAAGAATAGTACAGAGACCATTATGGGCAGTGATTCCACTTCTGGGAATTTGTGCAAAGAAACCTAAAACACTAATTCAAAAGTATATATGCACTATTATGTTAATTGCCACGTTACTTATAATAGCCAAGATTTGGAAGCAGCTCAAGTTTCCAACAGCAAATGTGTGGGTAGAAAAGCTGTTGTATGTTAACACAATGAAATGCTACTCAGTCATTAAGAAAAAGGAAATATTACCTTTAGCTACAGCATGGATGGACCTAGAGAGCATTTTGCTAAGTGAAATAAGCCATTCAGAGAAAGACAAGTACAATATGATGTTATTCATATGTGGAATCTAATGAACAAAATGAGCTAACATGCAAAATAGAAACAGACTTATAGATAGAGATCAAACTGACAGCTGTCAGAGGGAGGCTGGGAGGGTGATAGAGGGATTGAGCAAAAAGGAAAAAAACTCATGGACACACACAACATAATGGTTATTACTAGAGAGAAAAAGAGGGTGTGGGGAGGTAGAAGAGGTTATAGGGTAGATCAATTGTGATAGAAGAAAGAAACTTGACTGGGGGTGGTGAATTTGGTACACAATACACTATACAGTAGATGTCTTGTAAAATTGTGCACCTGAAACCTGAATAATTTTGTTAACCATTGTCACCCCAATAAATTCAATAAAAAGTTTTAAAAAAGAATAGTGAAGTGTCTTGTGTTTTACTTTTTTTACATGACAACAAATTAGCCACCAGAGTTTCTTGATAGCTGAGAGAAGACATGGTATTCCAGCATCAGATACAAATTACTTAATTACTCTAAGCAGAACAAGCAGTGTGAGTATGAGCATATGAGGGGCAGTTTTTATTTCCTCAAAATCCTATGGGTTTAATATAATATGGTCCAGGTGGATGCCATTCATGCAATGATTTTGAATTACAGCTGAAATACATTGAGTTTACCATATTATTTACTAGAGGCCCAATGCATGAATATTCATGCAAGAACAGGCCTTCCTTCCCCCACTACTGGCACTGGCTTCCCTCTGGCACCTGGGACCTGGGCTTCACTCCAGCCACCACTGCCAGGCACCTGAGACCCGGGCTTCGCACTGGACCAAGCTTTGTCTGGAAGGACGCCCAGAATGAATCCCTGAAGGACGTGCAGTGTAATTAGCATATTACCCTTTTATTATTATAGACTAGAGGCCCAATGCACAAAAATTAGTGCAAGAGTAGGCCTTCCTTCCCCTGGCTGCCGGCAATGGCTTCCCTCTGCCACCCGAAACCTGGGCTGGCTTCCCTTGGGCCACCCACAGCCACCCGGGACCCAGGCGGGCTTCTCTCAAGCCCAAGCTTCATCAGGAAGGAGGTCTGGAAGAAGTCCGATCTAATTAGCATATTACCCTTTTATTATTATAGATATGTATGTACAATATTTTCACTTAATACTGGATCATGTACATTCCCCCATGTTAAATATTTTTGAAAGCATAATTTTAATGGCGGCACAATTTTCATGTGTGTGTGCAAGTGTGTCTTTCCACTGACTTCTATGTGCTTGACCTCTTTCCTGATTTAACCTTATGCTCTGGAATCAGGAAGGATACCATGGGCTGTGAAGACAGGCTTGGCTTTTCCCTGTGTTTCTTGGCCTGCGTCCTAGTGGTGTTTGCAGGCTGGTCACACCCCCTTCAGGGTGGGGGTCCCACTGGGGTGCCTGGCTGGCCTGGGTGAGGGGTTGAGGGCCATTTTCAGACTGGTCACATCCCCTTCAGGGATGGGGGTTCTGTTGGGGTGCCTGGCCAGCCTGGGTGAGGGGTTGATGGCTGTTTGCAGGCTGGCCACACCCCTTTCAGTTTGGGAGTCCTGCTGGGGTTCCTGGCCAGCCTGGCTGAGGGGCTGATGGCTGTTTGCAGGCTGGCCACGGCCCCCAGCTACCCAAGCTCCCAGTGGAGGCTGGCTGGAAGCAGGTATCTGGGATTTATTTATCTTCTATAATTGAAACTTTCTTGCCTTGAGTGGAGGCAGCCAGGGCAGGCAGGAAGCTTGGCTTCCTCCATTGCCAGGGCAACTCGCCAGGGCAACAAAATCTCCTGCTTGCTCCAGCTCCGTGGCTGCCGGCTGCCATCTTGGTTGGGTTAATTTGCCTATAGTCGTTCTGATTGGCTGGTGGGCATGGCTTGTGGAATAGAGGAGGAGTGGTCAATTTGCATTCTTCTCTTTTATTAGATAAGTTAACGTGTAGAAAGTATGCCTGACATTGTATGAAATTGCCCATAAAGCATAAACATAACTTCTTTGTTACGTAAGAAGACATCACCTCTATATTTCAAAGCTGGTTTCTATACATATGTTCTTAAAAACATAGGCTGGAGTGAAGGACAATTGATGTCATTCTCAAAAGATGTACAGACCATGATAGACCTAAGGAGAATTGTTTCCTGAAAATTTTAATCTCTAAAGTGGGCAAATAATTTATATTCAAAGAAACTTTTAGAAAGTGAAACATGCTATTTTTGTCAGGGGCCTAATACATTAACTGGCACAGTGGATGGTCTCAATGGAAATGTATGTTTTCTTATTACCTCCCTCTTCACTTTTAGCAAAATTAATGAAATCAATATATATATTGATGGACCTAATTATTATCAAATTTACAAAGCCCTTTTGTGTATTTTAGATCAGAATATGAGCCACATATTAACTGCAGATTTGGGTTGCTGTAGGTGAAATTGAACTGGGAAATAAAGTTACTTATTCTAAACATGTAAACTTTGAACAGCTTATTCAAGTTGCTACCAAAACTGGAATAATTTCTGTGTCTTAACATTTTACAACAGTGCAAATTGGTGCTTAACATCTATTTATTCAATGCATGGATTAATGAAAAACAGGTGTGCAGTCTTTGGTCAATGCATAATAAACTATGAACTCAGCACTTTGAATTTTTAAATTTACCATAGTTAAGAACAATCCATGGCACATGGTTGTGCTGGAAAAGCCATTTACAAGTATTTTGCAGTATATAGACAATTTTAGATACATATTTATCATTAACAATATTTAACAAAACTTTATCTAAGGAGTTAATGTACAGAAAATGTATATTTACATAAATCTTAAGAAAGTTAATTCCAATATTCACTAAATTAAAATGACTGTTTGCAACAAAGAAAGAAGCTTCTTTACATCATATTTGGATCTAAAATCCATTATGGAAAATTTTCTATGAGCTAATAGATGAGGAATTTATTCACTGTTATACGATATAGTGTCTGACTAGACCATCTGTGAAATTTTTGATCAAAGTTAATTTAGCAAGGATGGAATTTAGATTAACTGGACCATTTAAATGGCAAATAATTTTCTGAAAGCATAATGTGATATTTTGACAACATGGGTAACTTTATCTATTAGGATATATCCAAATCTTTGTTATTCTGAATTATCTTAATGGAAACTCCAATAATGGGAAAATACAAAAAAAAAATGAAAAGATCCTGAATATGATAACAGCAATCTTTACTCAAATGTAACACACACACACAAAATTAGCTAGTGGCCACCATCCAGAGTATTAAAGACCATGAAATTAATAATATTTCTGATAATTTTGAAAATCTATAATTTACTTGCATTTATATACTTTAATAACATTATTAACAGTGTAAATCTAATACTTGTCTTTAAAAAAAATAAACACATTGATAGAATTAGAAGAAAAGGAATGGATGGTAACTGATAACAATGTATTTTCATAAAATTACATTTTTGAAATGTTTATCAATATATGAAAGAATATAGAATTCGATATATGGTTTTATAAATTTGGTTCCTAAAGTTTCATTACTGAGCCAGAGTAGTGTTTAGGAAAAGGGAATTGGGTTTACAATGTCATAGCTTTGGATTTTTAAGCCCATCACTATACAACTCATTCACTGAATACAACTAAAAATTCTTAACAAAATACAAGAAGTGACAGTAGATCGCTGTGAGGCAGAGCCAGAAGGCCTTGGATTTATTTTTTTCTTTCTCCATTCCTTCCTTCCTTCTTTCATTATTTTCTTCCATTCATTTCTGAATGTGTGTTTTAAAATATGTTTTGTTTTGATTCCAAAATGGTGGCAGAGTAAGTGGAAGCTACACTAATTCTCTCCCAGGACTAAACTGGAAATACAACTAAAATACAGAAGAACCACATTGAAAAGTCAACTGAAGATTAGCTGAAGAGAACCCTGATAACCAAGGACAGAAAGTGGAGACCCCATAGAGACTGGTAGAAAGTGTGGAGGCAAGAGATGGCAGGCCAGGCTCCCACAGAACAGCAGCTGAAGTTCCAGATGGATATCTCAGCTCTGGGGGTTTCCCATTGAAAACTCTGACGTCTTAAACCCCATGCTGGGATCCCCAGCCCAGAACACCAGAATTAAGAAAGGTGCCTACATTACATCTGGCAATGAAAAGCTGCAGGGTTGCTTTCTGCCATGGAGAGACAGCTGGAAATGCAGGCATAATCTTAAAGGGCCAACACACAACATTTCATGTGCAGCCACTCACCTAGGGTTCTGGCAGAGGGAGGACAAAGTGGACTGGAGCTATGGGAGTAGAAGTCAAGGTTGGGGGGCTCTTGGGAGTTAGAGCTCAGAAGGCAGCCACCCTGGTTCCCTATATTAAGTCATTTCCTCACGCTGTATAGGAAATCTTTCTCTAGTGGCAGAATTTTGCTACTCAGGCGTTTTTTTTTTCCTGGGGTGGAAGGCAGTTGCTTCACCCTGTTAGAAGACCTCTTGCCCCAACCTGTGGTCAATAGCCTGAGGCTAATCAAGTAAGAGTGTCAATGGAAGGTTTCTGGAGGATTTGAGTCTTTGCCTAATCTAATCCTGGGCCAGGGCTAGGAGAAGTAGACCCTATGCACATCTTGGTCTTTTAAAAGGCATCCAGACCCAGCAGAGGGAGCCACAATCTGTGGATTGCCGATAGTTACACACAGGATACTCAAGGCCAGTCACAAACAGTGTCTGACATTGTCCTCCACTAGAGGTTGGGAGTCATAGCAGATCTACCTAATACACAGACAAAAACCCAAACAGGCAGCCCAAATAAGGAGACAATAAAAACAAGCCTCAAATGAAAGAAGATAATTCTCCAGAAGAGGAGATCAACGAAATGGAGATAAGAAATTTATCAGACATAGAGTTCGGAACAATGATGGTAAAAATACTCAATAGCATAAGAAATAGAAACTACGAAGGATGACATAGCACTAATAAAAAACACAGTGGAAGAAATACACAGCAGATTAGGGGAAACCAAGGATCGGATCAGTGAATTAAAGATAGGGTAGAAAAAAATCGCACAATCAGAGAATCAAAAAAAAAAAAACTAAAAAATAGCATACATTAAAGGAGCTGTGGGACAATAAGAAATGTAACTTATTTGCATCATATGAGTACCAGGAGGTCAAGAGAGTGAGCAAGGAATAAAGAACCCGCTTGAAGAAATAATGGCAGAAAACTTCCCTAACCTGATGATGGAAAAAGTCACACAATTTCAGAAGGCACAGAGAGTATTAAGCAAGAAGAACCCAAACAGGCCCATGACCAAACACATCATAATTTAAAAGCTAAAAACTAAAGACAAAGAGAGAATCTTAAAGGCAGCAAGAGAAAAGAAATTTGTTACCTACAAAGGAGCTCCCATTAGGCTATCAGATGATTTCTCATTAGAAACTCTACAGGCCAGAAGGGAATGGCATGAAGTATTCAAGATAATGAAAACCAAGGATCTGAAAGCAATACTACTATTCCATCAAGGTTATCATTCAAAATAGATGGTGAAATAAAAGAACTTCCCAGACCAAAAAAAAAAAAAAAAGTTAAAGGGATTTACCACCACCAAAACAACACTGCAAGAGATGCTAAAGGGGCTGTCGAAATGAAAAGAAGAAATAGACAGAAACATAGGCATAAAGAATTAAACTGGCAATAAATAATAACCTTAAAAGTAAATGGATTAAGGGCTCGAATCAAAAGACACAAGGGTAGCCGAATGGATACAAAAACATGACAACTGTAGGCTGTCTACAAGAGACCCATCCCAGACCAAAAGACACACACAAGATAAGAGTGAAGGGATTGAAAATAGAATTTCCATGCAAATGAAAATGAAAACAAAGCTTTGGTAGCAATGCTAACATCTGACAAAATAAACTTCAAAATGAAGGCCCTCACAAGAGACAATAATGCCACTACATAATACTAGAGGGTTGATCCAACAAGAGGATATAACTCTGGTAAATATATATGCACCTAAATATATAAAGATATATGGAGGACTTTGAGGGAGATATCAACAGCAATACAGTCAGTGTAGGGGACTTTCACACCCTACTGACTTCACTGGATATATATTTCAGACTAAAAATCAATAAGGAAACAGTGACTTTAAATCACACACTGGATCAGGTGGATTTCATTGATATTTATACAACATTTCACCCCCAAACTGCAGAATATACAATCTTCTCAAGTGTCATTCACAAAGATAGACCACATGTTAGAACTTAAAACAAGTCTCTACAAGTTCAAGAAGATTGAAATCATATCAAACACATTCTCAGATCACAGTAAATGAAATTAGAAATCAACTACAGTAAAAACACTCCAAAACATTAAAATACATGGAGGCTAAATAGCATGTTATTAAACAATGAATGGATAACCAATGAGACCAATAAAGAAATCAAAACGTTCCTGGAAACAAATGAAAATAAACACACGATAACCCCAAATCTCTGGGACACAGCAAAAGCAGTCCTGAGAGGGAAGTTCATAGCACTACAGGCCTAGATAAAAAGCAAGAAATAATAATAATAAATTATTTAACACTATAACTTAGAGAATTGGAAAGAGGATAACTATAAAAGCTCACAGTAAGTAGAAGTAAGGAAATAATAAAGATTAGAGCAGAAATAAATGACACAAAGGCTGAAAATACAATCCAAAAATCAATGAAACCAAGAGCTGGTTCTTTCAAAAGATAAATAAGATCAATGAACCTTTAGCCAGACTCATCAAGAAACAAAGAGAGAGCACCCACATAAATAAAATCAGAAACAAAAATGGTAAAATAACAACTGACACCACAGAAATACAAAGGTATGTAAGAAAATACTATGAACAACTACATCCTAACAAGCTGGACAATGTGGATGAAATGGAAAAATTTCTAGAAAAATACAATCTTCCAAAACTGAATCAGGAAGAATCAGAAAACCTGAATAGGCCAGTAACAACTGATGTAATTGAAGCAGCAATAAATAATTTCCCATCAAACAAAAGCCCTCATCCAGACAGATTTACAGGGGAGTTATACCAAATACTCAAAGAATTAACACCCATCCTTCTTAAAATATACGAAAAATTCCAACAGAAAGGAATACTTCCAAGATCTTTTTATGAGGCCAGAATTATCCTAATTCCAAAATTAGATAACAGCACTACAAAGAAAGAAAATTACAGGCCAATATCCCTGATGAACTTAGATGCTAAAATCCTCAACAAAATATTAGCAAATCAAATCCAGCAATACATTAAAAGATCATACACCATGATCAATTGGGATTTATTCCAGGGATACAATATTTGTAAATCAATAAATGTGATACACCACATAAATAAATTGAAAGACACAAACTACATGATCATATTAATATATACAGAAAAAGCATTAGATAAAATCCAACACCCATTTTTGATAAAATCTCTCAGCAAAATGGGAAGAGAGGGATAATACATCAATATAATAAAGGCCATATATGACAAACTTATAGCTATCATCAGACTCAATAGGTAAAAACTAAAATCATTTCCTCTAAGAACAGGCACAAGACAGGCATGTCTACTTTCACCAATCTTATTCAAAATAGTACTTGAACTCCTAGCCATAGTGATGAGAGACAAAGAAAACATAAAAGGCATCTATATTGGAAAGGGGGAAATAAAATTGTCATTATTTACAGATCACATGGTACTGTACATAAAAACCCTAAGTACTCTACAAAAAAACACACAAAACAAAACAAAAAAACTACTAGATTTAATAAATGAATTTGGCAATGTAGCAGGATACAAAATTAACTCCTGGAAATCAATGACATTTTTATACACCAATAATAAATTCTCTGAAAGAGCAATTAAACAAAAAAATGCTATTTACAATTGCAACAGAAAATTAAGATACTTAGGAATAAACATAACCAAGGAGGAAAAGACTTGTACTCAGAAAACTATAGGATGTTGCAAAAAGAGATAGAGGAAGATATAAACAATTGGAAGAATATGCAGTGTTCACGGATTGGTAGAATTAAAATCATTAAAAATGTCCATATTACCCAAAGCAATCTACAGATTCAATACCATATTTCACAGAAGTAGAACAAATACTACAGAAATTTATATGGAACCAAAAAAAAAACAAAACAAAACAAAAAAACAAACAAACAAACAAACAAAAACCTAGAGGAGCCACTGCAATTTTGAGAAAGAAAAAAAAGTAGGAGGGATAACAATACCAGATATCAAGTTACAGCCACTGTAATCAAAACCTTTTACTAGGTCAAGAATAGGCATATAAACCAATGGAATAGAACAGAGACCCCAGAAATTGCCCCAAGCAATTATTCTCAATTAATATTTGACAAAGAAGGCAAGAGCATACAATGGAGTCAAGACAGTCTCTTCAATAAATGGTGTTGGGAAAATTGGACAGATACATGCACAAAAATGAAACTAGACCACCAAATTACACCATACATACAAATACGCCTGAAATCAATAACAGACATAAATGTAAGTCATTAAACCATAAAAATCCTAGTGAAAATCATAGGCAAGAAAATCTCAGACATCTCTTGTAGCAATGTATTTATAGAAACATTCTAGGGCAAAGGAACTCAGGAGAAAATAAACAAATGGGACTACATCAAAATAAAAAGCTTTTGCACAGCAAAAGAAACCAT
>NW_006291612.1:70995-72939 GCF_000327345.1 Myotis davidii | reverse complement strand
AGACTATGCTTTTGCATCGGACTCAGCTTCCTAGTGGTCTGTCTTGGGGAATCTTGAATTCTGGGCATAATATTGGGCGGCTCGTCTGGGACCCCCAAGACTCATGAGGGAACCTGATCCAGAGAGTCTGACTGACTGCGGTATGTGTCTGTGTATTGTCTATTCTGTTCTGTGTGTTCTGTTACGTGTGTGCTCACTTCTGAAATCTGTATTGCCCATAAAGGCCTAGGTGGATGCACTTGGAGACCACGGGCGGGATAAGGCGGGGGACGCCCTGATCCTCTATCTGGAGGGGCGTAGAAACCCCTCAATCTGAGACGAGTGATGAATGGCCATCATCTAATCTGTAGTTTTGCTTCCGCAGAGTCGGAAGGTTGTTTTGGTTTTGCTTCCATAGAGTTGGAAGACTGTATTCGTCTGGGTTTGTGGGTGTCCTCAATAGTTCATTTTTGACACTTCTCTCTGATACTCTTGTCTCTAATCTCTTTTTTTCAGTGTTTTCCAAGTCAACTCTGTGGGAAACTGATATAGGGTTGAGCCTCGGATGGACCTGCTGGCAAAGTCACAAACAAGTCCTATCTTAGAGGGCACAGTCCTCTTAGCATAATTAGGCTTGACCTTATAACACTCCCTAGATCTTATCTGGGAAGCTAAGGGGCTGAGGAAGTGCAGGAAGTATAACCATGGTGTAAACAAGCGAAACTCACAAGAACAGTGTAACTTTGGTAACCACTACCTTGTTTACCTCTCAGTATAAAAAGCTTGGTGAGGCCTGAGCACAGTGGAAGTCCTTCCTCCTGAGTTGGACTTGCTCACCCGGTCCCCCAGTATTCCCAAATTATCTCCTGTCTTTTCTTTTTCATTTGTTGTGCGGCTCCTCTTCCAGACCCAAACCCTGAACCACTTATGACATCTGGCGCCCATCGGGAACTCTGGAAGGATGAGGGAAACACTTATGACATCTGGCGCCCGATGGGGGCTCTGGAAGTGAAGGCAAAGTGAGAAACAAAGAATTCACCCTAAAGGTAGGAAAATTCACCGTAAAATTGAGGGGTTATTTCACCGCACACAAATGGCCACAATCAGCTACAGTAGTCTGAAGCCATAGGCGGTGTGGGAACGTTTTCTCAACCAGGCTAATGGGGCAGGATTCGGTTTTAAAAAAGTAGATTCGGCTTTTTAAAAAGTAAGAAACTTTATTATAGACTTTTGAGTTGCATGTTTAAGGAGTTAAAACTTTCAGAAGGTAATCTCTTATAGTTTTTGCATGTTGTTATAGAACATAACTTTTGTTTCTTGAAAAAGGTACATTAGATCTTAAAAGTTTGCCAAAAAGTTAGTCAGAACCTGAAAAAAAGGTCAGCAGCAGGAAAAAACTTGCCTCCAAAAGCTGTTTTCCCTTGTGGAACATGGTATTTAATTTGCTAGAGCCTTTAAGAGAGGTCAAGGAGGATAAATCTCCTCCCCTTGCACCCTCCACTCCTAAAGAGGAGCAGAAAGAAAAGAAAAAATAAGAGGAATGGCCTTCATGGCTCCCTCCACTTCCATGTCCTAATCCTGAAATGTTTTCAAAAGTTTATTTTCTCTTCTTAAAGGATTTTTTAATAAAGCCAATTTAATATACTTGAAATCACATGGAAAGATTTATCAAATATAAATTAATAAATATATTTTAAGTTTTTGCCTCTAAGAAAGGGCAAAACAAGTTATTTTGTTTGATATTTCTTAAAATACAACAGTAGAATTTTAAGATGTAATTTAAAATAACAAAAGCTCCTTGCCACTGCATTTTAAATTAGGCTGGAGGTGGAGTAGTGTTTGCACCTCGTGAATCAGACATAAAACTTTATTAAATTTACTAACTTTATTAATAAAAGTACCTACTATAAGAAGCCAGTATCTTTGTAAGCAATTGAGTCCTAGTAAAGTAAAATTCTTCTAAAA
>NW_006291612.1:67668-69968 GCF_000327345.1 Myotis davidii | reverse complement strand
CATCTTCTTACAATCCTATTGCCCACAGCTGTTGTCTGAGCTCTGTTAATGCTGAGGTTGAAGCCTCGTGGTGGCTGGTACCATGGATCTGTCTCTTGCCCCATGGCATGAGCTGGGCCTTCCCTGGAGAAGAAACCTGGGTTCCCCAAGATATGTGATTAATGCTGGGGCCCCACCAGTAGGTGAAGAGATCCCAAAGCAGTTGCTGGGCGTGGAGGCCCCCTAGGCATAGGCTACCAAGGAGACAGAACTGAACCTCACATTACCCTGCTTGGCCCTGGAGGATGGCTGGTTAGTCAAAGACGGGTAAAATTCCTCAAGAAAGAATGACCTAAGACAGGCACAGTCCATCAGGAGAGAATTTGGGGGTCAAGAGGGGTGGGGCACAGATCCTCACTCCCACAACTATGCAGGGGCTTGAACACTAACTCCTTCTGAGGGAGGTCTCCTGCTCCCATGGCTGCTGCGCTTCCCATGCCCAGCTCAGATCGGGACCCAGATAAAAGAAAGAGACTTGGCCCAGCTGAGATTGGTACCCAGACAACAGAGACTTGGCTGACAACAGCTACCCTATATCTAAATCCAGCGGTAGAGGGGGTGTGGTGACCGGGTGGAGGGGTGCTATGGGGGGAAAAGGAGGAACAGCTATAATATTCTGAACAATAAAGATTTAATTAAAAAAATACCAAATCTGAAAGTACAGTCCCCATAAATGTTTAATGACTTTGACTTGAAATACATGGCCTTGCGGCACTATCAGTCAACATCCAGGAAATAACCCTGTGTAGGTTACTTAGTGTAAAAGTAAAAGATTTCTTTTTAAATTGAAGTTTCCAAGTCTAAACCAGCAAGAGGAGGAGGAGCCAGACAACGAACAGCCTGGAGACCACCTGGGGCATGGTAAAGAAGACTACAGAGAATGTCTTTCTTGCCATGCTAGCAGTAATTATCTGTACAGTAATATTACCTAGGGCAAATGTGGAAGTATTTCAGACTTATACTCCTGACCCTTCATGGGTAAGAACCCTTACGTGGGCCGATTCTTCCAGGAGGACTACAGGTGGGGCAAGGAAGCATATGGACAAGGTATTATTACATATCTGTTGCCATCCAGATTCCCTTTTGTATGACTCTAAATCAAGCCACTGCTCCCTTGTGTGTAAAATTAAAGAGAGGTTTTTGGCCAGCCTGGACCCCAAAGAATGGGGAAGAAACTGCTCAAGTACATGTATTATCTCTACTTGCTCCGGGGAAAGGTGCAGAAAATATGTGTGCTAAGGCACCCCCGCCTCCCACTAAGCCTTTACATAAATGGTCTTATGTATGGAATCCCACTGAGGAAGAAGTTAATTGACAAGACTGTTAGAGTAATTATCCTACCACCAGCAAACTTAATAAATTTTTCTTTATCGACTGGAGCCCTTATGGTTCTCTGTATAGTAACAACCGCACCGTTAAATGGAAAGGGAATGCATCCTATCTATATGTTGAAGAAAATCACTCCATCTCATGGTAGAGACTTTGTTGGGCCTCAATTACAACATGACAACTAGCCTCTACAAAGTATGCAGTGGAAATTAGCTGCTGCGCTTGCACCTATAAAATGGTATTGTTTCAATTATAACTCAAATAGTTCCATTTTTGCTTTACAAGGAACTCTCAATAAGACAGTGTTTGCTACTGCCTATGTGTTTGATCCATTTGTGCTCCTATCAGGCCCCATTCAGATGCATCTTAATATTACAAGCCATCTGTATGAGGTGTCATGCACAGATTGTGCATTATCCCATTGTATCAATTCTACTGTTCAAAAGAACTCCCTCATGATTTTAAAACAACCAGCTTTTGCTTGGGTTCCCACTAACTTAACTGAACCATGGGAATCTCATCAAACCTACGAACTATTGCATGATCTAGTAAAATATCTTAAAAAGACAAAAATTTCTTGGAATGTTAATTGCAGGAATCTTTGCCCGCGTAACGTTACTTACTTCTGTGGGCATTGCTGTTTCATCTATGGTACAGACTGTTCAGACCTCTCATTTTGTACAACCGGTCAAGGAAAATGTAACTAAGAACTTGTCTATACAAAAAGAAATTAACAGCCAGTTTAAAATTGAATTGCCATGGCCTAGAGCAAAGAATATCCTTACATGATATTGTTCTACAATGTCATTATTGTACATTTATCCCAAACAAACTTACAAATTAATTCTTTGAATGTTTGGCACTAATTTAATTAAGGGCATGAAATGATATAATCCCTTCCACAGTGTGGAAGGCCTCCCTGGGAAGGCACT
>NW_006291612.1:62049-67592 GCF_000327345.1 Myotis davidii | reverse complement strand
AGGTCTCCTTCCCCCATGGCTGTTTCCCGCTTCCCATGCCCAGCTCAGATCGGGACCCAGATAACAGAAAGAGACTTGACCCAGCTCAGATTGGTACCCAGACAACAGAGACTTGGCTGACAACAGCTACCCTATATCTAAATCCAGCCTAACACCAGGAATGCTCAGGGCCTTCTCAAGGATGCAAAATATTCCTTTCCATTAATATTTACAGTGTAAACTAAGATTTCTGTTAGAGAATTAAATTTGACAGTAACGAGTTTAATTGAAATAAGTAGTATTAACCAAAATTTTCATTTCATGGAAAAATTCCTTAACATGCAATGAACCTAAAACAGTCATATTTTTGTGCAAAAAAATTAAAATTTAAAGTTATCTATACTGCATTATAAATTTTCCAAAAAGCCTCTTAAAAATTAAATTAAAAAAGGGGGGATAGTGGAAGTACCATGTAAGGAAAAATATCCTGTAACTAGTTTACATCTAGAATTTTTTTTTTTCATTTGTAATGCTAACAGCAAGACACCCATGAAAAACATACATGGTGTCAAAATAAGGTGAAGGAAAATCATCTGGGCAAATATAAAAAGGACCCCAAGTAAAATTCCCTTTATTAACCTTCAGTCGAGAATATGTTTGTATGTTTTCAGAAAACAACTTCAAGACCATGTGGATTCCTGCAACAGAGAGGAATTCTCAGGAATGCTCCAGCCATGAAGACAAGAGGAGAGACAGTTCAGAGATGAAGATGCTGAAGACTCTTTGCCATGCTAGCAGTCAGCAGCTGTGCGTCCCTGCAGGTTGCCCAGGATCAAACCAGAGAGGGTCGGACTTGCATTGCCACCATTTGTCCACCGTCCAGAACTGAAATATCATTGCTGCGATGTACACATAAGGAACTGTCAGACATTGAAACTTGGACTCAGAACTGTTGGACATTGAAATTGGGATAAAAACATTTTTTGTTCTGGAAATGTTATGCTTAAGTTTTAAAATGTTTTGGGTTATGGATTGGCATTGTTATTGTTTTAATAGCCAGAGTTTTGTTCTTGATGTTTAAGTTTTATTTTCATTATAGTAGCTAATAATAATAAAAAGGGGTGAGATGTGGGAAAATGATATAGGGTTGAGCCTCGGACTGACCTTTTGGAAAAGTCACAAATAAGTCCTAGCTTAGAGGGCACAGTTTTCTTAGCATAATTAGGCTTGACCTTATAACACTCCCTAGATCTTATCTAGGAAGCTAATGGGCTGAGGAAGTTCAGTAAGTGTAACCATGGTCAAAATAAGTGAAACTCACATGAACTGTGTTACTATGGTAACCACTACCTTGTTTACCTCTCACTATAAAAAGGCCTGAGCAGAGTGGAAGTCCTTCCTCCTGGGTTGGACTTGCCCGCCTGGTTCCCCAATATTTCCAAATTATCTCCTGTCTTTTCTCTTTCATTTGTGTGCGGCTCCTCTTCCAGACTCGAACCCTGAACCATGCAGGACGTGGAGGGAAACACTTGCGACAAACTCTAAGGTCAATAAATTTTTGCTTCCAAATTGAGCTACTCTGAAATTCAATCAACTGCATTTCAAAGTCAGCCATGTCTTGTAAGTTTAGTTCCTCCAGTTTCATGCTGTCTGGAAACCTCATGAATT
The DNA here is from genome assembly GCF_000327345.1 of Myotis davidii. Taxonomy (NCBI): domain Eukaryota; kingdom Metazoa; phylum Chordata; class Mammalia; order Chiroptera; family Vespertilionidae; genus Myotis; species Myotis davidii. Next base: position 65,945 of record NW_006291612.1, on the reverse strand, counting down.
TTGCTGTCTCTTCCAGTTCTCTGAATTTCTCAAATCTTGAGAAGAACTGCTCAATAGTTGACTCGATGATGTTTAAAAACAGCTTTTTAAGGCTTTGACAGTCTGTTCTGTCATCTTTTGGGAGATCTTTGATGTGCCTCTTGAGGTTTGGAAAATATCTAAATCTCTCACCATCCACATCCCTCTTAAAGACTTCCAGTTTCTTTTCAAAAGCCTTTATGTAACCAAACATAACTTCAAGTGTCTTGCCAGTTTCTTGTTATTTAACATTTAAGTCATTCAAATGTTCACAAAAATTGTAAATAGAAGATTATAAGAGAGGGTTTCGGAGTCCATGGTGGTCTAGTGGCTAGGATAAGAGAGGGTTTCGTGTGCCAGCAAAAGTTACTGGCGTGCCATGTTTGGCACTCGTGCCAGGGGTTGCCCACCACTGTCCTAGGGCAAGGGAAACAAATGAGAAAATGAGCAAATTAGATTGCATCAAGATAAAAAGCTTCTGCACAGCAATTGAAACCATGAAAAAAATGAAAAGGGAGCCTACTATGTGGGAGAACATATTTGCCAATGATACATCTGATAAAGGTGTATTGAAATTATTCCAATATATAAAGAAACATATACAGCTTAGCAAAAGGAAGACAAACAATCCAATTGAAATATGGGCAAAGTCCCTAACCTGTTAGCTCAATGATTAGAACACTAATCTCCGGACTGAAGGGTCTTGGGTTCAGTTTTGGTCAAGGGCACAAACCTTGGTTCCAGACTCAATACCTGACCCTAGTCAGGGTGCATGCAGGAGGCAATCGATGTGCCTCTCTCACAATGATGTTTCTCTCTCTCTCTCTCTCTCTCTCTTCTCTCTCTCTCTCTCTCTCTCTCTCTCTCTCTCTGCTTCCATCCTTTCTACCCTCTCTAAAAATCAATTTCAAAAAAATCTTCAGGTGAGTATCTTATCTAATAAAGAGGGAATATGCAAATTGGCCATCATGCCTTAATGGGACCTCAGGCTGTGCCCCCTGGCATGGGCCAGGGAACCTCAAGGTGTGCTCCCTGGCCAGGGCTGGGGGACCTCAGGCCATGTCCCCTGCCCCAGCACCAGACCAGGGGACCTGAGGGTGTTCTGGGGGACCCGATGCTGCCTTCCCCGCCCAGCAGGGCTTGACAAGGGTGGGGTCGGCTGGGTCTTAATCTTGCCCAATTGGGGTGGGGCTGGCTGGATCTGGGTCTCACACGATTTTGAGGTGCTGTGGGTGTGGGGGGGTCTTGACTCTGGGTCCCACAGCATACTCCAAACTCTGACAGGTGGAAGATTTTCATATACATTTTACTAATTTTCTTTCATCTCTGACACTTCTATTATAGAGAAAGGGCAAATTGCAATATTAAAATATTTCCTCTAATCCCCTTTTAATATGCATGAATTTTATGATCCGGGCCACTAGTTAAAAATAAATGAGCAAAGGATCTACATAGACACTTCTTCAAAAAGGACATACAGATGGCCAAGAGACATGAAAAAAATGCTGAAAATTACTAATCATCATAGAGCTGCATATCAAACAACAATGTGGTATCACCTCACACCTGTGAGAATGGTTACCATCCATAAATCAACAAGTGTCAAGTGCTGGCCATAATGTGGAGAAAGGGAACCCTTGTACACTGGTGAGGGGAATACAGATTTGTGTAGCCATTATGGAAAACAATACAAAAAATTAAATATAGAATTGCCACTTGACCCAGTGATCCTATTTCTAGGAATATATCCTAAGAAACTGATACACCAATCAGAAAAAAAATATATGTATCCTTATCTCCATAGTAATGAAATTTACAATAGCTAAGATTTGGAAAAAGCTCAAGTGCCCATCGGTAGGTGAGTGGATAAAAAAAGCTGTGGTGCATTTACACCATGGAATACTATGCAGCAGTAATAAAGAAGGATCTCCTACCCTTTGAGACACATGGAAGGACCTGGAGATTTTTATGCTAAGTGTAATAAGCCAGTCAGAGAAAGAAAAGTGTTGCATGCTATCACTCTTAGGTGGAATCTAATGAACAAAATATACTGATGAATAAAATAGATACTGAGACACAGAAGCATGAAGCAGACTGTTGAATCTCAGAGGGAAGGAATGGTCAGGGGTTAAGGTGGGAAGAGATCAACCATAACACTTGTATGCATTTATGCATAACCCATGGACACAAGTGTTGTGAAGGCCTAGGCTGGAAGGTGGGGTGTAGAAGTGGTCCATGGGGAAAAATAGGGGGACATATGTAATTCTTTCAACAATACAGATTTAAAGTAATAAAAAATAAAAAAATAAAGTGATATTTAAATTATACTGTTTACGTCTCAAATTTTTATGTGACTAGGAATATTAATGATTTTCAAGCTCTGTCTAAAGCAGATTCACTTGAAACAACAGAAACTGGCTTTTTCTTTCTGTTTTATACACCAAATCAAATATATTAACAAAAATCCTAACTGTTCTAATTGTTATTAAAAGTATTTATTTAAATTCTACAAGATATAATGTGGAAGAAAGCTAACTCATACAAAATAAATTCTTACAAAAACATAAAAATAGGCTTATAGATTAGCTTGTGAGAATCAAAGATGGTTGCCAATGGGAAGGCATGCTGCAAGATAGTGTGTGAATGAGTGAACAAAAGGAGAGTGTGTGGATATATGGGGAGTGTCTAGTTGTGAGCGAGGGACAGCTATATTCCAAGGGACTGTCGGGGACTGCAGGACCAGGCTCCTTTGAATGAGCAGTATCTACTGCTGCTGAAATCTCTCCTGGAGTGACTGGCTCTGCCACAGAGACAGCCATCTTGAAGGGGGGAGTGGCTGTGATCAGAAGTCTAGCCTTACCTTCAACCGGGAAGAATCGGATACTGTCTGGAACCCTACATCCACAACACCCAGGGACCAGCTGCGAACCCACAAACACCGGGTCTCAAGCAGTGCGAATACATGGACTCAGATGAGCTCTGCACCTTCTCACAGAAAGGTCAGATTTCACCCAGAGAAAGGTGAGGTCTTCGATCCAGGCTGGAGGGAGAAAGGCACCCAGTGGGATCTAGAGTTTCAGAAGAAGTCTGTGCCCCACAAAATCTTCAGCTTTTGGGGCCAGCGTAGTCCACAAATGTGGAAGGTGGTCCACAAGGCTGCTAGCAGAAGGGAACTCTAGAAATCAGCCCAAAGCTGGGCTTGGCACAAAAAGACAGTCTGAAGTTTTACTAGTACACTGGCTGCCCTGTGCCAGGGGAAAAAGACTTGCATAGAGACATGCGCAGAGTCGCGCACAGTGCCGGGGCGAAAAAGTTGCAATTTCCTGCACTTACTCTGGCTCTTTTTTCTCTTTAAATTAGTGCTTTTGATTACTAAGCCCAGTACATAGGATCACCCAATTAAAAACACTCTCGGAGACTGCAGGGGAAAGTTGTTTCTCTGGAACCTGGGGATCAGAGCAGGGAGAAACGATCAGAAAACCAGGTCTGGGGCAGTCAATTCCCCCCAAACCAGTATTAAGTGTGGCAGGGAAAACAATATCTAAACACTGGCTAGAGAGGACTTATAGCCCTGAAAGTCAATACAGAAACACTGCCACCCAGGGGTTGAATCACAAATTGACTCTTGTGTAAATACAAATAAAGGCAGGCTGAGAAACAAAGAAATACTGCCTGTTTGAAAACAGGATTGTGGTTTACAACACAGAGGAGTGGTTGGATGCAGGGAACTTCAATACTGTCCTGACTACCAGACAGAAAACAGGCGTGCCAAACAGAAGTAAATGAGCTTTACTACTACACATTTTTACTTTTTATCTTTTACTTAAGAAACTAATTTTTTCTCTCTTGATTTTACATTTTTGATTATTATAATTTTA
>NW_006291612.1:61465-61964 GCF_000327345.1 Myotis davidii | reverse complement strand
GTTCTACTTTCTATTTTCATTTTTCCTTTAGCAACATTTTACTCTATGTCAACTTTACCTTTATGACAACATTCTCTTCTTCACTTTTCCCCTTTTGTTGTCCTGTGGCTGAGAAACAAAGAAATACTGCCTGTTTGAAAACAGGATTGTGGTTTACAACACAGAGGAGTGGTTGGATGTCCTGCTTTAGATTTTACCTATTCCTTCTTTTTATCCCATTAAAAATTCATCCTACTTATATATCCAATTCCCTATCCTGTGCTCCAAGTCCATATACATAGGGAACTTCAATACTGTCCTGACTACCAGACAGAAAACAGGCGTGCCAAACAGAAGTAAATGAGCTTTACTACTACACATTTTTACTTTTTATCTTTTACTTAAGAAACTAATTTTTTATCTCTTGATTTTACATTTTTGATTATTATAATTTTATTTTTAATTAATATTATTACTACTATTAACTTACCTTTTTTACAGTTTCATTTTATTTTCTTTT
>NW_006291612.1:53839-61369 GCF_000327345.1 Myotis davidii | reverse complement strand
CACTTTTCCCCTTTTGTTGTCCTGTTTCTCTTACCCTATTCCTGCTTTAGATTTTACCTATTCCTTCTTTTTATCCCATTAAAAATTCATCCTACTTATATATCCAATTCCCTATCCTGTGCTCCAAGTCCATATACATTTCTCTCTTCTCTTTCTTCACTATCCAATTTTTTTGTCCCTGTCTTTTTTTGTTTATTGTTGTTTTATGTTTTATTTTGTTTGATTTTTCCCTTCTTTCTCTCTGTCCTATTATTGTTTTTTGTTTGACTGTTGATTAGATTGGTATTTTTCTTTGTGTGATTATTTCTCTCTTTTTATTTTTTTGCTTCTCTTTTTCTTCTCCTCCATTGTTATTAGTAGTTGCTTGTAGTTTGCATTCATCGCTGGGTGTTAATTGTTGGCATTTTTTTTTTGGATTAATTGTTGTTCTATTGAGTTTTCTCAAATATAAATAGCTTTTTCCCCTTCTTTTTCATTCCCTTTCCTTTCTCTCTTACTTTTTTCCTTTCCTCAATATCATTTTGCACTCTCTCTCTTTTTTTATTCCCTAATGCTCTTTTCTCTGGTGGTCGCCATTATTTGGGGCTATTAGTATAGTGAAAACATTTGTGTTCAGTGCCTTGTGCATTGTGCCTTGTTGTATTGTAATTTGTGCCTTAAAGTCAACACAAGAGAGAGAGAGCTACATAACCAGACACCTGGAAAAGAGATATCATGGGGAAACAAGAAACAACCCCCATAAGAAAGAAAAGAAGGCATTGCCAGAAAAGGAAGTAAACAAAATGGAGGCAAGCAATATGTCAGACAGAAATTTCAGAAAAACGCTCATAAGATCACTGAAAAGGTTGAAAGACAAATTCAAAAATATGTGTAAGAACCAAGAGGAAATGAAGAAAAACCAAGAAGAAATGAAAAATTACATCACTACAATAAAGAACTCAATTGAAAGCATCAACAGTACATTAGAAGAAGTGGAAGAATGTATTAGTGAGCTAGAAGACAAGGCAGGAAAAAATACCCAAGCAGAGTAGCATCTAGGAAAAACAAACAAACAAACAAACAAACAACAACAACAACAACAAAAAAAAACAGGAGGAGAGCCTAAGGGAACTTTGGGACAACATGAAACGAAACAACATCTGCATAATAGGGATGCCAGAAGGAGAGGAAACTGAGCAAGAAATAGAAAACCTGTTTGAAAAAATAATGACAGAAAAATTCCCTGATATAGGAAAGAAAAAATTCACACAAGTGTAGGAAGCTTACAGACCCCCCAAAAAATGAACCCCCAAAAACCGATACCATGGCACATTATAATTAAATTGGCAAACACCAACGACAAAGTAAGAATCTTTAAGGCTGCCAGACAGAGACAGAAAGTTACTTACAAAGGATCCGCATAAGACTAGCGACTGATTTCTCAACAGAAACACATCAGGCCAGAATGGAATGGAATAAAATATACAAAGTCATGCAAAGCAAGGGTCTGAATCTAAGAATACTCTACCCAGCAAAGCTATCAATCAAAGTTGAGGGTGAAATCAGGAGCTTCACAGACAAAAAAAGGAGTAAGTGAATTTATTACCACCCAAGCAGCAATGCAAGAAATGCTAAAGGGTCTGCTGTAAAAAGAAAAAATAGAAAACAAAGAAGGAACAAAGCGGTAAAGAATAAAAATGGCGACTAACAAATATCTATCAATAATAACTTTAAATGTAAATGGATGAAATGCCCCAATCAAAAGACATATTGTAGCTGAGTGGATAAGAAAACATGACCCATATATCTGCTGTCTACAGGAAATCCACCTCAGAAAAGGGGACTCACACAGATTGACGGTGAAGGGATGGAAAAAGGTTTTTCAGACAAATGGAAGTGAAAAAAGAACAAAGCTGGGTTAACAATAGTTATATCTGACAAATTAAATCTCAAAGTGAATGGCATAACAAGAGATAAGGAAGGGCACTTCATAATTCTAAAGGGAGCAATACAACTAGAAGATTAACTCTGGTAAACATATATGCACCCAATATAGGAGCACCCAAATACATAAAAGAAATTCTGGAGGATATCAAGGGAGATATTGACAGCAATGCAGTCATAGTAAAGGACTTCAGTGCCCCACTAATACCACTGGACAAATCCTCTAAAAAAAAATGAACAAAGAAACATCAATCCTAAATGACACACTAGATCAGATGGAATTAATCGACATCTTCAACACATTTCACCCCAAGGCCACAAAATATACATTCTTCTCAAGTGCCCATGGGTCATTTTCAAAGATAGACCATATATTGAGACATGGGCAATGTTTCTTTATATTCAAGAAGATAGAAAGCATATCAAGCATCTTCTCAGATCATATGGCATAAAACCAGAAATTAACTACAATAAAAATATCAAACACCTGGAAGCTAAATAGCATACTGTTAAACAATGACTGGGTTACCAGAGAGATCAAGGAATAAATAAAAAGCATCATGGCAATAAATGACAATGAAAATACAACAATCCAAAATCCATGGGACACAGTGAAAGCAGTCTTGAAAGGGAAGTTCATAGCACTACAGGCTTATCTCAAAAAACAAGAAACAATTGTAATAAATTATCTAACTCTACAACTCAAAGAGGTAGAAAGAGAGCAACAAGAAAAGCACATTGTAATCAGAAGGCAGGAAATAAAGCAGTCCTGAGAGGGAAGTTCATAGCTCTACAGGCCTATCTCAAAAAACAAGAAAAACTGGTAATAAATGATCTAACCCTACAACTCAAAGAGGTAGAAAGAGAGCAACAAGAAAAGCACATTGTAATCAGAAGGCAGGAAATAATAAAGATCAAAGAGGAGATAAATGACATAGAGACCAAAAAACAAAAACAAAAACAATAAAAGAGATCAACAAAACCAAGAGCTGGTTCTTTGAAAGGATAAATGAGATTGATGAACCTCTAGGCAGGTTCACCAAGAAGCAGAGAGAGAGAACCCAAATCAACAAAATCAAAAATGAAAGAGGTGAAGTTAAAACCGATCCTACAGAAATACAAATGATTAAGAAAAAATACTATGAACAACTCTACTCCAACAAAATGGGCAACCTAGATGAAATGCACATATTCCTAGAAAAATACAAGCTCGCAAAAATCAACCAAGAAAAATAAAAAAACCTGAATAGGCTGATAACTACTGAAGAAATTGAAACAGAGATAAAAAAAAAAAAAACCTTCCAGACGGCTTTACAGGGGAGTTCTACTGAGCATTCAAAGAAGAACTAAAACTTATCCTCCTCAGAGTATTCCAAAATATTCAAGAGGAATGCACACTTCCAAGCTCTTTTGATGAAGCCAGCATCACCATAGTCCCAAAACCAGATCAAGATCACACACACACACACACACACACACACACACACACACACACAAAGAGAACTACAGGCCAAAATCCTTGATGAATATAGATGCTAAAAATACTCAACAAAATTATAGCAAATTGGATTCAGCAACACATTAGAAAGATCATACACCATGACCAAGTGGGATTTATTCCAGGGATGCAAGGATGGTACAATATCTGCAAATCAGTAAATGTGACACATCACATAAACAAATTGAGATACAAAAATTTCATAATCATATCAATTGATGCAGAAAAAACATTTGACAAAATCCAACACCCTTTCTTGATAAAAACTCTCAGCAAAGTGGGAATAGATGGATCATACCTCAAAAAAAAAAAAAAATAAAAGCCCTACATGACAAACCTACAGCCAACATCATACTCAATGGGAAAAAACTAAACCCATTTTCCATAAGAGCAGGAACAAGACAAGGATGCCCATTTTCATCACTCCTGTTCCACATAGTAATAGAAGTACTAGCCATAACGATTAGACAAGAAGAATAAATAAAAAGCATCCAAGTTGGAAAAGAAGGCGCAAAACTGTCCTTATTCGCAGATGACATGATACTATACATAGAAAACCCCAAAGATTCCATCAAAATCTACTAGACCTAATAAATGAATTTGCTAATGTAGCAGGATACAAAATTAACACCCAGAAATCTATGGCCTTTTTATACACCAATAATGAACTCACAGAAAGAGAAATGAAAAAAAAAAAAACATTTCCCATTTACTATTGCACCAAAGAAATTAAGATACCTAAGAATAAAGTTAACTAAGGATATAAAGGACCTGTACTCTGAAAACTACAGGATATTGAAAAAATAGATAGAGGAAGACCTAAACAAATAGAAGAACATACCATGTTCATGGATTGGTAGAATCAACTTCATTAAAATGTCCATACTACACAAAGCAATCTATAGATTCAATGCAGTACCTATTAAAATACCAATGACATATTTCAAAGATCTAGAACAAACTCTCCAAAAATTCATCTGGAGTAAAAAAGTCCCCAACTAGCGACGGCTATCCTGAGAAAGAAGAACAAAGTTGGAGGGATCACAATACCAGACATCAAGCTATATTACCTGGCCATGGTTCTCAAAACTGCCTGGTATTGGCACAAGAACAGACATATAGACCAATGGAATAGAATAGAGAACCCAGAAATTGACCCAAGCCATTATACTCAATTAATATTTGACAAAGGAGGCAATAACATACAATGGAGTCAAAACAGTCTCTTTAATATATGGTGCTAGGAAATTTGGTCAGATACATGCAAAAAAATTAAACTAGAACACCTACTTACACAACACACAAAAACAAACTCAAATGTCTAAAGGACTTGAATGTAAGATGGGAAACCATAAAAATCCTACAAGACCCCATAGGCAGCAAAATAGCAGACATATTTTACAAGAATACCTTTACAGACACAGATCCTAGGGGAAGAGAGACTAAGGAGAAAATAAAGAAATGTGACTACATCAAAATTTAAAGCTTCTGCACAGCAAAAGAAACCATCAACAAAAGAACAAGAAAGCCCACTGCATGGGAGAATATATTTGCAAATGTTATGTCTGATAAGACTTTAATATCCAACATTTACAGAGAACTCATACAACTTAACAAAAGGAAGATAAACAACCCAATCAAAAAATGGGAAAAGGACCTAAATAGAAACATTTCAAAAGAGGACATTCAGAAAGCCAATAAACATATGAAAACATGCTCTAAGTCACTACTCATCTGAGAAATTCAATTCAAAACAACCATGAGGTAACACCTCTCACCTGTCATAATAGCTATCATCAACAAATCAACAAAGGACAAGTACTGGGGAGGATGAGGAAAAAAAATGAACCCTCCTTCACTGGTGTTAGGAATGCAGACTGGTGCAGCCATTGTGGAAAACAGTATGGCATTTCCTCAAAAATTTAAAAATGGAACTGCCATTTAATGCAGTAATACCACTTCTAGGAATATATTTTAAAAAAAACCCACAGAAACACCAATCAGAAAGGATGTATGCACCTCTATGTTCATAGCAGCATAATTTACAATAACTAAGATTTGGAAACAGCCTAATACCCATCAGCAGATGGATTTCTTAGAAAATTATGGTACATGTACACAATGGAATACTATGCTACTATAAAAAAGAAGGAATTCTTACCATTTGCAGCAGCATGGATGGAACTAGAGAGCATTATGCTAAGTAAAATAAGCCAATCAGTGATTTCACTCATTTATGGATAGGAAAGAACATTATAACCTGATGAACAAAAAGATAGATACAGAGGCAAAGAAGCATCGAACAGACTGTCATATTACAGTGGGAAGACTAGGGAGGGTTGAGGAAGGTGAGGTAAGGGATCAACCAAAGGACTTGTATGCATGCATATAAACATAACCAATAGACATAAGACACTGTGGGTTAGGGTGAGGGCATGTGCCGGGGTGTAGGGTAGGCCAGGGTAATTTAAATGGGAAAAAAAGGAGACATATGCACTACTATCTGTAATACTTTAAACAATAAAAAGAAAAGAGATTAGCTTGTAAGAACATGTACAAATAAATTCAAAATGCAATGGGTAAAAAAATAGACTTATAAATTAGTATTTCAGTTTTGTATTACTTTAATTTTTATATTATTACATATTCAGGAAATACATATTACAAAGTAAAATTTTTAAACATTCAAATATAAATTATGTGATTAAATACTGCTTTTCAAATATGGTAATAGGATTTTCCATTGAATATATCTGAAAGCTCAAGACACATATAAAATTTGGGATAAAAATCTTAGACTAATGCATTTCTTACTCTATCATTGTGAATATATAGCTGCCTTAACTGGCTTCAAGAAAAGCAGAAGATTAGACGTCATAGGCCAAGCATGTCAAACTCACAGCCCACAATGAACATTTTTGTGGCCCAGCCAATATAATAGTATGTAAGTAATGTTTTAATAAAAATTCCATAACTTAATTTTACAACATCCTATTAAACTAATTATTAATAACGAACTACAACGTTCGCTAATGATTGATTACTATACTCATGTTGCATTCATTTCCCTTATGTGCCTTACTCACTGGTGCACCATTTCTCTCCACTAATACTAGCCGTGAATATTTTAGCAGCTGAGTGGATTAAAAAACTGTGGTACATCTACACAATGGAATACTACACTGCGGTAAAAAAAGAAGGAATTCTTACCATTTGCAACAGCATGGATAGAACTGGAGAGCATTATGCTAAGCGAAATAAGCCAGTCAGAGAAAGATAAATATCACATGATCTCACTCATTCATGGAATATAATGAACAATATAAACTGATGAACAAGTGTGTGGTGGGATGATAAGGACACATATATAATACCTTAATCATTAAATAAAAAAATTTTAAAAATATATTTTAGCATCCAATTGCCACCTTAACAATTAGTCTTGAACTGACTTGTTTGGTGTGTGCAACAGGAAATATTTTGATTTCGGATAACAAGAAAAATAGGTTCATTTGTGTTATGCTTATTAATTTGTGCAGTTATTCAGTTTCTGGTAAGTTAATGTTCACAAAAAATATTATTTTTTATTAAAATGGTCGATTATTTTACGTTAATGATTACTCATTTATTTCAGTCCTTTGTATTCAGCATGTCTCTTTCAAAATAAACCTGTTTCTATGAAAATTGAAGCATTTGGGTTTTTTTGCAGCTCACATAATTAAACCTTATTTATTTGATCCGTGTTAGCCTTTGAGTTTGAAGTGCTTGTCCTAGGCTATGCTCTTAATGACAGATTGTTAAACAACCTTATATCTATGGACTCTACATGAGGTGGGATTTGGGAGGTTTTGCTAATCAGTACTACTAAGAATATTAAACAGGAATACCTTCTAGAACCATAAAATTTCCACTATAAATGTCTATTGGAAAACTGCATCTGAATTGTTTTGAGATATTATGTAATCAAAGAGGTCATACTCTGTTTTGTTCCAGCACCTTTAAAATACACTAGAGGCCTGGTGCATGGGTGGGGTCCGGGCAGCACCCCCCATGGGGGTCAATTGGGCCAGGCCAGCGGGGGAGAGAGGACATGGGAAGTTGGCTGACTG
>NW_006291612.1:51712-53787 GCF_000327345.1 Myotis davidii | reverse complement strand
GCCAGTAGGAGGGGCCATGGCCAGCTGGGGGGAGGGGTAATGGGAGGTTGGCCATCCCCCTCCCTGATCGGTCCAGTTGGTCAGCCACAGTGTGCCTCACAGCAACCAGTCATTCTGCTCATTCCGGTCATTCCAGCATTCCTGTCACTTGGCTTTTATATATGTAGATTATAATGTCCATTGTGGGTGACTTTAGCTTTCAACCTACTAGTATATTGCCATTGTTTATATTGAATGACAAAAATATCTCTAAGCCTCTTTTTTTTTTCAGAAACAACAGCAAGTATAGAGAAAATAATTTTTATTACAAAATTTAGGCATCTCAATTTCCTTGTTTTAGAAGGTTGCCAGTTTTTGTACAATAAATGAAAAGAAAAATGCAAACTCATTTTTATAAAAAAAGAACTCATGGAGCCCTAAAAATATCATAGAACTAATTCATACAACTACTTCAAACACAAGAAAGAAATGAGCTATTTAGTAAACTAATGCTATGGCAAAATTAAAATTGGAAACTTGTAAAAGCTTATTTCTTAAAACATCTTTAACATATACATCTTCAAAAAGAGAAGGCAGAGTTATTGTAAAATTTATTGTCATTGAATCTCTGTAAACGGGAATATGGCTGCCTACTCAAAATGATACAAAATTCTTTTAAAAACTGTGTCAGTGGAAAGTCTATAGTTTCTATTTAAACACTCACTAAAATATCGTGTACAGTATGGTTTTACATTGCAACCAATTAGGGACATGTAGTACCAAGGTAAAACACATAGACACATATAAGGTATAGATCATTGTTTAGAAATATAATAATCCTTTATAATAAGAGAGGGATATGCTAATTAGCTCAGATATGGTAATTAGTCATGACTGGATATGCTAATTTGTCACAACCAGTATGCAAATTGACCATAACTCCAACACAATAAGAGAGAGATGTGCTAATTAGCCCTGACATCCTAATTCATCACAACCAGTATGCAAATTGACCATTACTACAACACACAAGATGGCCAGCAGGGAAAGGTAGATAGGGGCAACCAGGACTGTAGGAGAGGGCAGTTAGGAGTGACTGAGCTGGCAGGGAAGGGCAGTTGTGGGGGACCAGGCCTGCAGGGGAGGGTAGTTAGGGGTGACCACTTCTATAGGGGATGGAAGTTGAGGGGGGACCAGGCCTGCAGGGAAGGGCACTTGGGGGCGATCTGACCAGCAGGGGAGCAGTTAGGGGGTAATCAGCCTGGGAGGCAGAGGTGGTTAGAGGAAATCAGGCAGGCAGGCAGGCGAGCGATTAGGAGCCAGCAGTTCTGGATTGTGAGAGAGATGTCCCAGATTGGGGAGGGTGCAGGTTGGCTTGAGGGATGTCAACCTGTCAGTTCCCCTGTGGGATCAGGCCTAAATGGTCAGTCAGACATCCCATGAGGGGTCCCAGATTGGAGAGGGTGCAGGCTGGACTGAGTGACACCCCCCCTCCCAGTGCACTAATTTCTTGTACCAGCCCTTCTACTTATATAAAAACCATGGGTGGTGTTCATCATGACCACAATCGCCTCGACCAAGCAGAAGGAAGTCAGTCCTGCAGGGGTTGTCTTGGCAACAGCTGCGCCCTCCACCAAGCAGTTTCCCAGAGCTGTTTCCTGTAGGGTGAGGTTTGAGGCAGGAACCCACCCTGGGAGTGTGGCGGCATATCTTTCTAAAGTGTGCCATGCCAACACAGCCAGGGGTGAACCTGAGTGGGGGCGGCTGACAGGCTTAGAAAAGACAGACAAGAGAATGAAAGCCAGGTCTCAGTGGGACTCTGCTTCTCTGAGAGACAGCAACCATGCCCACAGTCATGCCTTTATTTTATAGCAGATGTTACAAGGCAAAGTAAAGGCGTGACCCAAGATGTTTACAACATTCTCCTGGGTTTCAATCCTACTCAACTACATGCACCTGAACTCTACCAAGCCTACATCACTCAGGCACGTGGGGCCACGTGTTTGGACCATAGGTTCAAGCTTACAACTACAGCTGTTGGCTATAATTGTGCTGGGAGGGTCCTGCCCTCCAAGCTGGGACATGCATGTGGCAAT
>NW_006291612.1:46748-50898 GCF_000327345.1 Myotis davidii | reverse complement strand
GATGTGCCCGCAACCAAGGTACATGCCCTTAACCGGAATCGAACCTGGGCCCCTTGAGTCCGCATGCCGATGATCAATCCAGTGAGTCAAACCAGTTAGGGCAATTAATACCCTTTTAATGTGCACAAATGTCATGCACTGGGCTACTATGGAAATTAACTGCCAACTCAGATGGCAGTTAACTGACAACAAAATGGTGGTTAATTTGCATATGTAGACACAATGCAGGGAGGCAAAGGGAAAAGCAGGAAGAAGCCCCCTGCCACTGACAGTGATCAGAAACCCAGGGGGGGCGCTAAGAGCCCCAAGGGCCACCTTTGTCTTGCCCCCCAGCCATGATCGGAGAATCAGGCGCCTTTGCCGCCCTGGCCAGTGATAGCAGGAAGTAGGGGTGGAGCCAGCGGTGGGAGCTGGGCAGGGTCAAAGCTGGCAGTCCCGGGAGCTAGGGATCCCTTGCCTGGGCCTAAAGTGGAGCCCACGATCGCGGGGCCGCTGCTGCTGCGGGTCCCCGCTGCCCGGGCAGGACGTCTTGGCCATAGGCGTTAGGCCTGGGCAGGGGACCTCAGACCCCTCTGATTGCTGGCTCTGCCCCCCGCCCAGGCCTGATGCCTCGGCCAGAGGAGTTGACCCTCATCCCCATCCGATCGCTGATCACCGGATCGGTTCCTTGCCAAGGCCTGAGGCCTCCGGCAGAGGTGTCAGGCCTGGGCAGGGCACCCCCAGCTCCCCGCGGTTTCAGGCTCCGCCCCTGCCCAGGCCTGACACCTCTGCCGGAGGCCTCAGGCCTTGGCAAGGAACCGATCCGGTGATCAGCGATCGGATGGGGATGAGGGTCAACTCCTCTGGCCGAGGCATCAGGCCTGGGCCAGGGGCAGAGCCAGCAATCAGAGGGGTCTGAGGTCCCCTGCCCAGGCCAGACGCCTCTGGCAGAGGCGTCAGGCCTGGGCAAGGGGCCGATCCTGCGATTGGAGCATGATGTGGGTCAATGCCTAAGGGCTCCCA
Source organism: Myotis davidii (assembly GCF_000327345.1). NCBI lineage: Eukaryota > Metazoa > Chordata > Mammalia > Chiroptera > Vespertilionidae > Myotis > Myotis davidii. Next base: position 49,896 of record NW_006291612.1, on the reverse strand, counting down.
GTCTGTGAGAGGGGGCAGGCTGGGCTGAGGGACACTCCCCCTCACCCCCACCCAGTGCATGAATTTCGTGCACCGGGCCCCTAGTATAATATAATGGAGAAAATATAATGTTCTAGATCAGTGGTTCTCAACCTTCCTAATGCCGTGACCCTTTAATACAGTTCCTCATGTTGTGGTGACCCGCAACCATAAAATTATTTTTGTTGCTACTTCATAACTGTAATTTTGGTACTGTTATGAATCATAATGTAAATATATGTAAATATGTAGGATATATTTTCATTGTTACAAACTGAACATAATTAAAGCATAGTGATTAATCACAAAAATAATATGTAATTATATATGTGTTTTCCGATGGTCTTAAGCGACCCTTGTGAAAGGGTCATTCGACCCCTAAAGGAGTCACAACCCACAGGTTGAGAACCGCTGTTCTAGATATAAAAGTAGAATTATTATATTTGTAATACATGTCAATGAAGTAAAACTGACTTACATAACATGTCCACCTAACTGAAATTTTATGAGTAATTAGAACATGGAATCAGTAATTTCTCTGAATTTCCGAGTTTGCTCCAGCATAGATGTTTAAAAGAGAAGGCATAGTTTAATGAGTGCATGTAGATGAGTATATTTTTGTAGGTCTACATTTTCATATTTTAATTAGAGTATAATTTATATACAATAAAATTCATCTTTTCAATATACAATTTTTCAAGAATTGACAAATGGCCTTAGCCAGTTTGGCTTAGTGAATAGAGCATTGTCCTGCAGACTATAGGGTCCTGGGTTTGATTCTGGTCAAAGGCAGGTACCTCAGTTACAGACTCAATCCTGGCACTGGTCAAGGCTCTTGGGGGAGGCAACTAATCAATGTGTCTCTATCACATCAATTTTCCTTCTCTCTGTCTCTCCCCTTCCCTTCCACTCTCTCTAAAAATCAACAGAAAAATATCCTGAGGATTAACAAACAAACAAAAAAAAGAAAATAATTGAGAAATGCATATAATCTTATAAGCACCATCACAGCAAAATATATATTTATATTAGTCCAAAGCTTCCCCAATGCTACTTTGTAGTCAACCTCTTTTTTCTGTTCCCCACACAAAGCTACTGGTAACAATTGGTCTGTTTTCTACCCTTACAATTTTTCCTTTTCACAAATGCCATTTCAATGAAATTTCATGGTATGCAGCCTTTTGAATCTGGCTTCTGCCATTTAGGAGAGTGTATTTGAAAGCCATGTATGATACTGTGTGTACAACCAAATCATTTTTTTTTCATTGTTGAATACTATTCACTTGTATGTATATACAAACATTTATCCCTTTCTCAATTGAGGTACAGTTGGCTTGTATACAGTTTTTATTAATTATAAAATAACCTATAGGTATTTGTGTATAAGTTTTTATGTGAAAAATATATTCTCATCTCACTTGGATGGGGGTAAAGTTTCTGCATAAATGTATATTCAAATTTATTTTAAAATTGACAAAATATTTTCAAAATTATGTGTATACTTTTGTATTCATATCAGTAATATAATATCTGAGAGATACAGTTGCTGAGCATCCTCAGATTTATTTTTTTTCTTATTATAGGCATTCTCATTGTGGGATTTAAATGCATTTTTCCTAAAGACTAATTATGTTAAGAATGTTTTCATGTGCTTATTTGCCACCCATACTTCCTCTGTATTGATATTTTCAAGTCTTCTGTTAATTTTAATTGGAATGTTTCTCTTCTTGTTATTGAATATTTTGAGAGTTCTTTATGTTCTAGATAGAAGGCCATTATTGATCTCACAACTTTTAAATATTTTCTACCAGTCCATGGCTTGTCTTTTCTCTCTTAAGAGTGTCTCTCAGAGGAGAAGGGGGGGAATTGGAGACATCTGTAATAGTGTTGACAATTTTTAAAACTGGGTATCTCTCAAAGAATAGAAATTTTTAATTTTCATGAAATCTAGTTCACTTTTATGAAACGTGTTGTTAGTACTGCACTTAGGACATTTTTGCCTAACCCAAATCATTAATATTTTATCCTAGATATTTTATATTAGGTTTTATATTTAGGCCTATGATTCATTTGAGCTAATTGTAAAGCTAGAACAGTATGGATAAAAGCTATTAGCATTATTATTTTTTCACAGGGATTTTGAGTTGACCCAACATAATTTGTTGAAATGATAATCAATTATTCATTAAAATGCCTTTACACCTTTGTAAAAAAAAAATCCATTGTCAATACATTATTGGATCTACTTCTGGTCTCCCTATTCTACTCTATTGCTTAATTTGGCTCTCTCTGTTCTAAACTATATTGTTTTGATTACTGTAGTTTTCTAAATGTTTGAAATTAGGTAATAAGAGTCTTCCAGAATGTCAGCAAGATGGCAGACTAGGAAACTCTAGGCATTTGTGTCCCCATAGAAAGATCAGGTAACAACTGGCTTGACTAAGTTTTATGCAAACTGTAGAAAGCATTCAAGGATTTGTAGAAATTGAACCCAATCAAGAAAAAGCTACAAACATTAGAAAGTTTTATGGCCTTTATTGATGTACTTGCGCTATGTCCTCTCCAGCATGGCACATTTGAGAGAACTTTCCTCTATCAAAGAAATTGTTACATTCTTCTGACTTGTCCATAGGCTGCTCTAGGGACTGGATTCTCTATCACTTGACTCAGAGTTCAGATGGAAAAGTGGTATAGTTAAGTTTACAGTTGTTATCCACAAAGGGTAGTACAGAGTGTTGTGGCAAGTGAAAATTACAAGGGACTACAGAAAGACAAATGACTGAGGAAAGACGTTACAGGCAGAATAGTATAATAAAACATACAAGCCCATGAGAAGTTGCAGGGGTGAAACTATTGAGGAAATTAAAACATCCTTATCTAATAAAAGAGAAACATGGTAATTGGCGTACGACCGCTACCCTTCCCATTGGCTAATCAGGGGCTATATGCAAATTAACTGTCAGCCAAGATGGCGGCCGGCAGCCAGGAAGCTTAACCTGAACATGAGGCTTGCTTGCTCCAGTGACAGAGGACTCCAACATTCCCCACCTGCCTTGCCGGCCTCCCAGCATGCAACTCTAAGCAACTATGTAACAAATATAGAAGCTAAACAAAACCCCAGAAACCTGCT
>NW_006291612.1:41902-46038 GCF_000327345.1 Myotis davidii | reverse complement strand
CAGTGGGTGGCGCTGCAACCACCCCATTGACCCTGCCTTGAGTGTGACAGGGGGCGGTTGCCCAACCCCCCCAACGGCCCTACCCTGATCGTGACTGAGGGGGGCATCACAACCTCCCAATCTCCCTGCTCTGTGCATGACGGGGCAGTCCCCCAACTCCCCAATTGGCCCTGCTCTGAGCCCGACCAGGGGCAGCACCTAGGGATTAGACCTGCCCTCTGCCACCTGGGAGCAGGCCTAAGCCAGCAGGTCGTTATCTCCCGAGGGGTCACAGACTGCGAGAGTGCACGGGCTGGGCTGAGGGACCCTCCCTCTCCCCCCGAGTGCACAAATTTTTGTGCACCAGGCCTCTAGTGTAAAATAAACTGTATGTAAAGGGGAAGTTGGTAAAAAGCAGTCACACAGGTTCAGTGAAGATGCATGCTCAGAAAAGCCCTGAAAATATCTTAAACCTTAACACTGGGCTGATTAGGGAAGGCCTCTCCTGGGCATTGAGTCAGTTTTCAGAGACTGGAAGGGGTATCTTTTTTTTTTCAAATGCCCAATTTTCAACAAATATTGCAAGACAAAGAAATGATAAAATCAGCAATTCAAAGGAAAAAGTAAATCTCAACACATTGACCTTAAAGAAACTCAAATTTTAAACTTATTAGACAAAGTATTTAAAACAACTGTTTCAATATGTCCAAAACATTAAAAAACACACAGATAATGAATGAAAATAAATCAGAAAAATTATATATGAAAAAAATGGGAATTTCAATAAAATGATAGAAACCATAAAATAGGATCTAACAAAATTCAAGAACTAAAAAAAAAAAAAAATAACTAAATAAGAAAGCTCACAATAGACTTAAACAGGCAGAAGAACGAATCAGTAAACTTGGAAACAGGTCATTTGAAATTAGTGAATCTAAGAATCAAAATAGAAAATAAAAGAATGAAGAAAAATAAACAGAGCCTACAGGCCTATGAGATTTTTGGTGTTTTAACAAATTATATATATATCCTATCTAATAATAGACAAACATGGTAATTAACCATACTTCCGACATGCTTCCCATTGGCTAATCAGGGTGATATGCAAATTAACTGCCAACCAAGATGGCAGCCAGCAGACAGGCAGCTAAAGCGAACAGGAGGCTTGCTTGCTCCAGTGATGGAGGAAGCCAAGGTTCCCCACCTGCCACTGCTGGCCTCTGAGCTGCAACTCTAAGCAACTATGTTGCAATTATAGATACTAAACAAAATAACTGCCAACCAAGAGGGCGGCCAGCAGCCAGGCAGCTGAAGCGAACAGGAGGCTTGCCTGCTCCAGTGATGGAGGAAGCCAAGGTTCCCCGCCTGCTTTGCCGGCCTCTGAGCTGCAGTCTAAGAAACAATGTTGCAATTATAGAAGCTAAACAAAACCCAGAAACCTGCTTTCAGCTGTCAGAGCTGGAGTGAGCAGGACCGAAACAATGTTGCAATTATTGAACCCAAACAAACCCTAGATTCCTGCTTTCAGCAGCCGAGGCTGCAAGCTGGAGCCGGCCTCAGAGCTAAAGCTGGCTCTCAGCTCAAGTGACAGCCATAGAAGGTAAATAAATCCCAGAATAAAAAAAAAGAAAGAAAAAAGGAGAGGTTGGGAGCATCAGTTGCCCACCAGGCTGAAAACAGCCATCATCCCCTCACCCAGACTGGCCAGGCACCCCAGTGGGGACCCCCCACCCTAAAGCAACAAGATGGCGGATAATTTGCATACTGAAGGCAGGCGGCAGTGGGCAAGACTGTCTGTGATCTGGGGCCGGATCTGTGACCCTGCTGGGTGGGGGGCAGTGTTTGAGGATGTCCGCAGTCTGGGACCCGGATCTGTGACCTGGCAGGCGGGGGGGCACCACGAGAGGCTGTCCGTTGTCCCACATCTGGATCTGTGACTCTGCCGGGTGGGGGGCAGCACGGGAGGCTGTCCGCGGTCAGACCCGGATCCGTGACCTGGCAGGTGGGGGAGAGTGCTCGAGGCTGTTGGTGGTCCCGAAACCCAGATCTGTGACCCTGCTGGGCAAGGGGCAGTGCTTGAGGCTTTCCACAGGACTAAGACACAGATATTCTACCCTGCTGGACGGGAGGCAGCGCTTGAGGCTGTCCGTGGTCCCAGGATCCGGATCCTTGACCCTTCCCGGTGGGGCGGCATCTCACACAGGGGCGGATCGGCCGGGGTTGGGTAGGGCAGGACACCTGGCTTACACCCATCCCCAGTCACTCTGGGAAGGTGAGCAGCGCAGAGAGCCTCTGGACAGGGGAGGCAGGCTGGCGGAGGTCGGCCTATACTCCCCACATGGCAGTGGTGACAGCTGTGAGTTGGCCAAGCGGAGCCTGCAGGCTGAGCGAAAGTAGCGCCTGCAGGCCATCAGCGCCCAGGAGTGGCTGTGCAAGATCCACCTCCTGGCCCAGAAGGTCTAGGATCGCAGGGACAGCCACCATGGTGGGCCAGACTGATGTCCTCCTGGCTGCACCACAGGGTTTTGCAGATCTGCAAAGCCAGAGGCATCCGGTGTGCACATCCCTCCCTGGCATGCGAATATCCCCCAGCACACTGTCACCCTCCCATGCCTGCAACAGTTGCAAACCAAGGCGAGCACAAGTTCCCCCCGCCTCTCCACCATACTTCCATAACCTGGCATGCCTAAAACCCCCACAGGATGTGCACACATCCCCTCTGATGCCATCACGTCATTTTGAGAGTGTCTGGGTGTTTGGGGTGCTGAGGGTGGGCACCTATGAGATGACAGTGAGAGGGCGGAGTGGTGATGCCCTGTTCCCACGGAGGCCAGTGCAGCTACAAGATCACCTCTGGGGGGTTAATGCAGGTGCTGAGGCAGGAGCAGGTGCAGATAGACACACTTGGTGGGCGCGGGTGGCCTTAGCTGAGGTGCCTTCGGTCAGCGTTCAAGATCAAGAACCCAGAGGCAGAGAGGAATCCCGTCCTCTCAGTGAAACAGTGGGAATGTTAGGGCGACTGTAGAGGAGGAATGTGCACTTTGGGTGCCAGCACCCATGAGCGAAGGCTGCCCTGAATGAGCCTCGCTTGCTTGGGGCCTAGCGCACTCCTGCCGGGCAGTGGGTGACAGGACGTGCTTTTCCGAATTAATGAGAGAAAACGTTGATTCTCCTACTGCCCACGAAGGAGGAAAGTGAAGTGGGGAGACATGTGGGGAGTGAGCGAGGTTCCCTGTCTCGGGGTTCCAAATCTGCTGTTGGTTTCTTTCACCACTGACTAGAGATATACAGGGTGTCCCCCCAAAATGTATACACACTTTGAATACCTACTAATTCCAATGGTTTTAAGCATGAGTAAGAAACAACAATGGAGCTGTTATGTGTTAAAAGTGTGGTCACAAAGAGGTAGTTGGACATTCCCTGAGGGTTCTCAGATTGGAGAGGGTGAAGGTCAGACTGAGGGACCCCTTTCTGCCCCTTACCCCGGATTATTACAGTTGTTCCTCTTTCCCCCCAATAGCTCCCACCCCACCCTCTGCCCTTACCCCCACCACTATCCTCATCCATAGATGTACGATTTTTGTCCAGTCTCTTTCCAAACCCTAACACCCCTTTACCTCCGAGAATTGTAAATCCACTCCCTTTATATGCTCCTGATTCTATTCTATTCACCAGATTATTCTGTTCATCAGATTATTTATTCACTTGATTTTTAGATTCACTTGTAGATAGATGTGTATTTGTTGTTCATAATTTTTATCTTTATCTTTTTCTTCTTCTTCCTCTTCTTAAAGAATGCCTTTCAGCATGTCATATAAAACTGGCTTGGAGGTGATGAACTCCTTTAGATTTTTCTTATCTGTGAAGCTCTTTATCTGACCTTCAATTCTGAATGATAGCTTTGCTGGGTAAAGTAACCTTGGTTGTAGGTTCTTGCTATTCATCACTGAATATTTCTTACCATTCCCTTCTGGCCTGCACAGTTTCTGTTGAGAAATCAGCTGACAATCGTATGGGTATTCCCTTGTAGGTAACTGAGTTTCTTTCTCTTGCTGCTTTTAAGATTCTCTCTTTGTCTTTTGCTCTTGGCATTTTAATTATGATGTGTCTTGGTGTTGTCCTCTTTGGATTCCTTTTGTTTGGGGTTCTCTGCACTC
>NW_006291612.1:26748-40778 GCF_000327345.1 Myotis davidii | reverse complement strand
GACAACCATGTCCTCAGCTACCAGCCCTTTCCACATGCGCCTCCGTACCTCTGCACTTTACTTCCACACCGCACTTCCTCTGAGTCTCAGTGTGTTTTTCTCTTTCCTTCTAGTTGTAGAATTACCACTCAGCCAGCCTTCCTGTGGTTCTGGATGATGTTTGTTTTTGTCTTTTAGTTGTAGTTTTGAAGTGGTTGTTTGCGGCAGCAATTTCAGGTGTTTAACTATGCCGCCATCTTGGTTTCTCGTCAGTGAAGCTCTTGATATCACCTTCAATTCTAAATGATAGCGTTGCTGGGTAGAGTAATATTAGTTGAAGGTCCTTGTAACTCATCATTTTAAATATTTCTTGCCACTTCTTTGTGGCCTGCAAAGTTTCTGTTGAGAAAGCAGCTGTCAGTAATATGGGTGCTCCCTTGTGGGTAACTAACTGCTTTTCTATTGCTGCTTTTAAGATTCTCTTTGGCCCTAGCTGGTTTGGCTCAGTGAATAGAGCATCAGCCTGTGGAATGAAGGTTCACAGGTTCAATTCTAGTCAAGGGCATGTACCACGATTGCAGGATCCTCCCTGGCCTGAGCCCTGATGTGTTTCTTTCACATCAATGTTTCTCTCTGTCTTTCCCTCTCTCTTCTACTCTCTCTAAAAATCAATGGGAAAATATCCTCTGGTGTGGATTAAAAGAAAAAGATTCTCTCTTTGTATTTAACCTTTGGCATTTTAATTATGATGTGCCTTGGTGTGGGCCTCTTTGGGTTCCTCTTGTTTGGGACTCTCTGAGCTTCCTGAATTTGTAAGTCTATTTTTTTCACCAGGTAAGGAAAGTTTTCTGTTATTATTTCTTCAAATAGGTTTTCAATATCTTGATCTCTCTCTTCTCCTTCTGACAACCCCTTGATATGAATATTGGTACACTTGAAGTTGTCTCAGAGACTCCTTCCATTATCTTCATATTTTTGGATTATGTTTTTCTTTTTGCTCTTCTGATTCAATGTTTTCTGCTGCCTCATCTTCCAAATCACTGATTTGATTCTTGGAATCATCTATTCTATATTTGATTCCCTGTAAATTATTCTTCATTTTAGTTCATGTATCCTTCATTTCTGTCTGGTCCTTTTCATGTCCTTGACATTCTCACTAAGTTCTTTGAAATTCTCACAAAGTCTCTTGAAGCTATTTTTAAGATCCTTGAGCATCCTTATAACCATTGTTTTGAACTCTGTATCTAGTAGTTTGCTTGCTTCCACTTCATTGAGTTCTTTTTATGGAGATTTCTTCTGTTCTTTCCTTTGTGACAGGTTTCTTTGTCTCTGCAGGTTGGCTACTTCCCAGTCTTTGTTTCTATGTATTAGGTAGAGCTTCTATGTCTCCAAAAATTGGTAGAGTAACCTTGTGTAGGGTCTGGTAGTTCAGCCTTCCCAGTCACCTGAGCTGGGCACTCTAGGTGCACCCCTGTGTGGGCTGTGTGTATTGTCTTGTAGTTGATCCTTGATTACTGTGGTGTCATTGGGAGGAATTGACCCCCAGGCTGTCAGTACAAGCTGCAATTACAGTGGAAGAGCTGCCATGCAGGATATACCTCTATGGAGCAGGACTTGCTTCAGTGGGGCTTTAGTGCTCACTGAGTCTGCCTCTTGAGTGTGTTACTTGTGGATGTGTAGAGCTGTAATTTGGAGTGCTCTGAAGTTGTCCACTGGGTGCACTGGCTCTGGGGCCTCCTGGAAGGTATAAAGTCAGTCACTGCTTGGGGCCACCCAGCAGGAGCTATAGAATTACCTGCAGATGGCTGATACTTGTGTTCTGTTTGAAAGTGCCAAGTTATGAATCAAGGCAGGCTGCTGCTAGTGTCAAGCTTAGAGCTTCTTATTGAGAGGTATGCAGCACCCTGATGCCAGCTGCTGCTTGTTTGAGAGACTTTATGAAAGTCTGAAGCCTGAGCCAGGACAGGCCATTTATATGGAAAAGCTGCTGCAAATAGCTTGGGTGGAGTCTCAGGGAATCTCAACAGTAGAACAAACAGTGTGAGCCAGGTTCATAGACTCAGATATGGTGCCTGCCAATCAGGTCTGTGATGTGGGAGATCTCAGCATAGGAACAATGACCCCTGGGAGCACTTCTGTCTGGGAGAAAACTTCCCCTGAGTTCTTATTCTGATGCCAGACAACTTATTCCTCCTTGTATGTCCCTGGATCCTTTCAAGCTGCTCCCCCAGCACTGGGGCTCAGAGGGAGTGAGTCTGAGTAAGTTCCTTTAAGAGAAAGTGCCTTTGTCTCCATCAGGTTCCCTCTCACTCAGCCACAATACCAGCTGCTTTTTATAGCCCAAAGTTCCAGGGCCTTCTCTTTCCAGCACTGGAATCCTGGGCTGAAGGGTCTGGTGTGGCTGGAACTCCTTGCTCCTCAAAAGAGGACTCCTCAGCTTAGATATTCCTCACAATTTTAAAAATGCCAGTGTGCATGTCGGACCAGCCCTTTCTGCATTCTGCCCTTCCTACCAATCTAGATGTGCTTTCTTCTTTACATCCGTAGTTGTAGGGCTTTCACTCAGATTTCAGGTGGTTCTGAATGATGGTTGTCCTGTATTTTATTTGTAATTTTGATGTGGTTATGAAAGGAGATGAGTAGTGGCATTTACCTACCCTACCATCTTGGTTTCTCTTCTAGATATGTTTTTGTTGTTGTTTGTTTGTTTGTTTGTTTTTCACTCTTAAGATAATGTCCCTGACTCACAAATATCAAGATGCTCTCTTTCTGTTTGAGACCCGCTGGCCATAGTCATGTGGACACAGACAAAATGACATCAGGATCTAAATAAATTAGATTGCTGAAACTTGCATAAGAATTCACTAGTCAACATAGCCTATGATCCTAAACATTTTACTCATAATTACTCATGATTTGGGGCCTTAAAAGTCCAAGCTAAGCCATTGGCAAGTTTTGGTTTTAAATAATAGAGCTTTCCATTGTCCTTGGTTAAAGCTCTGCAAGTAAAATGACTCTAACTCAGTGCTCAGTGTTTGACTCTATTGTGCTCTTAGAGGGGGTGTTATAGGCAGTAAGACAGACATGAACAGATCAAGGATGAGGGGACAGGTACAGAACCTCACCAGAACAGAAAGCTCAGATGCCTATAAATGGGCAAAACTGGGAAACAGGGATCTTGCCTCCAGAGTAACCTTTCCTCCCTAGCATATTATGGGTCATATGGTTTGGACTCTTGATCTTTTATATTCCTGGTCATGTGGTTTAGACCCAATGACCTTGTCGTACTTAAAGATAACATCTAGGCCTCAGTTTTATTTTGGCTCCAGGCCCAGAAAAGTTGCACAACCAGATAAGTGATGCTGTGCCTGCCTCAGGATCAGCTACATCAGTGGTCGGCAAACTCATTAGTCAACAGAGCCAAATATCAACAGTACAATGATTGAAATTTCTTTTGAGAGCCAAATTTTTTAAACTTAAACTATATAGGTAGGTACATTGTTATTAACTTAATTAGGGTACTCCTAAGCTGGCCTTTGCTAAAATCATCCTCAATCTTCTTCAAAATAGACTCTCCCAGGCCGAAAACCAACTTCTTCACATGGGCCATGAAGTTTCAACCACTCTGTACGTACATGCTGGCACTGGCATTTTGTGGAAGAGCCACACTCAAGGGGCCAAAGAGCAGCATGTGGCTCACGAGCCGCGGTTTGCCAACCACTGAACTACATTGACTGATGACTCCCTGTTCTGGCATTGATCAATCAGTGGAGACCACAAACCTGAGAAAGCACACCTGGAGAGCTGATGAATATTCTATTAAGCTTCTCTCCTGAGACCTCCCCTAAGATGTCTACCTACAAGAGAGAGGTTCAGGATGAAGACCTCAGTGTTTGCTCTCCACCCCAGGGATGGGGAGGGGGGCATACCTGTGCCATTCCCTTCCCCTTCTTTTCTCTAAGGCAGTGGTTCTCAACCTTGGCTGCACATCAGAATCACCTGGGAATCTTTTTAAAATCCTGATTTCTGGGCCTCATCCTCTGGAAATTCTGTTTCTTTGTTATGGAGTGGGACCACAACATTAGTAACAAAGAAACAATTTCCGGAGGATGACGCCCAGAAATCAGGATTTTAAAAAGATTCCCAGGTGATCCTTATGTGCAGCCAAGGTTGAGAACCACTGCTCTAAGGGAACCCATGGGACTTACAACCAGGGGAGCAATCGGCAGCAGCAATTTGTCCAGAGCCAAACCTCTGAACTTGTATCCAAGGCCTCCTTTTCTCTGACTTTTCAGTGAGCCAAAGCAGCCCAGACTAGGCTTTCCTATTACTTCTTCTATGCCTGTCCTTGTTTCACTATCCTAAGTATGTATTTGCTGAGGCCAATAAATTTTTACTTACTTTTCTACACTTTGTCTCTTGATTGAAATCTTTCCTTCAAGAAATAAGAATTGAGGTCTCATCATCTGGCCAGTAATGGGGGTGGGAGTGGCACAAACTCTCCTCCTGTTGCTTTACATATACATGTGGTATACATGTTAACATACTTCTGTTTATTTTTGTCATGTTAATCTGTTTTGTAAAGGATATCTCAGACAAGAACTCAGAGGTATACATTATTTTTTGTTACCCTACAATTTCAATTTCTTTGAGAATATACTTAAATATATTTTTATTTTTCAAGGAACATATACTGATAGAAAGTAAACTTTAAAAATAAATATTTCATGCCCTTAACAAATCAATATGTATTTTAGTCTTACTCAGATTTGAGAATAGACAGCACATTTTTATATAGCTATACAAAAATACTTTCTGTTCTATCCTAAAATTTAGGAAATAGGAATTTATCCACTTCACTCAGGTTGTCCAGTTTGTTGGAATAATGTTGTTCATAGTATTTGATTGCTATCTTCGTATTTCTGTGGTATCTGTTGTTATATAGCCTCTTTCATTTCAGATTTTATTTATTAGGGTCCTCTTTGTTTCTTGATGAGTCTGGCTTGGGGTTCATCAATCTTGGTTATCTTTTCAAAGAACCAGCTCTTGGATTTATTGATCTTTTGTATTTTTGTTGTTGTTTATTTTGTTTTGATTTTATGTCATTTATTTCCACTCTGATCTTTATTATTTCCTTCCTTCTACTTCCTCTGGGATTTTCTTGCTATTCTATTTATAATTCATTTAGTTGTAGGGTTAGATAGTTTATTAGTTCCTTTTCTTATTTATTGAGGTAAGACTATAATGCTATGAGCTTCCCTCTCAGGACTGCTTTTGCTATGTCCCATAGGTTTTGGGTGGTTGTGTGTTCATTTTCATTTGTTTCCAGGAAGTGTTTAATTTTGAGCTTTATTTCATTGGTAACACATTCATCCTATATAATAAAAGCCTAATATGCTAAGTGTCTGACCATTCCTTCAACTGTTCGGCCAGTTGCTATTATGCACACTGACCACCAGGGGGCAGATGTTCCAACTGGCAGGTTAGCTTGCTGTTGGGGTCTGGCCAATTGGGACTGGGCTAGATGGGCCAGAAACACCCTGGATCCCTCCCACAGTCCCTCCCCGGCCCTGATCATGCACTAGTGGTGTTCCTTGGCCTGGCCTGTGCCCTCTCACAATCCGGGAGCCCTCAGGGGACATCAAAAAGCCAGTTTTGGCCCGATCCCCACATGCCTGGCTGAAGGACCCCACTGGTGCACAAATCTGTGTGCTAGTTTTTTAATAACATGCTATTTAGCCTCCATGTATTGGAGTGTTTTTCAGTTTCTTTATTGTAGTTTATTTCAAACTTCATGCAATTGTGATCTGAGAAGATGCTTGGTATTATATCAATTATCTTCAATTTGTATAGACTTGTTTTGTGCCCTAACATATAGTCTATATTTGAGAATGTTCCTTGTGCATTTGAGAAGAATATATATTATATTGCTTTGGGGTGAAATGTTCTGTAAATATTGGTTAGTTCTATTGGATCTAGTCTGTCATTTAAGGGCTCTGTTTCCTTGTTAATTTTTTGTCTAAAAGATCTATCCAGTGATGTCAGTGGTATGTTATTTCTGTCAGTCTCTCCCTTAAAGTCCATCAAGAGTTTTTTAATGTACTTGGGTGCTCCTACATTGGGTGCATATATGTTTACAAGGATTATATTTTCTTGTTGAATCATTCCCTTTAGTATTATGCAGTGGCTTTCTTTATCTTTTGTTATGACCTTTTTTTGAAGTCTATTTTGTCTGATATGACTATTACTATTCCAGATTTTTTTCCTTTTGATTTGCATGGAATATATTTTTCCATTCCTTCATTTTCAGTCTGTGTGTATCTTTTGTTCTGAGGTGGTTGATAAGTATTTATTTATTGTCATTTTTATTTTTATTATGCCTATGATCCTCTCTCTCTCTTTTTCTTCTTCTTAAAGCAGTCCCTTTAACATTTCTTGCATTGCTAATATGGTGGTAACGTACTCCTTTAACCTTTTTTTGTCTGGAAAACTTTTTATTTCACCTTCAATTTTAAATGATAGCCTTGATGGAGACAGTAGTCTTGGATTTAGGTCCTTGCTTTCATTACTTTGAGTACTTAATGCCACACCTTTCTGGCCTGAAGTATTTCCCTTGAGAAGTCAGTTGACATTCTAATGGGAACTCCTTTTTATGTTATTTTCTCTCTCTCTCTCTTGCTGCCTTTAAGATTCTTCTTCATCTTTAACATTTGTCATTTTAATTATGATGTGTTTAGGTGTGGGTCACTTTGAGTTCATCTTGATTAGGACTGTCTGTGCCTTCTGAACTTGTGTGACATTTTCCTTCACCAGATTGGGGAAGTTTTCTGTCATTCGTTCTTTTTTCTTAAATATATTTTTATTGATTTCAGAGAGGAAGGGAGAGCAAGATAGAGACAGAAAGATCAATGATGAGAAAGAATCATTGATTGGCTGCCTCCTGCATACCCACTACTGTGGATCTGTCCCATAACAGGGTCATGTGCCCTTGACCGGAATCACACCTGGGACCCTTCATTCCACAGGCTGATCAGCTCTATCCACTGAGCCCAACTGGTTAGGGCTATCATTATTTCTTTAAACAAGTTTTTTTTTTTCCTTGCTCATCCTCTTCCCCTTCTATTATACCTGTAATGAGGATGTTGTTATATTTTATGTTGTCCCAGAGCTCCCTTAAACTGTCTTTCTGCTTTAAAATCCTTTTCTCTATTTGCTGCTCTAATTGGTTATTTATTGCTACCTTATCTTCCAAATCTCTGATTTGGTCTTCTTCTTCTTCCAGTCTACTTTTAATCCCTTCCAGTGTGCTTTTCATGTCAGATATACTATTCTTCATTTATGTCTGCTTCCTGTTAATGGCCTCTATTTCCATTTTCATGCTGTTCTAATTTACACTAAGTTCCTTAAGCATCTTTATAACCATTGCTTTGAACTCTATTTCTGATAGGTTGCTTGCCTCCATCTCATTTCATTCTTTTTCTGGAGATTCCTTCTTTTCTCTCATTTTGGGGATGTTTCTTTGTCTCCCCATTTTTGCTGTCTCTTTGTATTTGCTTCTATGTATTAGATAGAACTGCCATGCCTCCCAGTCTTTGTGGGAGGGCCTTATGTAGAAGGTATCTTGAGTGGTCCAGTGGTGTACTCTTTTTGTTAACCTAAGCTGGACACTCTAGGAATTCCCCTTGTGTGCATTTTTGGGGCTCTCTTATTGTAATTGGGAATTGAGTATTGATGTCCCATGTGTGCAAGAATTTGCTGCCAGTTAGGTTTGACCCCAATGTCTTCTTGCCATCTGTCCTTAGTTGGGGACTCCTTAGCCCAGAGGCTGGGTCTGCCTTGAGTCTCACACCTTGATTGACCATGTTCTGAGCTATATTTCCTTCATCCATGGAGCTGGTGTCAGCTGCAGGCACTTGGGGTCCTACTGGATTTTGCCTCTCTTGAGCAGTTTGGGATGGCATCTGCAGCAGGGACCAAAACTTCTATTTCTGACTAATTAGATTAGGCTAAAAGCCTTCAGAGAACCGCCTCTTCCTGTAGACTGATTGAATCCATTTGGAGTGTCCTCAAGCCATAGTCCATAGGTGGGTTGTGAGGCCATTTAATAGGGTGGGACAATTGCTTCTGCCTGGAGCCTAATTGTTATTCTCAGTCTCTTAATGAGCCTTAGAAATTCCATTGGGTAGGGCAAGGGATTTTAAAATAGGGTGGGTCACCTGTCTTCCTCACAGTCAAAAATGGCAGGATATTAAATGTCTGCCTAGAAAGATACCCTCCGCAGCATGAGGAATGATTTAGCACAGGAAACTGGGTTTTCTGCTTTCCAAATTCTAACCCCAGATCCACCAACCCTGGATTCTTCTCACACACCTCCAGTCTAATCTGCCCTCCCTCTGCTGGAGCCCAACGTGAGTGGCTGCACACTAAATTTTGTGTATTGTCCCTTTAAGAGAGTGCCTGCATTTTCAGGCATCTCTCCCTAGCAGTCAGCAACATTGCTGATTTTCACAACCAGATGTTATGTGGGCACCTCTCTCACTTCTGGTGCTCTCTGCTGGGGAGCTCATCATGGGGATTATACCCCAGAGTTCTCAGTGGCAACCCCCCATAGCTGAGATATATGTCCAGAACTTTAGCTGCTGTCTGTGAAAGCCCAGCCAGCACTTTGGCAACTTGGCCCTTTCTACCAGTCTCTATGCAGTCTCCACTTTCTATCCTTGGTTATGGGAGTTCTCTCCAGCTAGCCTTCAGTTGACTATACAGTGTGCTTTTATTTTGTATTTTAGTTTTAATTCAAATTTGGTCTTGGGATGATGCCTGTGTAGCATCCTCTTATTCTACCACCATTATTTCCTTTTTTTTTTTGAAGTTTTTTTTCTGTTATTTTTAAATTCCCTAATGAACAAATAATGAAAATCACAGCCTTTCCTTTTCTGACTCATTTGTACTATAATAATGCAAGGGATACAATTTACTCTTACTTATATTTTTCTCAGCCTGAATTTGCCTATTGGTAAATGGTAAACTAAGGCTTATTGACAATTTCATGTTTTACTTGAGCATAAAGAAATTCAAATAAGCAGCATCCAATCTAGCAAATAGAAAGGATCTCTGAGGAGCAATAAAAAATGAAAGACTTTTAGAGGCAGAATGAAGCAGGAACAAGAAATTTATGCTGGGCAAAAATATGGGTTGGTTATTGCAAAGTTACTTTGCAGTGGTTCTCAACCTTCTGGCCCTTTAAATACAGTTCCTAATGTTGTGACCCAACCATAAAATTATTTTCGTTGCTACTTCATAATTGCAATGTTGCTGCTGTTATGAACTGTAATGTAAATATCTGGTATGCAAGATGGTCTTAGGCAACCCCTGTGAAAGGTTTGTTTGACCGCCAAGGGGGTCGCGACCCACAGGTTGAGAACCACTGCTTTAGAGGATGGCAATGATTTATCAGGCAGATTATTTCACCAGTGCTGAGCAGACAATTCCTGATTACTAGTTTGATTTCATTTCAGAGTGAGCCAAAACTGTAAGTGAAGTCTTGTTTTTCTGATGTGGTACTTACCACCAGGAACTACATTTTGGCCTATTCTATTACTATTAACATTATATTTCTGGCTTATACTTACTCATTCTTCAGATTTTAATCTAAATAGCATCTCCTACAGGAAACTTGCTTCTTATATGAGTATATCACAAAAACTAGGTACTCAGCATTTCTTGAATAATTCAAAAATAGATATGAATTTTTAGATCACCTATGTGAAAAATCCAAATACAAGTGTCACAGAAAATGGCAGTGCTTATTAAAGCTTAAGCTAGATTATTGTGTGTGTTTTCCTTTAATGTGAGGTGCTTCTTGAAATCTTTCGTGAGGTTCCACATGAAAAAACATATTCACACTAAAAAATGAAAGTAAACCCTACTCAGTTTCAGCAACAGTATCCCATCAATTTAGTTCTGAAAAGCCTACCACACAGCAAATGTGATTTTCTAGAGCTCCTGTGATTAAAGTGTACTGTAAAGAAAAGGTGTTGATTTGTTAAGTCTTGTGTAGTCAAGTCCTCTACTAGCCCATTAAGCAAATGCAAAGAACCCTAAGGTTAGAGGGACTCCTACTTGTTGAATTTACAACTAAATCACTCTATTTTTCACATTGGTAGCTACATTTGCCTACTTAGCAGTATGAATGGTCACTTGTTATTCATGCACCAAAGTGCAGACGACTGAATGCAGCTCTATGTGAATCCTCATTAATGCACAGCACTTTTATGTCTGCCACCCTTTAATTTATTTTGAGACCCTCAAGGCACACAATAAGCTGAACTTTCCAGTATTCTGAAATACACTTAACATTGACCAAATGTAACTTTGCCATTCATTCACAAATGTAAAATATTTTTAAATTTTATAAAATTAAGATATTTTTCTAAATAAATTATGTTGATTAATTCTGTACAGGTGTATAAACTACATGATTTGCATGGTAAGACATGCACTTTACAAACTTGTTTTGAATTTCTAAGTACTTATATTTCCATTACTATCCCAAAGCTGCAGGTGCACAGGATATTTAGACCAAAGGAAGGAATAATGTATGAATTATTCCTTCTTGTAGCTACTTCCCCTCGTTACTTCCCAGCCTGATAGTCTGATACTAAA
Source organism: Myotis davidii (assembly GCF_000327345.1). Lineage (NCBI taxonomy): Eukaryota > Metazoa > Chordata > Mammalia > Chiroptera > Vespertilionidae > Myotis > Myotis davidii. Next base: position 30,137 of record NW_006291612.1, on the reverse strand, counting down.
TAGGACTGTGTTCAAAAAAGAGGGAGAAGAAAGAAACTTTACAGTTTGTGCCAAATGATTTTAATACATCTAAGACGGGCATAAAGTAATCCTCTCACCCCACTCCACTTTCAACTCTGAACCTGAAGCTAGATACAGTATCTTTGCCTTGGGTTTTTAAGACCTCTCATTCTTAATTAAATTGAATAACCTTCACTGATTTCAACCACTAATTAGTTCAATTTATTAAGAATATATATTAATGGCTATCTTTCTTTTTTAATGTAGACTTAATTAAATATATCTGCTTATGTTGTTTACCCATGAAAGAGGAAATTTGTTTACAATTCCATGTGCATTAAACAAAAGAAAACAGATAAACAAGACCTAGGTTTATTTCAAAAAGCCCTATGGTTTGTTAATAACACAAATTGCTGTTGAGTTACTGTCACAACAAAGAGTAGCCTCTTTCTATCAGTTGTTTGTTTAAATGATGACATGTTTGTACTTTAAAATATAAAGTTTGATTTCCTGGCAATAACTTTGAAATGCTGTGAATGATTTTATAAAGAAAAATATTTAAATATCCAGTCAGAATAAGTGCTTGGTGAATTTTGGTGTGGAATGAGGAAACAATGTAAAGAATACTCTTGTCTTTGTACTGTACTAAATTATTTTTAACTGCAGAACCAGGTCAAAATGGTCTTACACTGTTTAATGAGATACTGAATTGCTTTTCAGAGACAACAGATCAAAACTGCAAATTGTTAGGTCGGAGAGAGCCCAGGATTGGATAGATGCAGACATGTGAGGAGATAATGGACTCCCCCTGGCATTTCTGGTAGATCAGCATGCCAGACACAGACATTGGCTTCTCCCTGAATCAACAGGACCCCCACACAGATACTGACTCATTCCTGAATACCTGGCTGACCCCCCTGCAGCTGAAACTTCCTCAACTGAATACCTCAGCTCATGTCCCCGCCCCTCACCCAACTGCAGTATAAAAAAAGCTCCCCCCTCCCTGTTGGCATGAATCCATGTGCCCTGTCCTTGGGGTATGTGGGTCTCCCGGGGACGCAGAAATAAACCTTTTCCTTTCCTTTCTTTTCTGATTCACTGGACTCTCTATTTCTTGTGCTGCCTCCTGAGCCACCTAACCTAACACAAATCATGCAGCCAAAGCATATGCAGAAGAGAAAACTTTGACCTTCATCTGTACCCAAAACCAAAGTCTTGCTTTCTCCATCCCCAAACACACACAGCGAACCAAAGGACTGGGACATAATGGAATCCATTCAGAAGGAAAGAGTCCATTGTTCAGGAAGGTCTGGTGCTGAAGCCTCTTACCATAATGGCCAAGCTCCAAGATCTTCAAATTAAAACTTCTCTCACCAATGCTTCCATATATCTGTTTCCCCATACCCTTAAAAGCCTGCTCCTAAACCCTGAATCAAGGAGTTCAGGCTTTTCAGCATTAGTTTCCCATTCTCTTGGGTGGCATCATTCATGATAAAATAGCCAATCTTTGTCTACTGTAATTCTCAGTGTTTACTGTCCAGCTCTGCTAGAGTTTGGTGGATGAACTCTTCCCGTTTAGTAGCAATCTGAGATTTGTTGGGATAAAATTATATTCAAATAGAGAAAGAAAACTGATAGATCCTCCCTTCCCCCAACTGGTAGGCAGAGGTAACTCCCTAACTCCCTGCCTCCGGCCAGCACCTCCAGGGATGACCACTGCTACAGGGCTGCTGGCCAGAGCCCACCCCTCCGAGGCCTGTTGAACCTTCTACAAAGCTTCCATAGCTACAGTCCCAGGAAACAATCATGCCCTCCTCCCCTAATCAGCACCTGCTACCTGCGAGGGTACCTGTGAGCTTAAAAATAACAATCCCTTCCCGTTTAGACATCACTTACTTGATGAAACAGTTCTAGGTTTACTAGCTCATAACCTCCTCATGACAACACAGTGAGGTAGGCGGAGAAGAGATTACAATTCCCAGGGTATATGCATATGTATTCAGAAATGAAGCTCAGAGAGGAAAAGTGTCAAGCCCACTGGTTCCCAACGTGCAGCACACACCCCAAGGGGAGGGCAATTTGCTTTTAAGTGGGGGCAATTAGAAAATAGTTAACAGTGAATTTTTTGCATTTCTTATGGTTCTAGGGGGCCTCATCTACAGCATATCCTACATAATAAAAGGCTAATATGCAAATGACTGAAAGGTGGAATGACCAGTCACTATGCACGCTGACCACCAGGGGGCAGAAACTCAATACTGGTGCTGCCCCCTGGTGGTCAGTGCACTCCCACAGGGGGAGAACCACTCAGCCAGAAGCCGGGCTCAGGGCTGGAGAACACAGTGGCAGTGGTGGGAGCCTCTCCCGCCTCCATGGAAATGCTCCTTCAGTCAGACATCCCCCCAGGGCTCCTGGACTGTGAGAGGGCATAGGTCAGGCTGAGGGACGCCCCCAAGTGCTTGAATTTTATGCACCAGGCCTCTAGTATATATATACGAGGTTGTAAACTATGAACTAGAAATTTCAGAAGCAACACCATGGAGGAAGCTAAGACTTAGGAACTGTGAACTTTATCTTTGCTTTTGATTTGTTTGGTTTTCATATTCTTCATATAAACAGATATGTTCCTTTTGTCAAGCAATAGTCATTGAACATAGCTAGAGAGTAGAATTCTTCCCATGCATAAGTATGGGACTTTGTATTTATTTATGTATTTATTTTTATTAAAAAATACACTTTAAAAAAAATTATTTCAAAGAGAGGAAGGGAGAGGGAGAGAGAGGTAGAAACATCAATGATAAGAGAGAATCATCCATTGGCTGCCTCCTGCATGCCCCCATGTGCCCTGATCAGGAATGGAATCAGTGATCTCCTGGTCCATGGGGTGATGCTTGACCACTAAGTCACACCAATTGGGCAAAGTTGTTACTTTTTATTACATTTAGCAGTAACTAAAGCAGCTCAGAACTTGTTACCCCAAAATATGCTGCTCTAGCATATTGACTCTTTTGTGTTTACTTGAGTAACAACAAATGCAAAAAAACATTTCTTTTTTAAGCAGGAGATGAAATTTCCATGTGGAAGGTGTCCTCCCTATACTAGTACACTAAGGTAAATAACATTGTTATTACTAAGGACAAATTGAGACTGAGAGAATTTTATACAAACTGGCTGGTGTGGCTTGGTTGAGCATTATCTATGCACCTAGAGTTGGCTGGTCTATTCTCTGTTGGGGCATATGTCCAGATTGTGGGCTTCATCTCAGGTAGGGGGTGTACAGGGGGCTGCTGATGGATGTCTCCTCTCTCCCTCTCCCTTCCTCTCTCTCTAAAATCAAGTAAAAAACATATTAAAAAAATTCTTGTCTTCCATTTAACTCTCAAGCCCAG
>NW_006291612.1:23354-26581 GCF_000327345.1 Myotis davidii | reverse complement strand
GCAATTTTTAGTCATTTCTTGGTGGGTAAAAAGGTTATTGTCATCGTTGTTAATAACTTGCACTTATTCTGTGTCATACGTCTTATTTTTGTTATCTTTTAATTGCAATTATTTGATTGATTGTAGCTAAATTAAACACCTATACTTGCAATTGAATTATTTGTATTTAAAGATAATTTATGATTGATATACCTTCATCTGAAAAGGTACTTTGTCAGTTAAAAATTGTGAAAGACATGTTCTTAAGGAGCTGAGTTTTAAAAATTACAAATTAACCTGGCCAATGTGGCTCAGTTGGTTAGAGAGTTGCTCTATGTACCTAAACATTGCAGGTTTGATTTCCCATCAGGGCACATACCCAGTTGCTGGTTTGATCTCTGGTAGGCCACATGATGCAGAAGCAGCTGATGTTTGTTTCTCACATCAATGTTTCTCTTTCTCTCTTTCCTTGTCCCTTCCTTTCTCTCTATAAAAATCCATAAAAACATATTCACGAATGAGAATTTTTTAAAATACAAATTAAAACTAAAAATGTTTATTATTTCTTCATAAAACAAATGTGCTTGAGATATAATTATTTGACAATGCCACAAAATACATACATTTATGCTGTTTACCAATCCCCTCATCGCAGCAGATGAAAATCGTAAAACTCAGCTGAGAAGGGTGAAAATAGAAATAAATGAATAGGTCATGAAGGATCTAAATGATTAATTTTTCTTTGGAAATAGTAATAATATAGCAAATTATTTGTAGTTATTTTTATACATTTCAAATATAATTTTTCATATAATATCTTATTATAACTTTAGCGGAGTATTATTATAAATAGGGAACTGTATATTTCAAATATTCTACTCAAGTAATCAGTCCTGTTATGTTTAAAAAATACTGGCTACAGATTATTCATGAAATTTTTAGGCTTGGCTTTTCTTTCCTATTGATAATATTTAAAATTTTACTTGAAGTTAAGAATTGAAATAACCACTAATTTTGTGTTATGAAGACTAAAGGGTTTATTCTGATAAGTCTTAAGACTATGCCAACTAAATCTAACCCAAATGTTTAACTTGCATGGATAGATGAAAATGAAATCCTTCAGTTTACATTATTTCCTTTGAGGCTGTTTAGAAATTTACAGTGTTTCTAAAATTGAACATGTAGCCACTGGATGATTAATTTTTAGTTTTAGTCTAGTGCCATCTCAATAGCAAAATATACACATTTTGTATTTGTTTCAAAATTGTCCGTGTTAGTGTGTACTCCCAGATAACAAAAGATAAAGTTTTGGAAACAGAATAACCGAACTTAAGCTCTAGTTATATTCTTACCTGGATTTGTGGCCTTGGCAAATATAGTCAAATAGCCTATTTTTTTTCTTATTTGTAAATTATTCTGTCTTGTAGAATATTTGCTTGATTTTTGAATGGGCATCAGAATTGGCGATACTCTTTGTAAATGATTAACATACACATACCACATACTTATGACAAATGTGCATAAATACTGTATCTATCTCTCTGTGATTATATTTCCAGTTAAAATTATTGTTCTATCTATCTATCTATCTATCTATCTATCTATCTATCTATCTATCATCTATCTATCTATCTATCTATCTATCTATCTATCTATCTATCGAATCTCCTATCTCTATTTCTTAAAATTATGGCTAAATGTGCACCATATAGTTCCACATTAAGATTGCTTACTTAGGTTGATGGCAGGTGGGGTATAAAAAGGAATCAGTTAATTGAATATTTTAAAATTAAGCCAATCTATAATAATAATATTATTTTCAAGTCTTTTTGGAAAAAATGTTAATCCCCTTGCTCTGTATGAAATACAGGGATTTCTTCATTTCTAGCACCTGTGTCTATCAATCACTCTTATGCACTATTAAACTTCTAGATGTTGAATTTTAACTCTCTAGTCCTCAAAGATTGATTGGTAGGTAAACTAATTATTGGCATTTGGTATTTTTGCTACCATTATTTTATTCATGTTATATGAATCAATAATATCAGCTAATTATTGACTAAATGCCACTCAAACATGAATCATTTTTAAAGAGCATACTTTGATATGTTTTATTAGCAATCTCTTATTTGAATGTTCCGGCATTAGGCATATTTGTTCTCAGTAAAATTGAGTCCATAAAAATCATTTTTTTTTGAGAAACCACACCATAGATTTCTTGACTTCTTAGCAAATATGTCCATTTCATAAATGTACAGACATCTATTTATTTGAATTATATTACAGTCAATTCTGAAATAATGTTGATGTATGATGTTGTAAACCTTCACTGTTATTTGAGGACAATTTTAGATAATTAAGGTCCTGAAAATTGGAACTGTTTATAGTATTACAACCAATTCTTCTGTAATCATTGTCATTACCTATATGGGGGTGAAAAAAATAATTTTTATCACAACTTTCTAAGTTATCCTGACTGAGATAATAATCAAATTAGCATGACACAGATTAACAGGAAAATGTCCAAAATTTATTACATATATATGTGATAAATATTTAATTAGTATATATATGTTTTTGTACACTCTATTTTGATCTAATAAAAGAGAAACATGCAAATTGATTGTACCTCAGCTATACCCAAAGGCCACGCCCACCAGCCATGCCCACCAGCCAATCAGGAACGAGTATGCAAATAAACCCAACCAAGATGGTGGTGGCCACAGAGCTGGAGGGAACAGGAAGCTTGGGTTGCCCCTGGCAATGGAAGAAGTCAAGCTTCCTGCCTGCACTGGCCGGCTGTAGGTTCTGCTCAAGGCTACAAAGTTTCAATTATAGAAAATAAATAAATTCCAGGTACCTACTTCCAGCCACTGTGGCCTCCACTCAAGGAGAATCTGGGAGCCTGGGTTACCGCAGGCCGTGGCCAGTCGGCAAACAGCCATCAGCCACTCAGCTAGGCTGGCCAGGCACTCCAGCAGGGACCCCACCTTGAAAGGGGTGTGGCTAGCCTGAAAACAGCCATCAGCCCCTCACCCAGGCTGGCCAGGCACCCCAGTGGGACCCCCACCATGATCCGGGACACCCTGGCTCCCACCTGTACACCAGGCCTCTATCCTATGTAATAAAAGGGTAATATGCAAATTGATCCTAACAGCAGAACGACTGGAAATGACTGGTCACTATGACACACACTGACTACCAGGGGGCAGACACTCAATGCAGGAGCTGCCCCCTGGTGGTCAGTG
>NW_006291612.1:21346-23015 GCF_000327345.1 Myotis davidii | reverse complement strand
GCGGGGGGTGGGGGGGGGGGGAGGAGATGGGAGCAAGCAGACCGGCAGGCAGAGTGGTTAGAGGCAATCAGGCAGGCAGGAAGGCAGTTAGGAGCCAGCAGTCCTGGATTGCGAGAGGGATGTCCGACTGCCGGTTTAGGCCTGATCCCTGTAAACTGGCAGTAGGACATCCTTTGAGGGGTCCCAGATTGGAGAGGGTGCAGGCCAGGCTGAAGAACAGCCCCTCCCCCATGCACAAATTTCATGCACCAGGCCACTAGTATTTTTATAATTGCCTACACTCCCCCATTGAAATCCTAGACCTCTCCCTCTCCCTCCTTTGACCAGAATAGTATATAAACCTCAACTTCCAATGAGACCTGACTGATGAGATCTGAATGATAAGTTGAGGTTTATATGCTTTTCTGGACAAAGGAGAGGGATGCAGGGATCTAGGATTTAGTGGAAAATTAGGCAAATTTATAGGTAGATAAGAAAGAGCAAATGTATGGTAAACAAATTTTTGCTGGGCTCTATAGAAACAATGGGTCATAGAGGGCAGTCCAAGAAACATGGTATGATAGATTTCTCCCTGTCTGCCAGAGCTGCATATCTACATGCAAAACAATGAATTGAGTCACTTCCTCATACTATATATAAATTGAACTTGAAATGGATTATAAACCAAATAGAAGAGCTAAAATTACAAAATTCCTAGAAAAAAAATCACAGGTGTCAATTTGGCTTACTCAATGGTTTCTTAGTTACAAAACCAAAGTATACCAACAAAAGAAAACATAAATTGGAACACAACAAAATGAAAAAATTTGTATTTCAAAGGACATATTGAAAATTAAATAACCCATAACATGTAAAAATATTTCTAAATTGTGTATCTACTAAGGAATGTACATAGTGAAAAGAAAAAGAATTCATACAACTCATCAATAAAAAGACAAGTCAGTTTTTTTTTTTAAATGGGAAAAAATTTAAGTGACGTTTCTCTAAAAAAGATATTTGAATGCCCAATCACACATGAAAAGATGCTCAACATCATTATTCATTGAATAAATGCAAATTTATGGTACAATGACTTATCACTTTACACACATTTACTGATGTGGAGAAATTGGAACTCCCTTCCATTGTTATTGGGGTTTTAAAATGTCCAAACCACTTTGAAAACAGTCTGGTAGTTGCTTGAAATGTAAACAGCCTTGCAATGGTTAATTTTATATATCAATTTGATTAGACTATGGTGTCAAGTTGTTTTGTTAAACAGCAGTCTAAGTATTACTGTGAAGGTATTTTTAAAAAGATATAACTAATATTGAAGTCAGAAGACTTTAAATAAAGCATATTATCCCTTCATAATGTCAGTAGGGGCCTCAGCTAATTTTTTGAAGATCATCAGAGAAAATACTGAGGTTTCCTGAAGATGAGGCAACTCTGTCTCTAAATTAGTGATGGGGAAACTTTTGAGCTTGGCGTGTCAAAATTTTGAAAAACCCCAACTTAACTCTGGTGCCGTATCACATATAGAAATATTCATAATTTTTTTTGATATTTGCAACCATAGTAAAAAAAAGATTTATATTTTTGATTTTTATTTTATATATTTAAATGCCATTTTAACAAAGAAAAATCAACCAAAAATATGTATAAAATGAACTAAAACAGAAAAACAAAG
>NW_006291612.1:0-12704 GCF_000327345.1 Myotis davidii | reverse complement strand
CTTTTTGCAGTGGTGTTGCACTGACTCCTGGTGCAAAACAATTCAAAGATAGTATGTATAACCAACAAATATGCGGTGCTGTAATCAATTATCCGACATGCAGAATGTCTCGTCAAGCACTGTTGCACTGTATATCTTTTTCTTCTAGCCCTCCCACTCCTGTCTCCTAATGAACATGGCGATCAAGTGTGTCTGTTTGCCGAATGCACCCGAATGTACAGGAAGCTTACCCGAGGCACATGTTGACAATAACGAGGCCGTTTACAGAATTAGGCATTTTGTCACTGGAGTAAAAATAAAATGTTATGAGTAAAGATTAATCTCTTTATAGTGCAATTCTTAACCTTTTTTAATGTCAATATTGGAACAATGTATCTTGGATGTTTTCACTATATATCTTTGCTACACAATACCGATGTACATGTTTACGTCCCCTTTTAGAATTGCATTATTGATCATGATTAACGTGAGTAATAATATTACTCGAGTGATGCCCAACTCTGGCTGTTGCAAGAGACAAATATTTGAATTATGCAATTTTTTTGAATTATGCAATTTTTTGTCTCTGTCGATGCGTATCACCCAAAATGAGTTCGCGTGTCACCTCTGACACGCGTGTCACAGGTTCGCCATCACTGCTCTAGACTGCCCTTGCACTCAAAACTGCAATAGCAACTCTGGCCAGAATTTCCCGCGCACTGGTTTTCCCTAAGGATTTTAGATTTGCCAGGTCCCACAAGCCTGTGAATCTATTTCCTCAAAATTATCTCTCACTTATTGATTCTGTTTCTCTGGAGAACCCTGACTAATGACTAATACAAATTTTGTTACTGATAGTGGTTCTAGTAGAATAAAACCTTATGGATGAGTTTTGTAAATTAGGTCTTGGGTTTCTGAAATTGGTTAGCTAATCTCATTCTTTTTAAAGGCACTAAGGACTCTTTTTCCAGTAGTAAAGACAGCACTGATAGTCCATAGCACGTTGTGGATATGGAGATATGCATAATACCATCTTGGACACTCTTAATCCAATACTTTAAGGTTCTGGATGACCATGTATTTGATACATTTTAACATTTTTTTTGTCTAATTAATGAGTAAATAAGATAGGCTGGTTTCTCCTAAATAAGATGGAGAGAATCAGGAAGGAAAAGAACAAGCTTAGGGATTTGAGTTCCAAGCTCACATATGGCATAAATGCCCTAAGAGTTTCTATGTCTGCCCTCAAATAAACCCTTATTTACTGAAACTGTATATCTGGGATTGTTGAAAAGCAAACCCAGAATGTCACCCTTCAAGTGGCTTATTTTCAGCACAAATTGAATTAGCAAGCATATGGGATATTTATTATTAAACTGAGTCCCCATACCAATTCTGTATTGTTTTTCCAGGTCTTTAATGCATAATAGGATGTACAAGGGTTGTCAAACATAGGTTTACAGTTGTTTGTAATAAATAATAAAATAATTAAAAAATAATAATATAAGAATAAACTCTGTGTTTCACATACTCACAAGTGTGAATGTACTTTTGCCCACCCCTGTACATGCTCAGCAGTTGATGGTTTCCTGATCTGTGGAGTGAGGGCTATTTTGGTGGGAATGGCCAAGTGAAACCACAAAACCTGCCTCTACAAATAAAAATAGTAAACCTAAAACAATACTGCATTCTTGGAAGGACTGCAGAAATTGGTTTCACCATCAAGAACTTGAAAGATCTAGTGGTGCTGAGTCCTTCCACATATCCATTTAGCTCACCTCTTTTGACTGTGTCAAAAATAGATGGATCTTGGAGAATGACAGTAGATAATCATAAGCTTAACCAAGTGGTGACTCCAATTGCAGCTGCTGTAGCAAATGTGGTTTGACTGTTTAAGCAAATTGACATATCCCTTTATAGCTCATGTGCAGCTATTGATCTGGCAAAGATTTTCTCCATATCTGTTAGAATAGACTACCAGAAAGAGTTTGCTTTCAGCTGGCAAAGCCAGAAATACAACTTACTATCCAACCTCAGAAGTGTATAACTCTCCAGCCCTATTTTATATTTGCATTTGCAGTGAATTTGATTGCTATTCTATTCCACAAGGCATCACACTATTTCATTATACTGGTGACTTTATGCTGACCAGACCTAGGGAACAAAAAGTACCAGCTAATCTAGATTTAGTGGTTAAGGAAAAAATAAAATAAAAAGCATGTTAGTGGATGTGAAATAAATCCAACAAAATTCAGGGATAGTTACTTCAATGAAATTTCCAGGAATTAACTGGGGTGAGAAATGCCATTTTAACCCTTCTATGATGAAAGATAAATTGTTGTTCAAGAATCCTCTTACAACTAAAAGAGAGGAATGATGCCTAGTAGGCATGTTTGGATTTTGGAGGCAACATATTTCTCATTTGAGTTTTACTCTGGCTCATTTACCAAGTGATCCACTGTTAGTTTTGAGTGATTTCTATAAAAAGAAAAGGCTCTATAGTAGATCCAGGCTGCTCTGAAAGCTTATCTGGCACTTGGGACATATGATCTAGCAAATCTAATGGTGTGTGAATAGTCAATAGACAATAGGGATGATGTTTGATGATTTTGGCAAGTCTCTATTGGTGAATCTAAGTACAGATACATAAGATTTTGTAATAAAAACCTGTCTTCCTCTGTAAAAAATTATTTTCCATTTGAGAAACAGCTTTGTGCCTAATACTGGGCCTTAGTAGTGATTGAGTGGTTAGCCAAGATCTACCAAGTTGCCATGCATTGTGAGCTGGGTAAGTGAATCATGAACTGGATGTTGTCTGATCACCAAATCATAAAGTTGAATGTACTCAACAGAACTCCATCACCAAATGGAAGTGATATGCACAAGATCAGCCATATGAAGACAAAAAAGAACACATATGTGATATGAAAACGTGGCCTAAATACTTGTGCTTTGACTGCTACGATATTATCTTCTCTCTTCTAGTTTGCAGCTATGGCTTCCTTGAGATCTCCCAAAGATTACTTGACAAAGGAAAACTTTAAATTGGTTTACAAATGATTCTGAATGATATACAGGCACCACCAGAAAGTAGACAGCTACAACACTATAGGCTGTGACAAATAGTTTGGCTTGGGTGGTCAGGAACTTGGAAGAGACATAATTAGAAAATTGGTGACAAGGAAATCTTTTTTGTTTATGTGATTTAAAAATTATTTGTTTTATTTTATTTATTTATTTTTTTAATTCTTTATTGTTGAAAGTATTTGCCCTCCTTTCCCCCATTATCTTCCCTCAGCCTGTCCCTGCCCACTAGCCCAGGCCTTCACCACCTTATTGTCTGTGTTGTCCATTGTTTATGCTTATATGTATACAAGTTCTTTGGTTGATCTTTTACCCCCCCCATGCCCTGCCCACCCTCCCCTTACTTCCCTTTGTGGGTTAACAGTCTCTTACATGCTTCTAAGTCTCTGGATCAATTTTCGTTAATCAGTTTATGTTGTTCATTATATTCCACAAATGAGTGTGATCATGTGATACTTATCTTTCTCTGACTAGCTTATTGTACTTAGCATAATGCTTTCCAGGTCCATTCATGTTGTTACAAATGGTAAGAGTTCTTTCTTTTTTACAGCTGCATAGTATTCCATTGTGTAGATGTACCACAGTTTTTTAAACCACTCATCTGCTGATGGGCACTTAGGCTGTTTCTAAATCTTAGCTATTGTAAATTGTGCTGCTATGAACATAGGAGTGCATATATGCTTTCTGATTCGTGTTTCTGGTTTCTTGAGATACATTCCTAGAAGTGGGATTACTTGGTCAAATGGCAGTTCCATTTTTAATTTTTTGAGGAAAAATACTGTTTTTCACAGAGGCTTTAGCAGTCAGCATTCCCACCAGCAGTGCACAAGGGTTCCTTTTTCTCCACATCCTCGCCAGCATTTGTCCTTTATTGATTTGTTGATGATAGCCATTCTGACAAGTGAAAGATGGTATCTCATTGTCATTTTAGTTTGCATCTGTTGAATGATTAGTGACTTTGAGCATTTTTTGATGTGCCTCTTTGCCTTCTGTATGTATGCTTTCTAGAAGTGTCTATTTAAGTCCTTTACCCATTTTTTAATTGGATTGTTGATCGTCCTTTTGTTAAGTTGTATGAGTTCCCTATACGTTTTGGAAATTAAACCCCTATCAGATGTAATATTGACAATTATGCTTTCCCATGCAGTGGGCTCTCTTGTTGTTTTGTTGATGGTTTCTTTTACTGTGCAGAGCATTTTATTTTTATGTAGTCCCATTTGTTTATTTTCTCCTTAGATTCCATTATCCTAGGAGATGTATCAGTAAACATATTGCTATGAGATATGTCTGATATTTTGCTGCCTATGGCTTCTCCTATGATTTTTATGGTTTCCCATCTTACGTTTAAGTCCTTTAACCATTTTGAGTTTATTTTTGTGTATGGTGTAAGTTGGTGGTCTAGTTTCATTTTTTTTTGTATGTATCTGACCAATTTTCCTAACACCACTTATTGAAGAGCCTGTCTTTACTCCATTGTGTGTTCTTGCTTCCTTTGTCAATTATTAATTGACCATAATGGCTTGGGTCGATGTCTGAGTTCTCTGTTCTCTTCCAGTGAGCTGTATGTCTGTTCTTGTGCCAGTACCAGGCTGTTTTAAGAACCATGGCTTTGGTATGAGCGCAAGAGGGTGTGGGGTCATGGTGTCAGACACCATTGCGTGAGACACCATTGCGTCGGAGACCAAGGCACAGCGGGTGACTACTTTCTTTTCTTAAACTTCATTTCATTTTTACTAGCAAGAAGAGAGTCCTCTTTCCGTGCCAAGCATAGCCATGACTCACGGTCCCAAGAAGCATTTGAAACATGTAGCAGCTCCAAAGTATTGGATGCTGGATAAACTGACCAGGGTATTTGCTCCTCGTCCATCTACCGGTCCCCACAAGCAGAGAATGTCTCCCTCTCATCATTTTCCTAAGAAACAGACTTAAGTATGCCCTAACAGGAGATGAAGTAAAGACGATCTGCATGCAGCGGTTCATTAAGATCGATGGCAAGGTCTGAACCGATGTATCCTACCCTGCTGGTTTTATGGATGTCATCAGCATTGATAAGACAGGAGAGAATTTCCGTCTGGTCTATGACACCAAGGGTCACTTTGCTGTTTATCATATAACACCTGAGGAGGTCAAATACAAACTGTCCAAATTGAGGAAGATCTTTGTGGGCGCAAAGGGAATCTCTCATCTGGTGACCCATGATGCTTGTACCATCCACTACCCTGATCCCCTCATCAAGGTGAACGACACCATTCAGATTGATTTGGAATCTGGCAAAATTACTGATTTCATCAAGTTTGGCACAGGTAACTTGTGTATGATCACCGGAGGTGCCAACCTGGGAAGAATTGGTGTGATCACCAACAAAGAGAAACACCCTAGTTCTTTTGACATGGTTCATGTCAAAGATGCCACTGGCAATAGCTTTGCCACCCGGCTCTCCAACATTTTTGTTATCAGCAAAGGCAACTAACTATGGATTTCCCTTCCCCGTGGAAAGGGTATTCGCCTCACCATTGCTGAAGAGAGAGACAAGAGACTGGCGGCCACACAGTTGGTAAAATGAGCTGATGTGACATGATTAGAAGAGTCTTTGTACTTAATTAAAGATAATGCAGTATGGGGTGGGGGTGAAGATGGGGGAAATGGACATGCCCACTAAGATGCTAATAATTCATAACCTAAATTTAATTCCCTTTTCCTGTGGGACTTAACAGCTAAATGAGTATGACAGTCCTTTACCTGAAAGTCATTCTCACTTCAACCTCTTCCTTTTTTTATATACCCGAGTTAGTTCATTTTACTTTTCAGTTTGTAACCAGCTATCTGCTCCTGAAAAGCTCTTATTTCATTTATTTGTTTATTCCCTTTTAGTCACATTTCTTACTTCCTATCTCATAGCTGCATGGAAAATTACTCTAATATATTTTCAGCATATATTTGAATTTGTAGGTTTCTAGCAAAATTTGTAGGTTTCTAGTTTTGTTTTGACTGTTTATGTAATTGCAATTGAAATGCAAATACAGACTTTAGTTAGTGGTAATGTATTAATATTAAATGTAACAAATACACCATACCACTGTAGGATGTTAGTAACTGGTGAAACTAATGCCAGGTACATGACAGCTCTGTACTATTTTAGTTTTTCTGTAAATGTAAAATTACTTTAAAAAATAAAGCCTATTTAAAAAAAAAGAACCTTGGCTTTGTAACATAGCTTGATATCTGGTATTGTGATCTCTCCAACTTTGTTCATCTTTTTCAGGATTTCTGCGGTTATTCAGGGTCTTATTTATTCCATATAAATTTTTGGAGAGTATATTCTAGCTCTGTGAAATATGCTGTGGCATTTCAATGGGGATTGCATTTAAGCTATAAGTTGTTTTGGTTAGTATAGACATTTTAATGATGTTGATTCTACCAATCCATGAACACAGTACATTCTTCCACTTTTTTATATCTTCCTCTATCTCTTTTTTCAACATCCTGTAGTTTTCCGAGTACACATCTTTCCCTTCCTTAGTTAAGTTTATTACTAGGTACCTTTTTGTTGTTGTTCAATGGTAGTTGGGATTGTTTTGTTAGTTTCTCTTTCTGTGAATTCATTATTCATGTGTAGAGATGCCATAGATTTCTTGGTGTTAATTTTGTATCATGCTACATTGCCAAATTCATTTATTAAATATAGTTCTTTTTTTATGGAATCTTTAGGGTTTTCTATTTCCAATATCATGTCATCTGGGAATATTGATAGTTTTACTTCTTCTTTTCCAATTTGGATGCCTTTTATTTCTTCTTCTTTTCTGATCACTATGGCTAGCACTTCTAGTACTATGTCAAACAGGAGTGTTTAAAGTGGGCATCCCTGTCTTGCTCCTGTTCTTAGGGAAAATGGTTTTAATATTTTCCCTTTGAGTACTATGTTGGCTCTAGGTTTGTCATATAAGACTTTTATTATGTTGAGGTATGATCCATCTATTCCCACTTTGCTGAGATTTTTTTTTTAAATCAAAAAAGGGTGCTGGATTTTGTCAAGTGCTTTTTCTGCATCAATTGATACGATCATGTGATTTTTGTCTCTCAATTTGTTTATGTGATGTATCACATTTATTGATTTGTGGATACTGTACCATCCTTGCACCCTCAGAATAAATCCCACTTGGTTGTGGTGTATGATGTTTTTTAATGTATTGCTGGATGTGATTTGCTAATATATCATTGAGGATTTTAGCTTCTATATTCATCAGGGATATTGGCTTGTAATTCCCTTTCTTTGTAGTGTCTTTATCTGGTTTTGAGATTAGGGTAATGTTGGCCTCATAGGGAGTGCTTAGAAGGGTTCGTTCCTCTTGAATTTTTTGAAATAGTCTGAGGAAGGTAGGTTTTAGTTCCTCTTTGAATGTTTGGTAAAACTCCCCTGTGAAGCCTTCTGGACCAGGGCTTTTGTTTGCTGGAAGTTTGTTTGTTTATTTGTTTGTTTTATTTTTTAATTGCTTCAATTTCACTGGCTTATTCGGGTTTTATGATTCTTCCTGATTGAGTTTTGGAAGATTGTATTTTTCTAGGAATATGTCCATTTTGTCTAGTTTGTTGGAATAGAGTTATTCATAGTATATTTTTACAATCCTTTGTATTTCTCTGGGGTCTGTTGTTACTTCACCTCTTTCATTTCTGATTTTATTTATTTGGGTCCTCTGTCTTTGCTTCTTGGTGAGTCTGACTAGAGGTTCATCAATCTTGTTTATCCTTGAAGGAACCAGCTCTTGGTTCTATTGATCTTTTGTATTTTTTGTATCAATATAATTTATTTTCACTTTGATCTTTATTATTGCTTTCCTTCTAATTACTCTGGGATTTCTTGTTGCTGTCTTTATAATTCTTTAAGTTTTCAGGTGAGATAACTTATTATCAGTTTTTCTTGTTTTTTGAGGTAGGCCTGTAATGCTACAAATTTCCCTCTCAGGATTGCTTTCACTGTGTCCCATAGATTTTGGATTTTTGTGTTTTCATTGTCATTTGTGTCCAGGGTGTTTTTTGTTTTTTTGTGGTTTTTTTTTTTTTTTTTTTTTTTTTTTTGTGTGTGTGTGTGTGTGTGTGTGTGTGTTTTCTTCTTTGATCTCCTTGGTAACCCATTCTTAGTTTAATAGCATGCTATTTAGCCTCTAAGTATTTGTTTTTATAGTAGTTAATTTCTAATTTTATTCCATTGTGATGTGAGAAGATGCTTGATACAATTTCAATCTTCTTGAATTTGTAGAGACTTAGCCTGTGTCCTAATATGTGGTCTAACTTTGAATATGTCCCATGTGCACTTTAGAAGAATGTACATATTGTAGTTTTGGGGTAGAATGTTCTGAAGATGTGAATTAGTTCCATCTGATCTAGTGAGTCATTTAGGATTGCTGTTTCTTTGTTGATTTTTTGTCTAGAATATTTATCCAGTGCTGTCCATGGGAATTAAACTCCCCTACTTTGATTGTATTGCTGTTGATCTTTCCTTTGCTATGTTCCAGAAATATTTTTAATGTATTGGGTGCACCTTTATTGGGTGCATATATACTTACCAGAGTTATATCCTCTTATTGTTTTGGTCCCTTTAGTATTATGAAGTGGCCTTCCTTATCTTTTGTTCTGGCTTTCACTTTGACATCTATTTTGTCAGATATAAGTATTGCTACCTCAGCTTTTTTTTTTTTTTCATTTCCATTTGACTGAAAAAAAACTTTTCCCATCCCTCACTTTCAGTCTGTGAGTGTCCTTTGTTTTGAGGTGGGTCTTTTGTAGACAGCAGATATATGGGTCATGTTTTCTTATCCATTGGGCTACCCTATGTCTTTCGATTGGAGCATTTAATCCATTTACATTTAAGGTTATTATTTGAATGATAGCCTTAATGGATAGAGTATTCGTGGATTCAGTCTCTTTCTGGCCCTGGGCAACCTGCTTGAGGTCTGAGATGTCAAAGCCCCTAGTGATCCTATGGTTTGGACTCCTTAGCCTACAGAGTGGGTCTGCCTTGAGTCTCACATATTTATTGTCTCTGCTCTGAGTTGTACTCCCTTCTCCCACAATTATTGTCCCTCAGTTATCTCTTGCAGATGCCTGGACATGAGCACAGTTCCTCTGGTGTGTGACTCCCTGTGAGGTCCCAGAGTCCTCTGCCATGTAACTCACTGCTGCGCATAGGGGGCCCACAACAAGGTGTCGCCCTAGGATCCTCTGGTGTGCAACTCCCTGTGAGGTCTCAGAGCCTTCTGGCATGCTATTCACTGTGCAGCCGAGACACCTGGGACAAGTTGGCACCCTAGGACCCCTGGCTTGCCCCATCTGCGAGGTCCCAGTGGCTGGGCGGAGTGCCCGGACTGGTGTCACAGGCTTGATCCGTTGGCATGGTCCTGGGGCCTGTGCAGGGAGAGGTGCAGGTTCCCTCTGGCTTGCACTCACAGGGCGGAGTCCTAGAGTTTGGCGTCGGGAGCATGGGGTCTGGGATCCCTAGCAAGGAGGTGCTTCACTGGAGGTCTCTCTGACCTGTGGTCACTGCAGACATTTGGGAGCCTCAGGTGAGGTAGGGCACCACTCACTGCAGGGGAGCGGTAGTGGTCCCTGGCAAGTTATAGCTGGTGAGATGCTCGCTGGACGGGTTTGGGGTGGTAACCAAGGGCAGTCTAAATGTTGGTGTGTCTGTGTTCCTGGCCTCCACTGCTCCCCAATTCGAGATGGCATGGTCTCTGTACCCAAGCCGCACCCAGCCTGGGAGTGCCTGTTGTGGTAGCAAGGCCTCCTTTTCCAGGATAGCCCAATCTGCCAGTCCCCAAGACTCCGGCGAGATCTAACTGTCCCTCACTCACCCACACACACACCACATACATTCACATACTACCTTCTCACTCCTTTACTTACTCACATGCTATCCTCATTGCAGTCCTGCTGCCCACCATGTTAGGATCTCAGTGACAAGGAAATCTTAAGAAAGTGTATATGGATAGATCTTTATGAATGGGTAAAAAACATGTTAATCCTCAACAAAGAGTTACCTCAGCAGGGGAAGATTTTAATAATCAAGTGGATAGAATGATTTATTGAATATAATTTAACTTATTTTTTCCAACAAGTCCTGTCATTCACCAATGGGCTCATGAACAAAGTGACCATGTGACAGAGTTGGAGGTTATGCAAGGGCTCAGCAACACAGACTTCTACTACCCAAGGCCATACTGGGTATAGCCATTGCTGAGAACCTGAGACTAAAACTGAGTTCTCTATGTGGTACCATTTTTCAGGTAGACCAGTTAGCTACCTGGCTACAGATTGATTATATTCTACTGCTTCCATTATGGAAGGGACAATATTTTCTTCTAACTGGACTAGATACAGTGGATATGACTTTGCCTTCTGTGCATGCAGTTATTTGGCAAAAACTACCGTCTTTGTATTTACAAGATGCCTTATGCACCCTTATGGTATTCTACATAGCACTGCTTCTTATCAGGAACTCAATTCACAGCAAAACAAGAGGTAATGTTTCTATACTTAGGTAATTTACTGCTCTTATCATGTTCCCCACCATTTTGGAGCAACCAACTTTTTTTTCTTAAATGTATTTTTATTTATTTCAGGGAGGAAGGGAGAGGGAGAGAGAGATAATAACATCAATTATGAGAGAGAATCATTCATCAGCTGCCTCCTGAATCCCTCCCCCTCCCCTTGGGGATCGAGCCCACAACCCTGGCATGTGCCCTTGACTGGAATAGAAGCCAGGATCCTTCAGTCCCCAGGCCGACACTCTATCCACTGAGCCAAACCAGCTAGGGCTGAAGCAGTCAATTTGATAGAATAGTGGAATGACCTTTAAAGACTCAGTGACAGCACCAGCTAGGTGGCAATGAATTGCAGTGTTGGGGAAACATTCCAAGGATCCTCTATATACTCTGAATCACCATTCAATATCAGGTTCTGTTCTTTCATAGCCAGGATTTACAGGTCCAAGAATCAAGGAATTTAAATGAAAGTAGCGCTACTCACTATTACCCCTAGTCATCTCCTAGTCATAAACAGACTACTTCTTTTTTGTATTGTCATAAGAGAAATTGAATGACATATTAGTAAATAAACATTCACTTTTTTAAATGTTTCCAATTTATTTTAATTTGATACCAGACTTGTTGTATAATTTATTCAATTAAAGGCTTATTAATTTATGTGAAGAGTATTTTATTTTTTATACTATCTAGAAAATTACTGGTTAGGTTAAATTCTGAAAATTTATGCAACTTAGTATTTTCTCTGTGAATACATAATTATTCTTAAAATTTATAAATTTTATCATATGGGTTGAACTTGGAAAAAAAGAGCTAGGACCTACTCATGATACAGATTTTTTTACATATAAATATGTTTATATTTCTCCTCTAGTTTTTACTTAATAGGACTAAAGCTGCTATGAACATTTTTGTACAAGTCTCTGGACAGGCATATGCTTTCATTTCTCTTTTTTAACTATCTGAAAGTGGAGTGGCTGGGTCACATGGTAGGCATATGCTTACAATTTTTTAACATGTACATTTGAAATGATTTTGAATTTACAAAGGACTTGAGATTATGGTGTGCATATATTATCTGCCTACATTCCTCTAATGTTAATATTTTACATAATCATGGTATATGTACCAAAATTTAGAAATTAATATTGATATACAATAATATTAACTAAAATACATATTTTATGCAGATTTCTATCACTATCCTTTTATTCTGTTCCAGGATTCAATAAAAATACCACATTACATTTAGTTGTCACATCTATTCTTTTTGTTTCAAACACAATAATATTAATGATGTTACATAATAACTTCTGGCTGAATGAGAACCAAAAGATGAAATTGAAACCTGCATTTTGCATGTGTTGTTTAATTCTTTTAAAATATATTTTTTTATTGATTTCAGAAAGGAAGGGAGCTGGAGAGATAGAAACATCAATGATAAGAGAAAATTATTGATAAACTGCCTCCTGTACATCCCCTACTAGGGATGGAGCCCACAACCCAGGCATGTGCCCTGACTAGGAATTAAACCATGATCTCTTGGTTCATAGGTTGATGCTCAACCACTGAACCACATTGACCAAGCTGTTTAATCCTTTTGAATAACTCTAATCATACCAGATTGGCAGAAATTGGGATGTTCTATTGTTTCCAGAAGAAGTGATTAACTACCCTGTGTCTCATAAATTCTGTCTTATCTTGTCAAATGTATCATTGCATGAAAAAAAATATGTTTGAAAAGATAGTCAGGATGTTCACCCAGGCACCCAGCATTTAAACATGTCAAAGGATAAATAATAAGAAGGATAATAAACATGTAATGGTAGGGTAATACTTGAGCATGAGTTAGAGAGAGAAATTGATTTCCAAGTTATTATTTTGCTTATTTAACAAAGTTTGGGCTAATTAATTACATAGCACTAAGACAAATAAGAACATATTTTTATGTATATATTTACTACTATTAGCCCGGTGCATGAAATTCGTGCACATTAAAAGGGAATTAATTGCCCTAACCAGTTTGGCTCAGTGGATAGAGCATTGGCATGTGGACTAAGGGTCCCAGATTCAAATCCGGTCAAGGGCATGTACCTTGATTGCAGG
>NW_006291611.1:97856-98971 GCF_000327345.1 Myotis davidii | reverse complement strand
GGGTAATCAGGGAACGTTTTCCCCTGAGGTTTGCTCACTCTTAGGCAGGATCTATAAGGAAGGGTTGTTGGCTGAGTCAGAAGGAGGGTGGGTCAAAGTTCAGAGGACTGAAGAAAGGAGGGAAGCAGAGTTAAGATTTCCTTACAAGCAGTTTATTGTGATTGATCAGTGAAGGCAAACAGCTCAGTTCATCTTTATTGAGACAAAAAATAATAATTAAATGGTCTGTGTCTAGCCTCATTATAAGTGAAAAGGGACATGGGTGAGTCTTATCTCTAAGTCATAAGGGGCAGGGTGCTTCTGTGCAGTAAGCCATGTGTTAGGAGAAATCCCCAAAGTCTAAATTCAGGTTTGATTTTGAAGAACTAACCTGTAGCCTTATTCAAATTAGAGCTTCAATAGGAGAAATTTACGTACACAGGCAAAGCAGCTGCTTGCTCCCAGTGGTGGCTGGCAGGCAATAAATCCACAAGGGGTCTCTTCACCATAGGGGTTAACAGTGAAAGCATATGGTGGGTATCACATAGGTCACCAGAAGGAACAATGCATTTCTAAGGTAACAGGTAACATCATGCAGTTATCCACACTCTGTACCTTCATTAACCTCCTTCCTGAGACATGACCTTTACCTTTGAGTGGCATTCCAGCTTTCTGGGTCATCAGCAAACCTGAGGCTACAGAGTTAAACAGTGACAGAAGGTTAAACAGAGAGTCCAACATGTTCCAGACCCTTTACTGCTGGAGAAATATTGCACCCCCTTCTTTCCCTTCCAGTTTTGTTGACTAGTCTAATAATCAAATTGACATGAAACACATTAATAGGAGAAAAACAAATATAATTACAGATATTCAGAAGCCCTCAAAACACATAAAAAGTCAAAGGCAGTCAGGCAATTGAGGCTCATACACCATCCTGAGCTAAGGAGAAGGGTGTAGGAGTCTGGAGCTTCAAGGGAGAAAAAGACAGTTCACAGGGCGATGAGAAGAGCAAATATTTGGTCATAAAAGGTTTCCCATGCCATGCAGATAAGTCTTTCTGATTAAAACAAGTGTTTGACAAAATGATGAGAATAGCAAATATTTGGTTTAAAAAATGTTAGGTGTACCAGAAAGAT
>NW_006291611.1:91964-94005 GCF_000327345.1 Myotis davidii | reverse complement strand
GCTTTACAGGTGTTTGGCCAGTAGGAGGTAATAACGTGTAGATTAAGATGCCTTTTAGCTGTCTGCCAGCAAGCAATAATCCCTTTTCAGGTTTGGGGAAATGCCTTTAGCCATTCCCAACAGGTGACTACATGTATGACTCAACCCTGTTGAGTCCCCAAGTCTCATCAACCTTTTGATGAAACTCTTGAAATTATGACATGCTGGAATTGGTTCCTGGCAATAATTGACATATAACATTGTTGGTTTCTGTTGTACAACACAATGATTTGACATATGTATGTAACAAAATGATCACCACAAAGTGTACTTAATATCTACCACCACACAGTTACTTTTCTTATAATGATAACTTTTAAGGTTTTACTCCCTTAGCAACTTTGAAATATATAATGTGTTAACAACTAGAGTCACCGCTCTGTACAATACATCTTCAGGGCTCATTCTTTTTAGAACTGTAAGTTACTATCTTTCTACCTCCCTTTACCTATTTGATCCCCACAACCCCCACCCCTAGAAACTACCAATCTGTTCTCCGTGAGTTCCCTTGTTTTTGTTTCTGTTTGTTTGGTTTTAGTTTTCACATATGAGTGAGATCATACCTGTTCTTCTATCCCTGACTTACCTCACCTAGCATAATACCTTCAAGGTTCATTTATGTTGCTTTAAACAGAAATATTTCCTTCTTTTTATGGTTAAATAATATTCCATTTTTTGTATCTGTTTATCCACCAAAGAACACTCAGGTTTTTTCCTTGTATTGGCTATTGTAAATACTAATGCAATAAACATGGAGGTACAGATCTTTCTAAGTTAGCATTTTTATTTCCTTCAGATATTTACCCAAAAGTGGGCTTGCTGGATAATTCAATCTGATAGACACTGGAAAAGGGTGGACATGGCAAGAAGAATCTTTTTTTAAAAAATATATTTTATTGATTTCTTACAGAGAAGAAGGGAGAGGGATAGAGAGTTAGAAACATCGATGAGAGAGATCGATCAGCTGCCTCCTGCACACCTCCCACTGGGGATGTGCCCGTAACCCAGGTACATGCCCTTGACCGAAATTGAACCTGGGACCTTTTAGTCTGCAGGCTGACGCTCTATCCACTGAGGCAAACCAGTTCGGTGGCAAGAAGAATCTAAAGCAGCTCATGATTAGCACCAGAATCAGAACTCCTTATACACATATTCTCTAACCACCTGATGGAAAGTAGCCTCAAGTTACTCTCTGTCCTACTACCTGCTTATTTCTTTCTTAGCACTTAATACAATCTGAAGTTATTTTGCTTATTTGAGTATTTACAAGTCTATGGTCTCCCACTCTAAAAGGGCAGGGATCTAACTGATCTTGCTCAATTATCCTACATCACCTAGAGCATTCCCCACCTTGCTAACATCCCTCAAAAATATGTGTGGAATAAAGGCTGGTATTTTAAACATATCTTTGCTAACCCTCAGATCCATAGTACTACTTTGATGCCTTTTGTTAAAGGCATATCATCATGACGGGTACAAGAGAGCAGAGATAGTCAACATAGAGAAGGTCCCTAGAATTATCAGGATGAAAAGGTTGGAATGGACTTCTGGACTGGGAAACTACAGTATGAGTATCAGGCTTACAGAGAATTTTTCTTTAAAAGATGAGAGCAGAAATGAGAAAAGAGAATAAGTGGATGGGATGCATTCATTGGTTCATTTTATCAACAAACATTTATTGATCCAGAAGGGCCTTTTATTTTTTTTGAGAAATCTGGCAATTAAGGATGTATAAAGAAAATAAAAACTTATGGAGGAATCAGGATCCAATCTGTATTTGAATGGGATGGGAAGGTTTGAGCATGTTTTCTTATCCAAAGCAAAACAACTACTAAAGCAAGGTACTCAAGATATTTGACTTGATACATAGAACATAAGACCCGAGGGGAGGTGAGCAGGAGCAGGATTTAGAGGACAGTCAGCGTTGCAAAGACCTAAGGGACACTTCTTCTTTAGGGACCGGAAAAAGAACACAAGAATGGAATTACAGTCTTAATTTGCA
>NW_006291611.1:90704-91830 GCF_000327345.1 Myotis davidii | reverse complement strand
GAGAGTTAGAAACATCGATGAGAGAGAAACATCGATTAGCTGCCTCCTGCACACCTCCCACTGGGGATGTGCCCGCAACCCAGGTACATGCCCCTGACCGGAATCGAACCTGGGACCCTTCAGTCCGCAGGCCGATGCTCTATCCACTGAGCCAAACCGGTTTCGGCCATTTTCTTAATTATTTCCCTATTCCCACTGTCAAGCGAAATGCCTGCATTTAGAAGATCAATGAGTGTGAGTCAATTAGATTGAAAATTATGATGAAGTAATATCTGATTGTAAGGACAGAGGAGAAAGAAGTCAAAATCACTCTCTTGGGGCCTGAGACACTAGTTAGA
Source organism: Myotis davidii (assembly GCF_000327345.1). Lineage (NCBI taxonomy): Eukaryota > Metazoa > Chordata > Mammalia > Chiroptera > Vespertilionidae > Myotis > Myotis davidii. The sequence continues at coordinate 91,492 of NW_006291611.1, read as the reverse complement.
TGGGAATAGGACAAGTGTGTAAAGAAACCAAAAAGGTTTGGGAAGAAGGTGGGTGAATTTGGGATGCACTTGTTTATATCCCACCGCCTGGCCCCTGCTGGCGAGAGCCACATCTCTGTCTGAGGCTGGCCCTGAAGGGGTTTCATTCCCTTGGGCCTCCAGGGATTGAACCTTCTTCTTCACTGGCCTCAATGAGCCACACACACTCCCCAAGCATTTGGATGCTCCTGGTCCAAGGTTCAGTTCAGTTCTTTTCTGTCCTCAAAACAATGCCTCCTGCTTCAACTGCAGCCTGGGAATTTACTACTAATCCCTAGATACACAAGGACAAAAATGTAAAAAACTGTGGGAAGGGAAAAATTATCCTCCTGCTATCTGACTTCAGAATACTTCAGGTAAAGTCCCAGAGTCTCACTAGTCTGAAAGCAAATGAGAATATGCGGTTACACTAGTGTTGGGAATGTCATGTCTAATGTGAGCACATACCCTATATAAATGGGCTCTATGAACCCCCACTGAAAGGTCTCATAGAAGATGGTATCATGTGAGTTCCTCTATTGGGCTTAAAATATAAGTTTTTATTATTTTTCTAGAGCCCTGGTACAAGAGTCATGTCTAATGTGAGCACATACCCTATATAAATGGGCTCTATGAACCCCCACTGAAAGGTCTCATAGAAGATGGTATCATGTGAGTTCCTCTATTGGGCTTAAAATATAAGTTTTTATTATTTTTCTAGAGCCCTGGTACAAGAGATGTGTGCACTGGGGGGTGGGGAGGTAGGGGGG
>NW_006291611.1:86419-88316 GCF_000327345.1 Myotis davidii | reverse complement strand
ATCGCCTGCTGCCAGACAGTCCAGTTTCTCCCCGCATGAGTCCTGGGTCCCCAGAGACTTCCCGGAACCGGAGTTCAGAGCCGTCGGGAGCTTGTGACTCCCTCCGGATTCAAAAAGACCGCCGCGTCCTCGGGTGCCAGCCCCTTTCCGCGCGCGCGAGCCCTGTACCTCTGCGCTTCTCTTCTGCAGCTTCTCTTGCTCTCAGTGTGCTTTTCTTTCCTTCTAGTTGTAGAATTTACAGTCAGCCAGGCTTCCTGTGGTTCTGGATGATGTCCGTATTGTTTTTCTGAGGTATTAATCAATTGTTGTGAGCGGCATCAACTTCCCGGTGTTTATCTCTGCCGCCATCTTAGTTTCTCAGCAGGATAATTTTTAAATTCAACCACATTGTTGCATGTATAAGCAGTCACCCAATTTTATTGTTGAGTAGTATTTCAATGTATAGCATATTTTATTTATTTGTTTACCTATTGATGGACATTTAGGGAATTTTCAGTTTGGATTATTATGGGGGAAAGCTGCTATTAATATCTTCTCAAAAATCTCTGTTGGACATGTATTTTTCTTTTTCATGGGTAGATGCTTAGAAGTGACATATCTGAGTTGTATGGCAGGTGCATATTTAACTTTTTAATAAGTTGTCAAACACCTTTTAAAGTGGTTACCAGAAACAGTGTATGAGATTTTTAGTGGGTCTACATCCTCCCTGACATTTGATGTTGTCAGTCTTTTCAATGTAAGCCATCCTAAGGAGTTATCTCATTGCAATTTTAGATTGTGTTTCCATGGTGACTAATTATGCTGACCATCTTTTCATGTGCTTGTCAACCACTTAATATCTTCTTTGATGAATTGTCAGTTCAAACTATTTTCTCATTTTTTATTGCATTCTCTTACATTTTAGAGCCACAACAGTGTTTATATAATCAGAATATGAGTCTTTTTCCAGATATAAGCATTACAAATATTTTATTCTTTAGTTTAGCTTTTAATTATCAGTTGTGTTGTTGTTTTTTTAATTGTTGACACTATTACAGATGTCCTCCATTTTCACCTCCTTTAGCCACCCCTACCTAGGATGCGCCACCCGTACCCTGGCCTTCACCACTCTGTTGCCTGTGTCCACGCACTATGCATATATATTCTGTGTTTATCTCTGCCGCCATCTTAGTTTCTCAGCAGGATAATTTTTAAATTCAACCACATTGTTGCATGTATAAGCAGTCACCCAACTGTTGGACTCTTCCATGTATCCATGCCTCTGGTCTTCTTTGTTTGTCTGTTTATTTTGTTCATTAGATTCCACATATTTGTGAGATCATATGGTATTTGTCTTTATCTACCTGATTTATTTCACTTAGCATAATAATCTCCAGGTCCATGCATGCTATCTGAAAGGGTACAAAATCCTTCTTTTTCACTGCTGCATAGTATTCCATGGTATAAATGTACCAGTTTTTTATCCACACATCTGATAATGGGCACTTTGGCTGTTTCTAAATCTTAGCCATTGTAAATAATGCTGCTATGATCATAGGGGTGCATATATTGTTTCTGATTGGTGTTTCAGAATTGGATATATTCCTAATAGTGGAATCTCTGGGTCAAATGGCAGTTCAAGTTTTTAATTTTTTCAGAAAACTCCATACTGTTTTCCATAGTGGCTGCACCTATGTGCATTCCCACCAGCAGTGTACTAAGGTTCCCTTTTTCTCCACATTCTTGACAGAGCTTGTTGTGTGTTGATATGTTGATGGTAGCCATTCTGGCAGGTGTGAAGTGACACCTCATTGTCATTTTAATTAGCATCTTTCTGATAATTAGTGAAAATGAGCACTTTTTCATGTCTCTTTGGAGAAGTCTATTTAGGTCCTTTGCCTGTTGTTTTTGTATTATT
>NW_006291611.1:68417-86260 GCF_000327345.1 Myotis davidii | reverse complement strand
TAGCATTGGCAAATATGTTCTCCCATACAGTGGGCTCTCTTGTTATTTTGTTGATGGTTTCTTTTGCTGTGCAGAAACTTTTTACTTTGATGTAGTCCCACTTCTTTATGTTTTCCTTTGTTTCTCTTGCCCAAGGAGATATTTCTGAAAATTCTGCTATGTGAGATGGCTAAGATTTTGCTGCCTATGTTTTCTTCTATGATTTTTATGGCTTCACAACTTACATAAATTATTTTATTCATTTTGAGTTTATTCTTGTGTATGGTGTAAGATGTTAATTCAATTTCACATTTTGCATGTACCTGCTAGATTTTCCCAATACCATTATTTTAAGAGACTATCTTTACTCCATTGTATGTTCTTGCCTCCTTTGTCAAATATTTTAATTACCATAATTAGTTTTTTTTTTGTTCTGTTCCATTGATCCATGTGCCTATGGTTTTTTATGTATTTTACAAGAGATGTCTGAGTTTTTGCTGCCTATGGTTTCTTTTAGGATTTTTACAGTTTCCCAACTTACATGTAAGTATTTTATCCATTTTGAGTTTATTCTTGTGTATGGGGTAAGTTAGTGGTCTGGTTTCATTTTTTTTTTTTTTGCATGTATCTTTCCCAACACCATTTAATGAAGAGACTCTCTTGACTCCATTATATGCTCCTGCCTTCTTTGTCAAATATTAATTGATCATAATAGCTTGGGTTGGTTTCTGGGGTATCTGTTCTGTTCCATTGACCTATATGTCTGTTTTTGTGCCCATAGCAGGCTGTTTTAATTATGGTGGCTTTGTAGTGTAACTTGAAATCTGGTATTGTGATTCCTCCAACTTAGTTTTTCTTTCTCAAGATTGCTGCAGCTATTTGGGGTCCTTTTTGTTCCATATATATTTTGAGAGTATATGTCCTAGATCTATGAAATATGCTGTTGATATTTTAATATGGATTGCAATGAATCTGTAGATTGCGTTTGATAGTATGGACATTTTAATGATGTTAATTCTACAAATCCATGAACATGGTATATTCTCCCACTTGTTTATATCTTTTTCTATCTCTTTTTTTAATGTCCTGTAGTTTTCCAAGTACTGATTTTTTGCCTCCTTGGTTAAGTTTATTCCTAAGTATCTTAATATTTTGTTATAGTGGTAAATGGAATTGTTTAGTTTTTCTTTCTGAGAATTCATTATTGGTAATCAATTTTTGGATATTGATTTTTGCATCCTGCTACATTGCCAAATTCCTTTATTAAATCTAATAGTTTTCTGGTTTAATCTTTAGGGTTTTCTATGTACAATATCATGTCATCTGTGACTAATGAGAGTTTTACTGCCTTCTTTCCACTTTGGATGCCTTTTATTTTTCCTTCTTGTCTGATTGCTGTGGCTAGGACTTCCAGTATTATATTGAATAAGAGTTGTGAAAATGGACATGCCTGTCTTGTTCCTGTTCTTAGGGGAAATGGTTTTACTTCTTGCCCATTGAATATGATGTTTTCTGTAGGTTTGTCACATATGGCCTTTATAATGTTGAGATATGCTCCCTGTATTCCCACTTTGCTGAGAGTTTTTATGAAAAATGAGTGTTGGATTTTGTCAAATGCTTTTTTCTGCATCTATTGATATGATCATGTGATTTTTGTCTACAATTCCTTTATGTGATGTAGGGATATTGGCCTGTAGTTCTCTTTCTTTGTCACATCTTTATCTGGTTTTGGGAATTGGGATAATACTGGCATCATAAAAGGAGCTTGGAAGTGTTCCTTCATCTTGGATTTTTTTGGAATAGTTTGAGCAGGATAGGTGTTAGTTTTTCTTCGAATGTTTGGTAAAACTCCCATGTGAAAACATCTGGTTCAGGGGTTTTATTTGCTGGGAGTTTTTGTTGTTGTTGTTGTCGTCATTGCTTCTATTTCCTCAGTTGTTATTTGCCTATTCAGATTGTCTGATTCTTCCTGATTCAGTTTGTCCCAAAACTGAATTTGTCCGTTTCATCCACATTGTCCACCTTGTTGGAATATAGTTGTTCACAGTATTTTCTTACAATCCTTTGTATTTCAGTGGTGCCATTGTTCACTTCTTTGCTTTTATTTCTGATTTTATTTCTTTGGGTCTCTCTTTCTTTCTGGACGAGTCTGGCTCATGGTTCATCAATCTTCTTTATCTTTTCAGAGAACTAGCTCTTGATTTCATTGATTTTTTGTATTGTTATTTTAGTCTCTATGTCATTTATTTCTGCTGTAATCTTTAATATTTCCTTCCTTCCTTTTCTTGTTGTTCTTTTTCTAATTCTTTAGAGTTTAATAGTTTATTATTAGTTTTTTTTTATTTTTTGAGGTAGGCCTGTAGTGCTATGAACGTCCCTCTCGAACTGCTCTTACTGTGTCCCAGAGATTTGGAATTGTTATGTGTACATTTTAAATTTTTTTCCAGGTAATTATTTTTCTTTCTAGATCTCATTGGTAACCCATTCATTGTTGAATAACATGCTATTTAACTTCCATGTGTTTAAATGTTTTTGAGTGTTTATACTGTAGTAGATTTCTATTTTCATTTCTTGTGACCTGAGAAGATGGTTCATATGATTTTAATCTTCTTGCATTTGTAGAGACTTGTTTTCTGTCCTAATATGTGATCTATCTTTGAGAATGACCCATGTGCACTTGAGAAGAATGTATATTTTGCAGCTTTGGGGTGAAATATTCTTTTGAAGCATCTAATCCAGTGTGTCATTTAAAATCACTGTTTCCTTGCTAAATTTTTGTCTGGAAGATCTATCCAGTGAAGCCAGTGGGGTGTTAAAGTCCCATACAATGACAGTATTGTTGTCTATCTCTCCTTTAAAGTCCTCTAGAAATATCCTATATAGTAAGAGCCTAATATGCTAAGTGTCTGGTTCTCTGCTCAGTCAACCAAAGCATAATATGATGATATGCTAAGGCTGCTCAACTGCTCACTATGACATGCACTGACCACCAGGGGGCAGATGTTCTGATTGGTAGGTTAGCTTGCTGCAGGGGTCTGGCCTATGGGGACTGACGGAGATGGACTGGACACTCCCTGGAACCCTCCTGCGGTTCCTCCCTGGCTGGCCAACCTCCCATGCCCCTCCATGACCCAGATTGTGCATCAGTGGGGTCCCTCAGCCTGGCCTGTGCCCTCTCGCAATCCATGCTGAGGGGCCACCCCTCCTATTTTGGGTGCATATATATTTACCAGGGTTATATCCTCTTGTTAGATTGACCCAGTTAGTATTATGTAGTGAACTTTGTTGTCTGTCATGATGGCCTTCATTTTCAAGTACTTCCATGTGTTTAAATGTTTTTGAGTGTTTATACTGTAGTAAATATTGCTACACCAGCTTTTCTTTGTTGTTTCTTTGTTGTTTTGTTTCCAATTGCATGGAAAATTTTTTGCATCCCTTCACTCTCATACTGTGTAAATCTTTTGTCCTGAGGTAGGTCTACTGTAGACAGCATATAGTTGGGTCATGTTTTCTAATCCATTCAGATACCCTATGTCTTTTGATTGGAGCATTTAATCCATTTACACTTAAGGTTATTATTCATAGGTACTTATTTATTGCCATTTTAATTTGTATGCCTATGCTTCTCTTTTTCCTTTTCTCATTACAGCAGTCCCTTTAGCATTTCTTGTAATGCTGGTTTGGTGGTGATAAACTCCTTTTGTCTTCTTTTGTCTGAGAGCTCTTTATTTCACCATTTATTTTGAATTATAGCCATACTCGATATAGTAATCTTGGTTTCAGATCCTTGCTTTCCATTATCTTGAGTACTTCATGCCATTCCCTTTGGGCCTGTAGAGATTCTGATAAAGAAATCGGCTGACAGCCTTATGGGAGCTCCTTTGCAGTAACAGTTTGCTTTTCTCTTGCTGCCTTTAAGATTTTCTCTTTGTCTTTATTTTTGGCACTTTAAGTATTATGTGTCTGTACATGGGCTTGTTTAAATTCTTCTTCCTCTGGACTCTCTGTTCCTCCTGAACTTGTATGACTTTTAACTTCACCAGGTTAGGGGAGTTTTTTGCCATTATTTCTTCAAACACATTCTCTATCCCTTGTTCACTTTCTTCCTCTTTAGGCACACCTATTATGCAAATATTGTTATGTTTTATGTTGTCCCATAGCTCCCTTACACTGTCCTCCTATTTTTTAATTGTTTTTTTTTCCTTTTGGTTCTCTGATTGCATGAATTTTTCTACCCTATCTTCTAATTAGTAATGCCATTCTCAGCTTCCCCTAATCCAGTGATGGCGAACCTATGACATGTGTGTCAGAGGTGACACGCGAACTAATTTTTTTGGTTGATTTTTCTTTGTTAAATGGCATTTAAATATATAAAATAAATATCAAAAATATGTCTTTGTTTTACTATGGTTGCAAATATCAAAAAATTTCTATGTGACACGGCACCAGAGTTAAGTTAGGGTTTTTCAAAATGCTGACATGCCAAGCTCAAAAGGTTCCCCATCACTGCCCTAATCTGTTGTGTAGTTTAAGACAATTATCCACAGGTGGGCCAGAGGTTTTCCAACAGGGCAGGGCAATTGCTTCTGCCTGGAGGCTAACTGTTATTCTCAGTCTCTTAATGGGCCTCAGGAACTCCACTGGGTGGGGCAAGGAGTTTTCCAATTGGGTGGGGTAACTGTCTTCCTCCCAGGCAAAAACTTTCTGGATAGTAAAACTGTCTGAGAAAGATGTCCTCCACAGCATGAGGAAATGACTCAGCTCAGGAAATCAGGGTGTCTGCCTTCAAAGCTCTAACTCCAGAGCCCCAAACCCTGGCTTCTCCTCACACAACTCCAGTCCACTCTGTACTCCCTCTGCCAGAGCCTAAGGATGCACACAAAAGTTTTGTGTTGGCACTTTAAAAGGGTGCCTGCATTTCTAGCGATCTCTCCCTAGCAGACAGCAACCATGCTGCTTTACACAACCAGATGTTATGTGGGCACCTTTCTGAGTTCTGGTGCTCTCTGCTGGGGTTCCCAGCTTTTGGTTTAGACCCTAGAGTTCTCAGTGGCTCCCCCTACAGCTGAGATATCTCTCTGGAACTTGAGCTGCTGTCTGTGGGAACACAACCATCCGTCTCATGCCTGTGCCCTTCCTACTGGCCTCTATGCAGTCTCCACTTTCTGCCCTTGGTTATCACGGTTCTCTCCACAAGAATCTTCATTTGATAATTCAAGATGGTGTGTGTTGTTTTGTCTGTTTGTGTGGTTTTTTTGTTTTGTTTTGTTTTGTTTTTTAGATGTAATTCCAGTTTAAGTGAGAGCATTTCTGTGTAGCATCCACTTGCTCCACCGCCATTTTTAATCTCTAGTTGTGTCTTCTTATATTAGATCATCTAGTTACTCTGTGCATTTTGATCAATGATTTCTGTCTATTTACATTTAGAGAAATTATTAATATGTAAGAACTGAGTATTGCCATCTTATTCATTGCTCTCTAGTTTTTTTATTATTGTTTCCTTCTTTTTCTGCCTACCTTTGTAAATTGGTGATTTTCTGCATTTTTTAACTTTATTTTTATTGTTGAGGACAGATGTCCTACATCCATCCCGCCCCCCACTTTGCCAACTTCCACCCGGCCCTTTCCCCCCTCATCCCTCTGGCCACCATTCCACTGTTGTCTGTGTTCATGGGCTATGCATATATGTTCTTGCACTAATCTCTTCACCTTCTTTCATCCAGTACCCCCACCATAGTGTGATAGTATGTTAAAAGCCTGGGGTGGTGTAGGGGCTGGGTGATGGAGGTAAAGGGGTGAAATGGGGAAGATCTATAATAATATCAACAATTTTAAAAGACAGGAGAGGACATGAATATCATTAAATGGTATAAGAAGTGACAGAGACAGGTAGGAAACATTTCAACACAAGTTTGATAGAAACAACTTGAGGAATAATAACTGGTGTTATCCCTCTTGTCTTTAAAATAAATATCAAGCTACCAAAGCATGTACATTTTCAAATGGCAACCTTCTCACAATGCTCTCCCTACAATTGATTTTGTGGAAAGAAAGTGCCAAAATCCAGACTATTAAGTTGCAACTCACGCGGCAACTAAATAGTTGTACATGTTGAGAACACCCAGAGATATCTTGTATACACACACACACACACACACACACACACACACACACACACACCAAAAAACATTTATACAATAATACATTTCTTGGAACAATGAAAGAAATGGAGGGAAAAGACTTGCATGTTACTACTCTCAACTTTTTGCCATGTGGATGACACTTCCAAAGGATAACTGTCTTTTCTGTCCACAGTCATGGACCCATCAAAGTCCCCCGCTAATGAGCCCCTCTTCAACTGGAAAAGAAGACAAGATCTCCAAGAGATGTTGAGAGAAGTAGGACTGGAAATTGAGTACTGGTTGCCAAAGCTGCAGAAACACCTTGGTGTGAACTGTGCCCAGGCCTTACAACATGTAGAAGAAAGAGAACTCCAGAAACTCAAATCCCAGGCAAAACATTCCTGGGAGAAAAGGGCCCTGGAGAAGCTACTCAACCTGTCACACTCAACTAGACTTTCAGAGTTACAGGAGTCTCAGGGGAAAATCTTAAAGAAGAAGAAGAAGGGAAAGCAAATGCTGCAGGAGAAAAGAGATTTCAAATCAGAAGAAAGGCAACAACAAGCGGCAGTGAGGGGGGCAAAGGGAGACCTGAGGCAGGCAATGGAGCTCCCCAATGAATATTGGCCACCCCTCCAAAAATCCCTGCAAGAAGTCATGGAAAACATGGAGGGAAAACTCAACCTCAATGAGATGACACTGTCTCACAGGCAAAACCTCCCAGATAGAGATCTGGTGAGATGGGCATCTGGAGGGCTGGCCCTGCAGGGAATTTACAAAACCAGCTCCCACATGAGCCTTCTGGAGAAGAGAGAAGAGCTACTCAGTGTCCCCCAGGAGTCCTTACTCTTTGGTCCTGAGCACAGCACACGAATGGGAACCTGGGAATTTACATCTTCTCAAGAAGAATCCATGTTCACCCAGATGATAGAGAAGCAGGGGTTCAGTGTAACTGCATCAGCCAAGGGCGGATGTTGGGGACTTTGCTTGGAAGCTGATATGGACCACAGCAAACATTCAGAATCCAAGGAAACCCGACAGTCACATCCTGAGAACTCTTATTTCTGCTCTGTCAAGTTCAGCTATGTCCCACTTGCCTCCTGCCGCTTTCGCATGGATCAGCTCCAGTTCTCCAAGGCGGCTCTCCAGGAACTGAAATGCATTCATGACCTTCTACATCAACCTGAAGGCCCAGACAGACTCCCCTTGCTAAGGCGCAGGACTGAAGCTTTCTTCCACAGGTTTGGGTCTCATGCTAACCAGGGCCCTTTGCACCTGGGAGGAATCTACTGGTGGAAAGCCACTTCAGAGGGTTTCCAAAGTGAACAGCTGGAACAAGTAAAGGAGCAGGCAGCAGAGGCCCTGAATGGTTACATAAGGGGCAGCTACAGTGGCTTTGGAGTGAAAGTTCCTGCAGGTGTAGATGTGTCAGACTCTCGTTCAGAAACGGTCAACCCAAGCACAAACTTACAAAATCTCCAAACCAAAGTCCAATTATCTGTGGCCCAGACAGGTGGTCCACCAGAAGCAAATGGCTTTCTCCAGTGGAAAGCTGGCCTAGTTGCCAGTAATCAAACCTGGAGTGTCATTGACCGGGGCCTTCAGCTGGTGCCCATTTGGGACATCATCCTCTCCAACCACAGAAGTGATTTTAAGGATCCATGTCAGGTAGCTAGCTTACTAAAGGATAGCTACACTGCTCTGACTGGCATCACTGCCCAGATACAGGAAGGAGAAGACTTAGTGAGTGTTGTAAAGGAGGTTAGGTTTTTCCTAAAGGATGTGAAATCCTGGGAGGTATCTGACCCTGAACAGCAGCTTAAAAAACTGATAAATTTCATGCAAATGTTGAGTCAAAAAACAAAAAGTTATGACACTTGGGTTAACATATGTCTCACAGATTGGGGTCTGCAGAATTTTCTGATAAACACTGTTAACTTTTGCAAAAAGTCTTCCATCTATGAAACTAATTATGAAATTAAATCTCAATTGAGCAGCCTTTTGGATCCTCACATCCGCAAAGTGAATAACTTTCCTCAGGCTCATTCCATCATGCAGTGGGTCTTCCAGTCAGAGTCAGAGCAGGAGCCTATCAACATCACTCAATTATCTGAACTAATTAAAATCTTAAAGGAAACCAAGAATGACCTCATGGAAGTGAAGGTGAAATCTGAGCCTGCCGAAAAAATGGAGGAAGCTCAGAGAAAGGCCACTTGTGAGGTCAGTTTGTCTCTTGGCTTCTTCTTGAATTACCTCCGAAAAACGCAGCAGCCAGACACACAGCTATTGCTACTTTCCATTGCAGCTGGTGCAGGATATCATGTGGTAAACAAGAAGTTTCAGTATCCTCTTGGGTTTCATGAATTAGACTTCCTACTGGATACAATGCAAACTGCCCAAGATAAGTACCAGGAACTCAAAAATATTTGCACCTACAGAGCTCAGGCATTCTTAGTGCTCACAAGTCTTACAGTGACCAGTGGACTCACAGATGTTTCCCCGGAGGAGAAAATACAACGCTTGGTATTAGTAAGACATCACCTGGGTCAATATTTATCAAAGGAAGTTGCACATGTCCTCTCCACATCTGGAGCAGAACATGATTGGGAAAACCTAGAGGAAGACTTGAGGTTGCTCCTTGAAGGTAATTACGAAGGCACCATCTCCTCATTGCAAATGGATGAGATAGGAAAAAACTTACAAAGTAATTTCCCTAAAAAGAAACAATCCCATGAACTACATGATAATAGAAATAGCAAATGGGAAGTCATAGAAGATACAACCTTTATGAGATTACTCCAGCGTCTAGAACTAAAACATTACTACCCAAAAGGGATGAACAGAGCTAACTTCCATTTGATCAACAAGACTTCTGTATACAACACGCAGCCAAGCTCTGAAAGGGAGCTTCCTTCCTATTTCTTGCAGAAGCTATTGATGTTGGATTATGGATTGAGATATCTCGTCTTCAGAGATGGTGAAAACATACAGAATCATGTCTATCAAAGTGCCTTTAATCAGGAAAATGGGATTTTTGATCCATATGAAGACTTGTTTGAAGACAAGGATTCTTTACCCTCTAAATCTAGGCCCCATATTCACCCTATGGATATTCAGATGGCAATTCTTCACTGTGCAGATGATTTTGCTAGACAGTATATTTTGTCCAAACTTTCCATTTGCCAGTTTGCACTTCCTCTTCTCATACCTAATCCTTGCAGTTCTCAAATTGAATTCTCTCTCTGGTCTCTCAGTCAAATTAGAAGGAGCTGGCAGGAAGCAAGGAAATCACCAAGAGAGGAGAAGATCAATTACAAGAATAAGCAGATGTGTCAAGTCTCTACCCCCATTGTGTCCTTTATAAGAATGATTTGGAACTGGCTTCTCTGCTTCCAAATCTCAGATCATGAACTGTCTTCTGAGTAAACGTAAACATGATGTCTTTTTCCACCGACATTGCAGAGGGAGCACCAAAGACTGTCTCCTGATGGGGGGAGTGGTGGAAATCTGCTGGTTCTGTCCTGGAGGTGATGATGAGGACAGATTTGACAACTGTGTGACCTTCACCAATCTCCATGGAGATGCAAAGGAACATAAAGAGCAACTCACCTTCCTGCAGGAGGTCTCTTCTCTCATTGTTGTCCTCATGTCAACTTCTGATGACAATAAAGAAAACCGAAAAATTATTCGAGATCTGAGTCAGTCACCAAGACCCTTGATTTGTTTACTTGATAACAAAGAACAAACCATGGCCAATAATTCTAATAAAAAAGTGATGATTGGAATCAGGAACCGAAATGAAGCAGAATTAACAGAAGAACTTGTTGCTACAATCAGATGTTTGCTGGAGCTCTCAAACACTGCTCTCAGCTTAGAGGACTGTGCCTCAATTGCTCGCAAGCAAGGATTCCTTATTGATGAAGACCAGAGAGATTGCAAAGAAGCCAAAGAAAAAGTAGAGGGCCTAATGGACCTACTAAAAGAAGTGAATATATCTCAGGTGAAGGAAAACTTACTGCCCCTTCAGGGACACCTGTGGCATGATTGGTGTAAAAAGGACAAAGAACTCTATCATCTAAGAGAAAAAGGGAATCGAAGCATTGAACAACATAAGAGTGAGATTGAGACAGAAAAACAAAGAATAAGGAATCAACAGTTGACCAGAGCCTTTTCTCTCAATAAATTAATGCAGTCTGTCCTTGAAAGTCTCAAAAATCATTCAGAAATTCAAAATACACACTACTTTTTGCAATGGCTGAGTGTGTTTCTGGACAACCTGACTGCAGGACACTTGGAAAAACTGAATGAAAAGAAAAACAATTTGTGGTCACTGATACAAACAGAAAAGCAAGAAGCACCAAAGAGCACTGACCTGCAACGCTGGCAAAAAGAGATAGAAGCTATCTCCACAAAGATTAGTGACTGTACATTGGGAATTGAGCAAATTCTCAGAGAAGTTGGCCAGATCTATGAAGCTCTGGAAGAAGCTTCCCCCACTAAAAATACCCTTTATCTCTCCCTTCCCCAGATTGCTGCACATCTGATGATATCTGGTGTTCCCATTGAGCTGATGGATGGGGATGCTTCATATGTGCCTCTAAAGTGGGTGGCAGCTCAGGCGGTTAGAGCAGAGACTAGATGAAATGGCAGCAACAGCAGCTGAGCAAGAACAGTGCTCACATGTAACCCGCTTTGGTGATGTCATTAAATTTGATGCCAATACTCATGTCTACTACTTTGCTCACCTCTGGGATGGCAATCCCCCAATGGCCCCTCCCAATCCTCGCTACAGCCACAATGTCCAGGATCTGAAAAGGAGAATTCTTATGTCTGCCAAACAGGAGTTGAGGGGAAACATCATGAAGATATCAGATGTGAAATTGAGAGTTCAAGATTTGTGGAGAGCCCTGGTGAGTGAGAACTTTATCTTCAGTTTCAGGAACACCCTAGAGGTCATGGCCATGAGCAAATTGGAAACCATGTATAACTCCTGGACATGGCAGTTGAGGAGTTATGTGCTAGAATTGCAGAACCAGCTGATCAACCAGATTAAGAATGGAAAAATCCAGAAAGTCACAGCAAGCACTCTTGAGGCTCCAGTTTCAGAAGAATATAAAACCATCCAGCAAGAACTGGAAAAATATTTTAATGAAGGATAATTTTCCAGTGGAAAGCAAATTTTGAAAGTAAACTAAGAAATCTTAAAGAGGCACTTATTTTTGACAGCAAAAACAAAGCTGAGGGACATATCAGTTATAAAAAGAATCAAGAAATACTAGATAACAAAAAGTCAGCTTACGAAAAGGAATTATTGGAAAAAAGCCGAAAATTGGCTTTAACTGTAAAGGACAAAGAATTGAGTGAGGAAGAGTTACTTGTCAAATTCAATCAACTTTGGGGAAAATGGGTCTGTGATGTGTCCTCAACTGTCCCTCAAGTCACAGAGCCTGACATTGATGTGGATTCTGAAAACATCCTTTGGGACTATTTTAAAAAGGAGACAGACATGGTGAATATACTGAAGAAAAAGCCTAGAAAGGAGTTTGAAATCAATTATGAAAAACATGTCAAAATGAGCAAAAGCTTGTACGTATTTACGAGGTACTTAGAAGCACATGATAAAGAGTCCATAAAAAGGACTACTGATCACATTTTTTCAAGATACACTGAAAATATTAACAACCTTCAGAAGCAACAATGTGATTATGATCCAAGTTACTTCTATGAAATCCTCAGAATAATTGAAGAGGAAGTGAAATCTGCACCCACTGAAGAAAGATACACATTTACAAATAAGTACAAAATTGACTTATCTTTGTGTTTATTCCAAAGAGCATCTGAGAATTTTAAGGAGATGCATAGGGCATTCAAAAGAGCAAATGATCCTGTAAATTATTTGGAAAGCAAGAAAAATGATTTCTTCATGAGTTTTAAGATCTCTTGTCAAGGAGCAATCTCAATCACAGAATTTGTTGGTTTTCTGTGGGAAAAACTCACTCCTGCCGTCTCCATCACGATTTGGGAAAAAATGGCCCCTAAAATTGCTGGGGACATGCGAGCTACCTGCCCAGCATTCAATGGAAACAGGACTACCCTGGAGAAACACGTTCTTATCTCCCTGGCAGAAAACGAAAATTTTGATGATTATTGGAAGTACCTTCATAATCCAGAATCATATTTTAAAGATTACATTCAAAACCATATTAAAATATATTGTTTACAACAGAGAAGTAAAAATATAAAAACTTTTTTAAAAACGAGCATAAATTACATCGAATATGCCATCCTCTCAGCTATTCATGAATCCACAGCAGGAGCTAAAGATAAAAGCAGCACTGTGTCTGGGTGGTTGGATTTGTTCTGTGATCACCTGGGGAGTAACTTGAACTTTCCACGAAAAGACTTGGTAAGCATTGAACACCAGGAGATAAAAGATATGGAGTTTCTCAAAGAAGCCATGGATAAAGCTTTGGATCCATAATCCCGAATCATTTTTTAAGGATTACATTCAAAACCAAATTAAAATATATTGTTTAGACCAGATAAGGAAAAAAATAAGAACTTTTTTAAAAACAAGTATAGGTGACATCAAGAATGCCATCCTCTCAGCTATTCATGAATCCACAGCAATAGCCAAAGATAAAAGCAGCACTGTGTCTGGGTGGTTGGATTTGTTCTGTGATCACCTGGGGAGTAAGTTGCACTTCCCACGAAAAGACTTGGTAAGCATTGAACACCAGGAGATAAAAGATATGGAGTTTCTCAAAGAAGCCATGAGTGAAGCTTTGGTTCCCACAATGATCACGGTAGAACAGACGTGTTTGAGTATGCCTGTGGAAGACATCGTTCCTGAAATCCAGAAAATGCTCTCTGAAAATAACTACTTCATATTTTAACTATTATTCAGAATATATTTTATTTTATAATGTTATAAATCTATAATGTTATATAAATCTATAATGTTATATAAAGTATCAGAGAGTCATTTTCATAGAGGGAAATGAAAATTATTGCAGGTAGCTACCAATTTCTATACATTACTTGTATGAATATTTTAAACCAATATGCAATTCTTGGCTGGGACCTACAAAATTGACTTTATTTCTTTCTTTTTTTTCCCTCTATTGATTAAGGTATTACAAATGTGTCCTTATCCGCCATTGCCCCTCTCACCCCCACCCCACTCATGTCCTCACCATCCTGGTGTCTGTGTCATGCCCAAATCACAAAGGAAGATGTGCTTGATGACTTGGAAAAGCAATAATAATCACTGCCCACAAAAGAGTACCAGAATCTGAACAAGACTCACAGAATTTGAACAATCCTAAAATGCCTCTTCCTCACAATGACAGTCTACATTATTTACATTTTTCAAATAAAACATAAAAATAAATCAATTATTATTTCAAGAGTTGGAGATTTTCTGTGAAGAAACTTTATTTCTCTGTCTCAATCTTTCTGGTTAACTAACAGCTGCCTCCTGCATGCCCCTGACTGGGGATTGAGGCTGCAACCCTGGCATGTGCCCTTGCCCACAATTGAACCTTGGATGCTTCAGTCCACAGGCTGACACTCTTCCTCTGAGCCAAACCAGCTAAGGTGCCTTTATTTTTTAAGTCTATTTTTTCTCATCTTTGAAATTGTGACAAAAAGGTTCCAACCCTTGAATGGAAAAATATTCATTAAAAGACAATTCCAAAGCATAGCGATATTTAGACATATTTTGTTCTGGGGGAAAATAACACAAACTTGTCCAGGTATGAGCCTGCATCAATTCAGGAAACATTATCAAGCAAATGTAGAAAATAGAAATCAAATAACTGTTTTTCTCATTGAATCGTCACCCTCTTCTTCCCTAGCATCTTCGCATTTCCCTGTGGATGCTTTATAAAATGCTTCATAAAAGCTTAAGTATTCAAAGCCTGATATGTATACAAGTGTAAGAAAGTCTGGCTTTTGGAACAAGATTTATGAGCAGGTTAAAAGGGCCATTTTAATCAAGGCCTTGAACAAGGTCAGATTTGATTATACCATTAATGATTTTCCTTTAATACTAAAATAGCAAAGAACATACAGTTTTTAGGTTCTGACATTTTAATAAGAATTTTTTTTTGTATCAAACTGTAAGGAAATGCTTATCAAGAGGCACCTTTGAGACTTTTCACAATATATAAACCACAGGGTTATGATCAGAATAAAAATGAAAAACACGATAAAACCAACCAAGATTGTGAAAGGGGAAGTAAATCACCATTCTGAAAACCTACACCATCTGAAACAAAGGCTTATGTAGGATTTTCAAAGCTGATGAGTGAAATGAATGCTGATACAAAGAAGGTAATTGCTTCATGTTGGACATAAGAGCATCCATTGGCATCAATTTACAGGCACACTATCTACCACTCCATCGCCAGTGAAAAAGAAACAATCCAGGAAACAGCAGTCCAAAACTTGGGTCTTTAGTGCTTGTAGATTAAAGTGCTGATTCTGCTACTTTTGTCCATTAAAGGGCTTTGACTTCTAACCCTCTCAGTTAGAGGTCAAACTACTCATGTCTCCAAAAGAAATCCTGAAATAGGAAGAAGAACAAGAAAAAACATGACTATGAAGGAATATGGTTTTCTGTGTTAGTAGAGGAGAGAGAAAAGGTGTTCTTGAAGAGTATAGCTTCCCTTCTTTTCTCTGGAAAAGAATCTCAGTAAGAGTTGGAATGACCTACTAATATGTTCATAGTCAAATGATGACTGAAACAGAATCCCTGCAAAGCATAGTGCCTGTCTCTCTCATGATTGCATCCTTGAAAACAGTTATGATCAGTTAACATTTGCTGAATGTTGTCTTTTAATTTGGTTAATGAATCCATAATTGCCTTTAACTAAGAATTATCATACTTTAACTTTTATTTTCAACCCAAAATTATTGTATATAAATAAAAAAGCTATTTGGATCGCTTCTCAGCCTTTTGGCTAAGATCAAATGTTAAAAAGCTATTTGGTAAATTCTTCAGACATTTAAGCAGAATGATTATTAAATGAGGTGAAGATGTTGTGCCGAAGGAATAAAAAAAAAAACTGGCAAGAAGTACATCGGTATAGAGAGAATATAACTATGTAGGAATGGGGTTTTCTGTGACAGTAGTGGAGAGAGTGAAGCTGCCATAAATGTGGGATCAGGATTATGGAGATTACAGTGTCATTGGACTGGGGTCCATGAGGGAGGAGCCCTCAGAACCAGTGGAGGAGAAGGAAATGGAGTTTGTCAGGATGAGAATCACATGATCATCAAGAGTAGAAGACATTGGGGCCAGGTGTAGCTCACAAGATTAGAGGGGGTCAGACTGTCAGGGTCAGTAGAGGTAAAGTTCACATGGTGAGAGACATGAAATGGCTCTCTCAAGGGTCATGGAAAGTAGGGGAGAGAGAAACAAGGGAACTGGGGGTCACCACATGAGTAGATTTAGGGGATTTCCAGAGTAAGTTAAGCAAGAGATCCTAAGTGCAGTGGGAAAGAAGGAGTCACAAGACTTTTAGGAATGGAACAAGGAGGGTGAAGGGCATTAATACAAGATCAAACAGCATTAATAACATATGAGTTTCTTACATGAAATGAAAATTCACAGTGAGAAATTTTGAAGTAGGTTTGTCTCTCAGAGAGCATACAAATATGAGAAAGTCTAAGGACTAAATGTTTGAGCCTCCCCTCCCCCAGAAAAGTCATATGTTCAAGTCCTAATGTGATTTAAAGAGGGGGACTTTGAAAGATACTAAGAATAAGATGAGTTCATGAGTATGGGGCCCTCATGATGCCATCAGTGTCCTTAGAAGTGACATCAGAGGGATCCCTCTCTCTCCACGTGTATGAACCAAAGAAAGAAGGTGACAAACAGCAAGAACGCTGCCAGATAGAAAACCCTCACCAGGAACTGAACCAGCCAGAACCTTAAACTTGATGCTCCAGAACTTTGAGGACCAAATTTCTAGATCTAAGACACCTAGTCTAGTTTTTTGTAATAGCACCTCAAGTTGACTGCAACAGGATAAAATTTGACCTCCTTAAGTTTTGGCATACTCACCCTTTGCACTGTGGGAAAGACATATGGAACATACCAATTTTTCCCCTTCCCTCAAAATGTACTTGTCTTTAATCTTTCTAACCATTCTTTAAGGTCGGAAAAAGCTCGAGGAGTGAGAGAGAGCAGGCAATCTGGGAGAAAGAGATGCCCCAAAGGGGTCAGGGTGGAAGGTTTCTATTACCCTTGGGCAAGGAAGGGGGATAGGGTTGTCCTCAGACTCTGAAGCTCTTGGGGTGACTACTGACACAGCTCATCTTTGTCTCTCCTCTCCACATAGCAATATGGTTGGGGTTTTTCTTGGTCCTCTAAATTACAGGAACTTGGAGAGGGGAAAGCAGGGAAACAGGTGGCCAGTGAAGATGAAATACTGTAGCCAAGATGTAAATGGGAGAGGTAGAGCTTGAGGCCTTTGTAGTTCACAAGGCCTTTTTTAAAAAATATATTTTGTTGATTTTTTACAGAGAGGAAGGGAGAGGGATAGAGAGTCAGAAACATCGATGAGAGAGAAACATCAATCAGCTGCCTCCTGCACACTCCCCACTGGGTATGTGCCCGCAACTAAGGTACATGCCCTTGACCAGCATTGAACCTGGGACCTTTCAGTCCCCAGGCTGACACTCTATCCACTGAGCCAAACTGGCCAGGGCCACATTTTGTATTTGAACTTTTCTGCCTCAGTAGTGATAGTAGTAGTAGCAGCAGCAGTAAGACCAGAAAAAGTCATGTTACTAGAAGAAATTGCAGTATTTATTCATATTATTGCTATTATCATTGCCAATATATTGAAATATGTTATGCCCAGATTTCAGAATCCCCTATAGACCACCAGGGAGCCAGCTGAGTCCGATGCAAGATGCAAAAGAGTCTTTATTTGAGCAAACTCGGACTCCCCATCTACCCCATTCGCTGATGCAGTGGCAGGAAGCAGAGAGTGAGCCAGCTCTGTGGGGAGAGGGTTTTTATAGTAAAGGGAGGAGAGAGGAATGTGGGCCCTGCTGACTGGCCAGGAGCAAGTCGGTGTCTTGTTACACAGGATATGGTCGCATCTATGGTGCGCACTTCCCTTGATTATCATTGGCCAGTATAAAGAAATCCTAGGTGTGGCTAGCAGAAGCCTGGACTTCCGGGAAGAAGCTTCTTGCTGAGCACGTGGCTGATGGCCAAAAATGGAGGATTCGGGGCAAGATGGAGGGAGTAGCCCTCACCCTTTCATTCCCCCCCCCTTTGTCTTGGAACTTCCGGCTCAATCATGAGACAGACTGCATTTCTATTTCACCTTTGCTAGAGGCCTGTACTGGGCACACAGAACTATCAACTGAACTATCCCTAAGCTTTAATAACTTCTATTGAAATAGGATTTTTCTTCTTAAAATTCCTCCATGGCTATCAAAAAATCCAAATTAAGATTATCTACTGTCCTGATGTTTGCATAAACACAACAAGAATGGTAACTGACTACCTTTGCTGGAATTTCATGGTTGAACCTTAATGTGCCCCGTAGGGCCCGGAAGCCAAGCCATCCAGCTGCCATCAGGCCTGCCTGCAGTATCTGCTGAGTTAGGCGAATCCCTCACCTGTAGCAACTCCACCTGAGCCCACACTCTAGGCTTTAAGGCCCATCTCAGTAGCCCTCCTACTCGTTGCAGCCCAGAGTGTGTGGGGGCTCCGCAGGG
>NW_006291611.1:64815-68359 GCF_000327345.1 Myotis davidii | reverse complement strand
TTGGAGGAATTACATAAGGAGAAAAACATACTGATCTGCTCTAAGATTTTCTGACTTTCCTTGCTAATTCCTTTTCATGGATTTAAAACAAAACAGTAACTGTTTGCATAAAACCTTCTCTATATGCATAACCATGCCTAAGACCTTTTATTCTAAACAGCCTTTCCGAGCTTTCTACAGTTGAGGTTTGTACTACCCCTGACATGGGCATGGTCACGCAGGCCTGCAAGACAGTATACAGGCTGCCAACTGTCAACTGTCTCTCAACAGAGACCAAAACCTGACGGGCACCTGCCCTCTTGGCAGCCAGACACCATCTACTCTTGGGGTTCACCCCACACAGTCCCCTTCCAGGACAGCCAACATACATTCAACCCTGCAAGAGAATCAAAGGTCAATATAACATATCAATACAATGAAACATAATATTGGCATCATGGCCGCTTCAGGCAGCCAAATCTTCTGCTACTAAACATGTGATACTAAAGTCTACTCTTGACCTTCCTATAAATTGTCCTTATCTCTTTGGAGCCATGTCCATGAAGATGCAGGCATCACCTGAGTCTATTATACAGTGTTCTGCAGGTCACTGTCAGGGCTGTGCACTGTGGCCAGTTCTTCTTTCTAGCAACAAACACAGTCTGTCCAATTCCCTTAAAATGTATTCTGGCATGGGAGAAAGCTGTTTTGCTGCACAAAGGTAACTCAACCCCTATACAACTGGGGCTTGGATCTCTGCCCAGCAAACTGCAGTCTATAAGTTCAATACGCAGCCTCCGGTTCTCCCAACCCAACGAGGTTTTGGCCAGTCTCTGAGTCAGATTCCTCCTCTCTTGGAGAGCTTCAAAGTCCCGATGGCTTCCAGGTCCAAGGAGAGTGCCCTTTTGTTAACCCTGTTTATTAGTTACAGCGCTCTGCTTTCTTGCCTTTCTACCAGTTCCGTTTGTGGCAGAGCAGCAACCAGGCCTCTTTAAAGGTTGTGCGCTAGAAGGGGCTATCAGCCCCTCCTCTTCCAGCAGCAACAGGTACTAACCCCTTTCAGTACATTTGCAAAACAGGGAGCTTTCGCTAGCTCTATCTGCAGCTTTAGTGGTAGGTAAATTTCTGCTTTCCCCATTCGAGGGCCCGTTGCCTTCCTTTAACCAGCAAGCCAAATGACACTGGCCTGTATTATTTAATTCAGCACAGGCAGGGGCCCATAAATCTCTGCCCTGAGGAACTGTGAGCCCCACCCCTAAATGTCCCAATCAGATTAGAAAAGCCACAAATACCTTTTAGCAAATCAAAGTCCCTAGCAAACAAACAGCCTCTGATTAGCAATACATTCATATTTTTAAGAGACACAAACAGAAATTTCACTAGCTAAACAATTTTACATATTTAAGCAATAAAGACAGATAACATTTCTCATTAAAACACTTTTACACAGGTGCATGCCACATTCACAGCACAAAATACCAACAGATCAGTTTCAATTGTGCAGAGATACAGAACAAGTCCCTGAACAGAGACAGAATTAAGCATGTTAATTATAGTTTTGGGTCACTGAATTGCTAGAGCCCTCAGGTCTAGAATGAGGAACCAAGTTTGATAACCTGGGTTAAACTTAGACATGTTATCTAAATTACAGTCCTGAGTCTCCAGAACAACTGGAGCCCTCCGACCCTGGGACAGCTGTGCTGTCCCTCCCAGGCAAAGGAAAAATGTGCCCTCTAAGACCAGTATGAAACCACAGTTTCTACCTGAAACAATTGTCACCATACTTCACTTTAGAAATTGGATTACTGCTATTAGTCCCTTTTAAAGACTTTGACATATTAAATAAATCCACGAGGCAAGCACACTTCCTACCCCATAAAACTCTGCCTTGAAGCTCCATCCCTGAAATTCCATCCTGCCTCAGTGAGACATTCCTTTTTGGCTAAATCAGAGGGAGGGGCCTTTGCTGTTTCAAGATGGTGGCCCCCAGGGGAACGGCAAGCCATGTGGCTGACATGGCGGCTGCCAAATCATGCAGCCCAAAATGGTGGCTGTCTACACTGTTTTTTGCAAACCAAGATCCCTAACCTACGTTTTGGTGAGAACCTACCGGAGTTAAGACTGTGTCCAGTCCCCCTCTTGGTAGCAAATTGGCTAGTTCCACACAAACAAACAGCTGTTCACTCATGCTTCCTCAATGTTTTAGCATTCATTTTAATTTTACAATCTCTATTGTATCCCTTTAAAAAAATCTTTTGAACATGTAATTAAGAACAGCAGGTTTACTTTGTCCCGACCTCATGATGATTGGTGACGAGAGACAGACAAGGGAGGCAGTGACCTGATTTCACAGATCTTCACCCTGATGCCCGCCTGACCGAAGTCGTGGAGCCACACAAAGGAGAGGAGAGGGAAGGCCCCCTCCCTCCACACTCACACACTTTCACCAGACATTCATTCAGAGTTTAAACAATCCATCCAATTTCTAACAATTTCCCAATTCCTGAGGGAGTTCTATAGCCTCCCCTAATCTCTTTGAAATCATCAATCATAATACTTAAAGTAGTTTGAGTCTGTCCCATAATGTCCGTCCAGTAAGTCCACAGAATAAAACAGAAAAACACAAAAACAGACAACCAAAGGGCCCGAAAGTACAGTCTTCCAACTCCATGGAAGCAAAACCAAAAACTAGACAATGGCCATACGCTAACTGGCGGGAGCCACCCGCCTCGTCTCAGATCCTCGAGGGGAAGCCACATCCCTCGTGAAGTGAGGGGATTCCACATCCCTCCAGAGGGGGAGGGGAACGTCTTCCGACTCCCCCGGCCTGTGGTCCTTCAGCAGTGCATCCATCTAGACCGCTTCGGGCACTACAGAATTTCAGAAGTGAGCTCACACAGGACAGAACACACAACACAGGACAGAACATATAACACACAGAACAGAATACACAACACACAGACACCTACCACGGCCAGTCAGACTCTATGGATCAGGGTCCCTCGAGGGTCTTGCGGATCCCGGATGAGCCCCCAAATGTTATGCCCAGATTTCAGGATCCCCCAGAGACCACACCAGAGAGCCAGCCGTGTCCGATGCAAAAGCATAAGAATCTTTATTCAAGCTACCTTGAGCTCCCGCCACACTCGCCAACGCAGCGGCAAGCGGCAGAGAGAGAGAGCCAGCTCTGTGGGGAAAGGGGTTTTATAGCAAGGGGAGGAGAGAGGACTGTGGGCCCTGACGATCGGCCAGGCTCAAGTCGGTGTCTTGTTACACAGGATGTGGTCGTATCTATGGCGTGCTTCCCTTGATTATCATTGGTTAGTTTAAAGAAATCCTAGGTGTGGCTAGCAGAGGTTTGGGCTTCCGGAAAGAAGCTTCTTGCTGAGCACATGGCTGCTGCCCAAAATGGAGGATTCAGGGCAAGATGGAGGGTGTAGCCCTCACCCTTTCAAGATCACTGGGTCAAATGGGAGTTCCCTTTTTAACTTTTTGAGGAAACTCCATATTGTCTTCCATAGTGGCTGCACCAGTCTGCATTCCCACCAGCAGTGCACCAGTGTTG
>NW_006291611.1:56528-64512 GCF_000327345.1 Myotis davidii | reverse complement strand
CACCATTTATTTCAAAGACTGTCTTGACGCCATTGTATGCTCTTCCCTCCTTTGTCAAATATTAATTGAGCATGGTGGTTTGGGATGATTTCTTGGTTCTCTATTCTATTCCATTGATCTATATGTCTGTTCTTGTGCCAGTACCAGGCAGTTTTGAGAACAGTGACTTTGTAATACAGCTTGATATCTGGTATTAAAACCCTCTGCCTTCACTGACCTCTTAATATGGGTTTTTGAGGATGGAAAAGTCCCCCATCTTCTCTAGAAGCCAGCATTCAAATAACCTTCTTTCTGTTTACCAGCACCTGAGTCACTAGTTTGGATTTTATTGCAACAGGCAGTAGAATCTGGTATTTTTGGTTATATTCTAGCTCCCTTGGTCAAGCAGCCTCAAAATCCAATCCTAGGGGTACTGGCCTTGCACCAGCCTCTATATACTAACTAGTTTTTGTGGCTCTTTTGGTGTAATCTCTTTTCAGTTTTATCAGATCCAGCAGGTCAGCAGCTCAGCTCTTCTGGGATTGAGCCCTAATTATAGGCCTGTCTCCAGGACAGGTATTAAGGCAGCTCCAGAGGGAGACTCATAATCTTAAGAGGAGAGGCTTCTGCAGTGTCACCCCAGCCTTGAGAAGTGCCAGTTCTTACTGTGGAGGCCTGGGCTTGCTCTGTAAGCTCTGAGGTTTCAGGGGGACTGCAGAGCTAAAATCCTTGGGGGATTCACTTGGATGTTCATCCCTTCCTCCTGGTGGAAGCTGATGGAAGCAGACATGAAGGAAAATTGAATTACTAGAGAGCTTGTGAGAATGAAAAGGAAACTCAGGGAAGTGGTAAGGTAGGTTAATCAAAAAGACCCATTAAATTTTCCAACAGAGAAGATCACACAGTATGTTCTAAATGGCATCCCTGAAATTATTTTTTTACTGATTCTCTAAATCTGCCCCTTTTTAGAAGAGTTCTACTTGTGGAATGCCAGTGTCAAGAGCTTCATGGACCCATTCCTCAGTGAAACCACATCAAGTTATTTAAAAAGCCAAGCATTTAACGTTCCTGGGAATTGTCCTAACAAAACCTAGAAAGGAACAATTATTAAAGAAAACTCATTAAACTAAGTAAGAACAGAGAAAGATTCTGTGCCATGAGCCATGATTGACCCTTTGTTACAGAAATTACCAGGCGACTGAAAAAACACAACGGTACTGGAAGGTTTAAGGAAAAACCCTTTATTTTCAGATGTGCTAGTACAGTCACTTCGGGGAGACTGTTTCTCTCCAAATCCTCAGTGAGTCCATATGGAGGAAGTCTTCTCTTTATATCAGGCTTCTGGACCTTTCCATGGGCCTTGCAGCCCCTCCCCCACCCAGTGGGTTGGGATGGGGGAAGTGAGATTACACTCAGAGGCTTGGCCTGTCTGGCACCAGCCCCTCCAGGGATTATAACAGGTTCTGCCAGGCAGGACAGGTATCAGGTTACTCACACAGATTCAGATAGCTAGCCACACAGGTCTTCTCTCCCTTTCCCCTTCCCTCTACTCTGAGCAGGTGTGGCCAAGAAGATGGGGCTTCCTTTCCCCTCAGCTCCCAGGGTATTTTACTGGGAAGGTCAGGCAGCCAGCATTACTCATCCCTGCCAACTTGGAGTTGCAGAGGCTAAATTGCAGGAGAGTGCTGTGGGAAGGTTGCGGCTCCCCTTTCCCTCTATGCCTACTCCTAGGTGTAGAAGTCTTACCACAGGGATAATGCTAGAGAGAATGGTAGTTTTCTCCTTGTTTTATACATTACATTCAAAAGAGGAGACCTAAGTGGGTTACATGAAATCCATTCGTGATAGATTAGAGAGGCAGGAGAATGTATGGGGGAGGAATCTCTGGGATTGGATAAAAAAATAATATGATAGACACATACTTCTTTTACTTATGTGGGTACAGGATAATTAACAGTCCACAATTAACATGATAACAATAACAATTAAGGAATTTCTAGTCTCTATCCTGGCACCCAAGGCATTTGGTTGTGCCCTGAGGAGTCTGGAAAAAGGGAAGTTACAAGTAACCTTGATATTTCTATGATATGTTATCATAGATGCAAAAAGACAATAGGCTCAGGTGAGGTAAAGATTGACCTTGTCAGGGAAGATACCGGCCTAAACCTGCTTACTCACCATAACTGCTTTTAGTTAGTTTTAATTTCAGACCATCCTTTGTGGTTACTTTAGGTCTTTAAGGTTGCAAGATGGCCATGCAGGCCTTCCCTGAGCTGGTTAGGTTAGCATATGGCCTTTTTGTCATCCACACTATCATCCAAATGGATTTGAACCATGGGATTGTAGAGAATAAAGAAACTGTACAAAAGGAAATAAGGACCTCATAAGATTGCTGCACCCACCAGAAAAGATCAGCACCCTTTCAAAAAGTTAGAGAATACAGGCTTTCCAAAAGTGACCTGCAGGCAGGAAAATAAGCAGTGACCCAAGGCCCAGTTGAGGTCAGTGAAGAGGAGCATGAGACATAGATGCCAGATGTGCAACTCATTAGTAAGCGAAAATTGGAAAACAGAAAACTGGACGGTGAGAAAAAGATAGGTAAAACTGATGAGCAGAGCAAGAATAGACATTTGATTTCTACATGGCCTTTGGGGTAGAGGTCATAATGGTAGGGGCAAATAAAAGAAGGCTAGTTCCTGCAAATACATTCCTCAGGAAAAACTGAGATGGAGACAGCAGTTAACAAGGAACACTTCCTCAGGTCCATGTGTTCTGGGCCGGAATTATTCCTCAAAGAGCAGCTTTATCATCCTATGTTGTAGGGTGGTACCTATGGGGGCTATTGCAGATCCCCTATACTTCTACCTGACAAGTCATATCTATAAAGTTTACCCAAATCCTTTCTTGCCTCAGCACCTAGGTTTTCTGCATCTCTGGAGTCATAATGAAACTGGAAACTGAGAATCTTAGTGAAGGGTTTACAAATACAGAATAGTAGCCTCACAAGGAAATAGTGGCCTTAGTCATAGCCTCAGAGACTCTCTCCACCACAAATTGTCTGTGCTCTTCCCCTGGGTCCCATTCTAACTATTGCTATCTTTTTTTTTTCTTTTCTTTTCTTTTTTCCTCCCATCTTATTTCTGAGTTCCTACTTCAATCATCTCCATTCCCTCTGAAGCTACAGGGAAATTGCAGGCCCTTCTCTTACCACCAGATGGTGGTAAAGAACTTTATCAGGATCATTCTGATAGATTTCTCAACTTCTGCAGTGTTAACATTTGAGGATAGGTAATTCTTTCTTCCTTTTTTCTTTAGAAAATTTTAAACCTTCTATTATGAAAAAATTTTAAAATAT
The DNA here is from genome assembly GCF_000327345.1 of Myotis davidii. Lineage (NCBI taxonomy): Eukaryota > Metazoa > Chordata > Mammalia > Chiroptera > Vespertilionidae > Myotis > Myotis davidii. The sequence continues at coordinate 61,178 of NW_006291611.1, read as the reverse complement.
TCAAAATTGGAGAGAATAGGATAAATTAGTACAAAGATAGAAAGAATAAACCTGATATATACATCCCGTAGCCTAACTGTTATTTGTCATTGTATAGCTAGTTTGTACATAATTCTTTCTTGTGGGGAACTGTCCCGCATAAAAAAGGATGTTTAACAGCATCCCTGGGCTTCACCTATTAGATGCTAGCAGCAGTGATAACAACCAAATATTGATCCAGACTTTGCCAAGTGTCCCTAGGAAATTTGGATTGTCCTTGTTAGAAATCACTAAGCAATGAGACCCTAAAGGATTCTGAAGAGGAGAAAGAATCAGATTTTGAAGAAATTTTTTAAAATTTCTGTTGTTTTTAAAAAATAATATTTATTAGTTAAAAATATTTCAAACATGTGGAAAAACATACAAAAGGAAATTAAAAACACACAAAATCCCACCCATCAAATTAACTTCTATAATTAGTTTAATGACCATCTTTCATGAATATAAACACATAGTTAAATATGTACATTTCTGCATGTATGGTACTATATAGTATACATAATTTCCTATAATATTTTCCACTCAAAATCTCTTGTGGACATCTTCTGATATCAACCATGTTGGTCTAATTTAAGACTTAATTTAATACCTGCATATCATCCCTTTGTATGTAATTAACCAGAGCTCTACTTGTTGGCAACCAGGTTCCTAAATTTTCACTATTATACATAGCATTGCAATTAACACCTTTTTTCATCCATCTTCATAGGCCAGGACTGACAGTTTTACACTCAATATTTCTATGTATCTAGAATTTTATCCAGGACCCAGAGCTTTACAAAGTGAATTAGACACTGATCTTGTTCCACAGAGATACACAGACTTGGTAGGGAAAAATGAAAACAGGACAAAATAAAATATGGTAATTGGATGGAAATGCAAGAGAAAAATGTTAGGAAAAGATAAAGAGAATATAATCTGGCATAGTTTCAGAGACATGGGCCTAGAAAGAGATGGTATAAAAATTAGACTCATCCCTAGCTAGTTTTGCTCAGTGGACAGAGCATCAGCCTGTGGACCGAAGGGTCCCAGGTTAGAAGGATCTTGTCATTTCAGCAAAGGACAAGCCGGGGTTGCAGGCTTAATCCCCAGTGGAGGACTTGCAGGGGGCAGCCAATCAGTGATTCTCTCCCATCCTTGATGTTTCTGTCTCTCTCACCTTCTCCGTTACTCTTTGAAATCAATAAAAATATATTTTAAAAAATTAGTCTCAACCCTTCTGTTATCAAATGGTTATTTATAACAAACATTTGTGTAATTGCCCATTTACCTCTTTCCACTGCTCCATGTGTGTAGGCCAAGGTCGGTCAGTCTTTCTGTTTTATATATACTGCATTTATCACAGGGCCTTGTACTTACTGAATCTCTAGTGAAGGTTTGCTGAATACAGGTATTTATTGTCAACCTTCCTGTCAGGAGAATATTCTCCTGAAAAGAGAGAAGAGGAAATTACATGTGAGCAAAGGGGCTATGGGCAGGAGTTTAAATAACCTCTCAACTTCCCAAACTCACAGACAGACAAGAAACAGGAATGGGAAAGCAAGGGGAGGGGAAGGAAGAAATAAATAAAGGTAAATTAATATGCACTTCTCAGATCCTCTCTTTCCCCTTCTGAAAAGCTTATTCAATAAGAAATCTGAATGAACTTGTAGAAGGGCAATGTAAGATGAATCCTCATGCTTACACTAAAATTCAGATGATGTAGAGAAATATTTTACTCCCTTTAGTTTTGTTTAGAATCTAATAACCCTTCCAAATCCTGCCCACTACTTAGCAGGAGAAAAAATACTTAGTCTCAGTCCTTGCCCTGGATCTCTCCCCAAAGCTTGGTGGGAAAGTGTGTGTGTGGCTGCCACCTGCTGGTCTCTGCAGGGCTCTGCCTGGCTCACTTGAAAAATAATTAGTCTCAATCCTTGCCCTGCATCTTTCCCCAAAGCTTGGTGGGAAAGTGTGTGCGGTGGCTGCCACCTGCTGGTCGCTGCCGCACTCTGCCTGGCTCACCTTATCACTAAAAGTTCTCCAGAATACCACTGCTGAGAGTTTGGCAGGGACAATGTTCCTGAGTTGTTGATGCTATCCCAGGGATTATGCTATTTGCTCAACCCATGAGTTTACTACCACATCCTCCAACCCAAAAGTTGACCCAGCATTCCCACTAATTGAAGGTTGAGCCAACTCACTCTGCTGTGGTAGGACCCTGCTGAGAGTTTGGCAGGGACAATGTTCCTGAGTTGTTGATGCTACACCAGGGATTATGCTATTTGCACAGCCCATGAGTTTACTACCACATCCTCCATCCAAAAGTTGACCCAGCATTCCCACTACTTGAAGGTTGAGCCAACTCACTCTACTGTGGTAGGACCATGACAGCCCACCTGGTTCAATTGAGCACCTACAGCAAACAAAACCTCAGGGCATCTTTGTAAACTTCATCCCCCGGGCCGCCCTCTACCTGACTATGATGAGCTGCATTTTTCTAACTGAGTCTTCACCTTGAAACATGGCGAAATCCTTTTCATTCCAAAGTTGGTTGTAATCCGATGACTACAAAGATTGTGCTCTTTCCACTTACCTCCTGTCCTGTTAGCCTGGAAGGGTTAAGAAAGTTTGAAGATTAGGAGAGAAATTGGAAGAAAACTGTGTGCTCACTTCACATCATAGTACTGGGTTGGAATTCTCACAGCAACATCCTATTTACTTCCAAAATCCCTTCATCACAACCAAGAATCAGACATTTTGGAAGCTTGACCATTCATTCAATACACATTCACAGACCACCTACTATCTACAATTCACTTAGTGCAATGTGAAACCAACCGTTACAGTCCTGTAGCTGCTGTAACAATTTATCACAGATGTGGTGGTTTAAAACAGATTAATCATCTTACATTTCTGGAGGGGAGTCCAAATATGGGTCTTATGCAGCTAAACAGAAATTATTTTCAGGGCTGCATTCTATGGGAATCAAAATCTATTTTCTTGCCTTTTCCTCCCTAAGAAGAGGATAAACAATTGATCTAAGTGCAGGTGAAATCAAGGGACTCAGTCAAAGAAATAAATCTTTTTTTTTCCCACTAACTTTTACTAAAAGACTTGATAGGGAAAAAACACAGCACTAAGTTGGAGGAGAAGGCAAGGGCAAGGAGATGGGATACAGGAGTCAGAGTCCTTCTCTGACCTTGAAGGACCTTATAATCTCAGCAACAGGCAACTGTTTGCACTAATACTAGTAATACTAGGAAATGAAGCAGGGAGGGGAAAGAACTCCACATAATGAACAGAAGTCAAATCGGAAACAGCTAGTCATCATTTCTAGAGGGAAACATTTTATGCTGATTTCTGCCCAAACTCCATGCCCCATGCCCCTCTACAGCCCTGGACCAGCTCAACTTCAGTTGAGAGAGAGAGAGAGAGAAAACATCAGTTGGTTGCCATCCACACACTCCTCAGGATCAAACCTGAAACCTAGGTATATGCCCTTGACCAGGAATCAAACCCATGACCCTTTGGTGCTCTGGCTGATGCTATAAGCACTGACTACACTGGCCAGGGAATACAAGGTTTCTGGTTTCCATTTGGGCTTTGTTTGATTTATTGTTATCTTCAATATTGTAGTGATTTTAATTATGGAAAATTCACAATCCCATCTGTCCACTCCTTCAAAATATATTGGATCCATAGATGTTTTAAGACCCTGACCTTAGAGAAAAAATATATAAAGAAAGAACCAGTCCCTCCACTTCTACAGCTTCATGATTTAGGAATAGAACCAAAACTTGGCTTGAGCTCACATTGACAATGGCTTCCTACCATCACTCTAAATCCCTGTCTGAACACCTGCTGAGCTCCCTGTACCTGCTCCCAGGACAATGCTTCATGGAGGCTTCAGCAGAATAAGATGCAGTCATTCAGGGTAAATTAAAAGGTGAATTTCATTACTAATGCAATTCTGACACCAAACGTGGGTTTGCCACACCAGCCAATTCTAGGATTCTCTGCAGACACCAACTGGGGGTCCTGCAATTCAATTCAAACACTAACTACCTGGATTTAGTGCAGATTTTATAGGTTAATGGCTCAGTCCCCCACTTCAGATTGCAACTGCACATCCCAGGTTATCACCTGCATTTCTAAATATCCAGCTATAAATTGGGGGTTCCCACTATCCCCACCTTGAATGTGATATTGTGCTAGCATAGCAGAAAAGTGCTTTACTTACTATTACTGGTTATAAACAGGATATGACTCAGGAATAGCCAGTGGCAGAGCTGCACAAGGCAACGTGTGTAGGAAGGGCTAGAGCACTTCCCTGCCCTCTCTGAGCATGCTGAACCACCCAGGACCTCAATGTGCTCATCAATCCAGAAACCCTCCAAACCTGCTGTTTATGGTTTCTAATGGACTCGTGATGGATGATATCACTGGTCACTGGGGATTATGGCAATCTCCAACCTCTCCCAGGAGGGTAGGGGTAGGGAGTGCTGACAGCCCCAATCCTCTAATCATCAGATTAGTTCCTCCAGTAACCAGCCATCACCCTCCAAGAGTCATCTCATTAGCATGAACGAAGGTATGGCTGAAGTGGCATTCTTATTAATAATAAAAAAAGTT
>NW_006291611.1:53062-55338 GCF_000327345.1 Myotis davidii | reverse complement strand
CTGCTTTCTTGTGGATAACTCTACCCCTCTAGGAGAAGGACTTGATCTCAAACCTGTTTCAAGTGCTGGCTCCTTGATACCAAGTTCAGAGTCGGAGTAGGGGCTCTGGGAATGCTGCTGATCCCAAAATGGAATAAGCAGGATCAGGCCACATAGGCAGTGATTGAGTATAAAAGGAACTGCCTCCCACCCCTGCTCCTGCCTCACAGAGACAGCAGCCTCATGCTCCTAACCCAGCTGCTATAGGGACTGTGACAGCACACTTTTGTTTTTCTTAATGTTGCTGTATATGGGGCAAGTACCCTATTATTCTAAATTGGCCCACAAAGGTGTTTGAGTTGTGGCATCCAGCACAGAGACTGACCCCTGGAATTTCTTAGAGAAACACTACATCCCATAGGAGTTAGAGACTGAACATCTGGAAAGCCATATGTACTGTAAGTTAGTAGCTCTGTGGGTTAGAATGTTGTCCACAACACCAAGGTTATGGGTTCCATCCCCAGTCAGGGCAAAAACAAGAATTAACCAATGGATGCATAAATGAGTGGAATAGCAATTCAATAGCAAATCTCTCTCTCTCTCTCTCTCTCTCTCTCTCTCTCTCTCTCTCTCTCAAATTAATAATACATCCCTCACCATTTAAAAAAATAAGAGAAAAGAAAACCATCTATAATAATCTGGTACCCTAAGAACTTTCAAGGAACACTACCACCATTCCTGTTTCTAGGAAGGGTCACATAATACCCTCATGTGTTCCCCTCAAGCCCTGAATGGGCCTCAAAAGAGGAACAGAACTGAGATGTACTATTATCTTGCCCAAAGGAATGCAAGCATTGAGCAGAGGATATTGGACTCCAGCATAAGCCCCTTCCTCTTGGAGAGGGATGGGGCTTGTGGGGGAAGGAAAGGTGGAGTGAAGGAGAGGGTTGAAGTGGGAGGAGGATTAGGAAGTTAAACCTGCTGGGAATTTCCTAGAAATTGCTTATTTTTGTCAACTCTGGGCCTTTCTGGGAACTCAGAAAGGGGAAATCCAGCTGCAGACTGGCCTGGGCATGTGTGCAGTAGGAAGCTACTTTATATGCACTAAATAGTGTGAAGCCAGCCAAGACCGGTTTGGCTCAGTGGATAGAGCGTCGGCCTGTGGACTGAAAGGTCCCAGGTTCAATTCCGGTCTAGGGCATGTACTTGGGTTGTGGGCACATCCCCGGTGGGAGATGTGCAGGAGGCAGCTGATCGATGTTTCTCTCTCATTGAAGTTTCTAGCTCTCTGTCTCTCTCCCTTCCTCTCTGTAAAAAATCATTAAAATATATTTAAAAAAAATAGTGTGAAGCCAAACTTGGCCCTGCCAGGATGCCCATCCCTCAAGGCTCAGAGGTTTGATTAGAGTGGTAGTCCTGGAAGTGAGCTGTGAGGGCATTCCAGGCACTGAGAGCTGCAGGTATAAGTGCACTGAGTTATGAAGCAGTATGTCCTGGTTAAGAAATTCCAAGTAAGTAATTTGGTGCAGCTGGGATTTTGTATTTGAGGAAGAAGTAGAGGAAATGAAAGCAGAAAAGCCAAGCAAAATCACATTACAAAGGGTCCTGTAAGACATGATGAAGTGTTTGGATTTTACCCTGAAGATGAGGGAAAACCACTGAAGGATTTTTAAATGAAGAGAAAGGCATCAGATTAACATTTCAGAAAGATCATTCTTGCATCAGACTGGATGATGAATTAGACAGAGAGACTAGAAACAAAAAAACAAATAGGAACCTGGTTTAGGAATTCAAGGGGAGTTGACTGAGGACTAGACTAGGCCAGAGGCAGGTGAGGTAGAAGTTGACAGATCAGACAGCACTGGAGGAGACTGATTAGATGAGACATTGTGTGGGGTTATATGAGGTAGAGGAAGAAGTTGAATTCTATTACCTGGTTATTTATTTCTTAGGTGTAAGATAACCCAAAGTTATGTTGCTTATTCAAGTATTTACAAGTTCATAGTCTGCTCCCCTGCCCTACCCCAACTGTAAATTCTTAAAGGACAGGTATCTACCCTCCCTCATTCATCCTTCATCTCACAGCACCTACATCATTTCTCACCATTCTGAAAACCCTCAATAAATATGTCTGGAATAAGTGCTGGGATTTTAAACATATTTTTGCTAAGCCTGTGATCCATAGCACTTATATAATTAGTAGTAGTCCGGTGCACAACAATTTGTGCACTCGGGTGGTGGGGGTCCCTCAGTTATTAAGCATTTATTGGCACAACACTCACCACATTGGTGGTGGT
>NW_006291611.1:51375-52868 GCF_000327345.1 Myotis davidii | reverse complement strand
GTTGCACAAAAATTTGTGCACTCGAGGGGGACGGGGCAGTCCCTCAGTTATTAAAAATTTATCATCATAACACTGACCACATTGGTGGTGGTGGTGGTCTTGTCAGAATGTGTAATATGCAGATGAAAATCTATTTAAACAGATTTGATGTAGACATTTTCAAAGATGGAAGAATTGTCCCTGTCAACTATTTTAGTTGATTCATATCTTCCCTAATTGTCATCATTGCAAAGTTTTCAGTCCCCATATGGATTGCTGGATATAATAGGTCATGTGCTGTCCCTGTCCTTTGTATCCTTTGTTACCTTAAGGACTCTAGTTATCCATTTATATGTTTAAGTACCAACCTTACCGGCTTAAAAATGTAAGCTTTTAACACTGCTCTCTCTGTTCCGTATCCTTCCAATGAAAAGTGGAGTTGGGTTGCAGCACCAGAGAGAAATTCGGAAGGGGAATATTGAAGTAATGACTGGAGTAGGAGAAGAGGGAACCTATTTCCCTGGCCACAGGCGCTGGCGTATGTATGTGGAAATCTGCTGGGCAAGTCAAAACAATAGAAGAGTTGCCCCCTATCTCTTGAATCTTCCAGAGATATCCCCCACTTTTTTATTCTATCTCTACTGGAGAGTCAGTATTTGCAGCCAGCCAGCCAGTGACTCGCTCAGTGTCTATTTCTGACTTCTTTCCCTGTCTGTCTTCCAACCCCTAATCATATTTCCACCTGGATGCATCATTTTTACTCCCAATATGCTGTATAGAGGAGTCAGGATGCTGTCTTCCCATGAATAGTACTCAGTAACAAAGCAATTGCATTTTAGTTGGGCAATGCCCCTACCCACCCTTCAAATCCCTTCCACCATGCATTTCTGTTTCCCTTTTTGTTTGTTGGATTGTTCTGCTGCTCCTTCTCCTCACCCCACCACCCTTGGATCATAATGTAAAATTCTTTTACCATGTCAAGAAATTATTAAAAATACAGGCGGGGGAGGGGCAGGGAAGAGGCAGCTGCTGGCCACCGAGATCTACGTGGAAGCACATAGAGGCCAGGACCCAGTCTCACAGGTTTTACCCACGCAGTTTTAAAGGTGCTGCAATCTACATGGGGGTCAGGACAAGGTCTCATGGGGTTTGCAGTTTGAAAGGTGCTGCGATCTACATGGTGGCCAGGACCCGGTCTCAGGGGGTTTTACCCACTCAGTTTGAATGGTGTTTGCGATCTAAATGGTGGCATGTAGCGGCAAGGACCTGGTCTCACAGGTTTTACTCACGCAGTTTGAAAGGTGCTCGCAGCACGTAGCCATCAGGACCCAGTCTCAGGGAGTTTTACCCACTCAGTTTGAAAGGTGCTGGCGATCTAGGTGGCAGCCAGGACCCAGTCTCAGGGGGTTTTACCAGCGCAGTTTGAAAGGTGCTCACGATCTATTTGGTGGTCAGGACCCGGTCTCATGGGGTTTGCAGTTTGAAAGGTGCTCGCGATCTACTTAGGGGTTAGT
>NW_006291611.1:46476-51265 GCF_000327345.1 Myotis davidii | reverse complement strand
CCGCTGGTTGGGGGGGGGGGGGGCAAGGAAGAGGCAGCCACCAGCACCGCTTCGTTCCTGCCCCACACGGCTTCTCAGATCAAGGATTGGGAATGGGACAAAGGCCCCTGGTTCTCCGATCATGGCTGGGGGTTGGGCAAAAGCCCCCAGTTCTCCAATCGTGGCTGGGAGGCAGGGAAAGGCCCCCAGTTCTTCAATCATGGCTGGGGGTGGGGTAAAGGCCCCCAGTTCTCCGATCACAGCTGGGGGTCGGGCAAAGGCTGCCCGGTTCTCTGATCATGGCTGGGGGGAAGACAAAGGCCCCCAGTTCTCTGATCATGGCTGGGGAGTGGGGCAAAGGGCCCAGTTTTGCCTGCCACCTGGGTTTCCAATCACCATCAGCAGCAACCGGCTTCTTCCGTCCTTCCCCTTTCATCTCCCATCATTGAACCTATGTATGCAAATTAACCACCATCTTTGTTGGCGGTGGCTGGGATTTTAAACATATTTTTGCTAAGCCTGTGATCCATAGCACTTATATAATAAAGTTCTCTTAAAGGCACAGTACCATGATGGGTTCAAGAGAGGAGAGAGGTCAACAAAGAGAAAAATGAAAATGTTGGGAGAGGCCTTCTGGACTGGGTAATGAGTATATGAGAATCTGGGTTATAATTAATCTAGAGAAAGAAGAGGGCAGAAGTGAGACTAAATAATGAGAAGTGAATGGGAAGCACTAATACATTTCATCAACAAACATTAAGCCAGAAATACCAAACCAATTCACATTCCCACCAACAGTACACTAGGGTTCCCTTTTCTCCAAGTCCTCCCCAGCACCTACCCATCTTCTTGCTGACAGCCACTCTGACTGGTGTGAGGTGATATCTCATTGTGATTTGATGTGAATTTCCCTGATGATTGGTGATGTTAAGTATCTTTTCATATGTCTGTAGGCCATGTGGATATTTTCTTTGGGAAATTTTGCTTGGCTTCACTGCCCATTTTTAACCATTGTTTGAATTGTTTGTTATTGAATTGTATAAGGGTTTTTTTGTGTGTGGTTTTCCATTTTGGATATTAACCACTTATCCAATATATGGTTTGCAATTATATTTTCCATTACCTTTTTTTTCTATGAGAAAGCTTTGAATTTTTATTAAATGTATTGGGGTGATAACATTATATAAATTTCAGGTGTAAAAGTTTATATTACAAAATCTGTATACTTTACTGTGTGCATACCACCTGAAGTCTAGTCTCCTTCTATCACCTTGTCTTTGAACTTCTTTATCTTCTTCACCCTGTCCCTACCCACTTACCCCTGGTAACCACCATTCTATTGTCTCTAGAAATTCGTAGGGTTTTGTTATTTGTTTTATTTAATTTGTTTTTGTATTATATCTTACATGAGTGAAATCATGTGGTTCTTCTTTTCCATTTGACTTATTTCACAAAGCATCAGACCTCTCAAGATTCGCCAATGTTGTCACAAATGAAAATATTCAACTTTTATGTTTAAGTAATATTCCATTGTATATGTGTACTACTGTCTTTATCCAATCATCCATGAAAGGATACTTGGGTTGTTTTCATGTTTGGACTATTATAAAGAATGCTGCAATGAACATAGGGGTGCATTTACCTTTGAAAATAAATGTTTTCAAATTTTGGGGGTAGATATTCAGAAGAGGGGATGCTGGATCATAAAGTAACTTTATTCTTACATTTTTTGAGGAACCTTCATACTGTTTTCCATAATAGCTGTACCAGTTTACATTCCCAGCAGAAGTGAATGAGGGTTCATTTTTCTACACAACCTCTTGAACCCTTGTTATTGCTTGTCTTGTTGATAACAGCCATCCTAACAGGTGTGAGGTGGTATCTCATAGTAGTTTTGATTTGCATTTCCCTAATAGCTAGTGAGGTTAAACATATTTTCATATCTGCATTGGCATTTGAATGTCTTCTATTAGGTGTTGCTCTATATATGTTGGTGCTCCCTGGTTGGGTGCATATATATTGGTAAGTGTTTTGTCTTCTTGACATATGTCCCCTTTATCATTATAAAATTTTCATCTTTGTCTCTTGATACCTTTGTAATCTCTACCATTGTTTTTAGGATGATTCTGGCCTAATTAAAATAGATAGTGGGTGTTCTCTGCTCCTCATTTTTAAAAATAGATTTTTATTGATTTTTTAGAAAAGAAGGGAGAGGGAGAGAGATAGAAACATCAGTGATGAGAGAGAATCATTGATCATTGATTGGCTGCCTCCCACTGGGGATCAAGGACACCACCTAGGCATGTGCCCTTGACCTGAATCAACCCTGGGACCATTCAGTACGTAGGCCAAAACTCTATCCACTGGGCCAGAGCAGTAAGGGCCTCCTCCTTACTTTTTAAAGAAGAGCTTAGAAAGAGTTGGTGTTAATTCTTTAAATGTTTGACAGAATTTGCATTTGAAGGCATCTGGTCCCATGGTTTGTTGTGTTTAGCAATTTTGCTCAATCAACTCACTCTGCTTTCTTGTTATAGTTCTGTTCAAATTTTATATTTCTTTGTTATCATCCATGGGAGGTTATATGTTTCTAAAAATATATCCATTTCTTCTAGGCTACCCAATGTCCATAGTAATATCTCATGACTCTTCGTATTTCTTTTTTTATATAAAAACACACTAAATATTTGCTGTATCTTTACTATGCAGCTTGAATTTATAATAGTACAGTTAACAAAACATTGAATTATAATGTCCCCACTTATTCTTTTTTTATTATTCTTTGTATTTCTGTGGTAGTAGTTTAAATGTCTCATCTTTTAATTCTGCTCTTATTTTTTTGTTTCTTTATTTTCCTTAGTGATTCTAGCTAAATATTTGTCAATTTTGTTTTGTTTTTATTTTCAAAAAGTCAGCTATTCATTTAATTTTGTTCTATTTCAATTATTTATTCTCTGATCTTTGTTTTTCTTCCTTCTGGTAACTATGAGCTTAGTTTCTTCTTTTTTCTAGTTATTGGGGGGAGGTGCTACTAGTAAGTTAGGTTGTTTAAGGTTTTTCTACTTTCCTAACATTTGTAACTGCTTTTGAAACATCCCATCAATTTTCATTATGTTGAGTTTTCATTTGAATGTGTTTCAAACTATTTTTATCTCCTTTTGATTTTTCTTTGACCAATTGGTTGTTCAGGAGTATGTTGTATAGATTTGCGTTCTAACCTATGATAAATCCTGGATATTTTTTCTTTTTTTCTTTTTTTTTCTAAAAAATATATTTTATTGATTTTTTACAGAGAGGAAGGGAGAGGGATAGAGAGTTAGAAACATCAATGAGAGAGAACCATCAATTCAGCTGCCTCCTGCACAGCTCCTACTGGGGATGTGCCTGCAACCAAGGTACGTGCCCTTGACCAGAATCAAACCTGGGACCTTTGAGTCCACAGGCCTGACGCTCTATCCACTGAGCCAAACTGGTCAGGGCTCCAGTCCATTTTAATCTGAAATAAGTATAGGCACCACCACTTTATTTCAGTTTCTACTTGCCTCAGATATTCTCCTATTCACCTGTGTTGAACTTATGTGTCTCCTTAAGGGTGAAATAAGTATCTTGAAAGAAAGCCATCATAACATTCCAGCATTGCGTGTTTCAGAGAGCTTATAAGTTGGTGAATACAAGCCTATACTGGCAGGAAGAGGCACTACAACTCCACCAGGACAAAGGTTCCTGCCCTCAGGACCCTCACAAACTCCAACCTATCTATCTCTTCATCTGTTTCCTTTATCATATTCTTTAAAAAACTGGTAAGTGTACTAAGTATTTCCTTGAGTTCTGTGACCCACTCTTGATAGCTAATGGAGCCTGAGAAGAGGGTTGTGGGAATACTGATTTGTAGTCAAGTTGGACAGAAGTTGTGAATACCCAGTGGACCTGCACCTTGGGACTGGAATCTGAAGATGGGACTGTGCCCTTTACCAGTGGGATAGGACTATATTCAGGTGGACAGTGTCAGAATGAGTTCTACTGTAGGCCACCCTGCTGGTGTTCTGGACTTGTTCATTGAAGGGAAAACACCCACACAACTGTGTTAAAACAAAGAAAGACTGGATTGTTACTAATACACCTGGGTTATCTGAAATGTCTTCCTCTTCTCCTTCTCTTTCTTCTTGGCAAGTATCTCCCACCAGATTTTAGAACAGGCAGCTGGAAGGAATGATGTGGGGGAAATGCCAGGCATGATAGACTTAGTGATCTCAGCTGCCCTTCTCTCTCTAATCAATGGGTTAGAGATGGATTGCCCACTCTACAGATGTTCAAAGGTGGGATTAGGGTTGAACTAGGTGAGGAACATGAGGCACCTAGAGCGAAAGAATGTAAGGACTCCCTCACTCTCAAGTACACTTACATCCTGAGTGCCTCTCTGGTCTTAGCCTCTTCCTCGCCCTGGGTGGGACCTGTGAGTCATTGGCTCTCTCTGGTTTCTCTAAAGAGATGTGTGTATTCATCTTTTCTCAGTTTATTCAGAAAAAGGCTAGAATTTTCCGAATGAAATATAAGTTAGGAAACTGGCAGGAAAGCCTAAGAATAACAGCTTACAGTGACAATTCATTAGGGCCCTGGCTAGTCACCTCAGTTGGTATTGTCTTAATATGCCAAGGTTGGGGATTTAAGGTTGGGGATCAGGGAATGAATTCATAAATAAGTGAAACAACAAATCAGATCTCTCTCTCTCTCTCTCTCTCTCTCTCTCTCTCCTTCCCTCCCTTTCTTCCTCTCTATCTAAAATTGATAAATAAAAATTAAAAAGGAAAGGACA
>NW_006291611.1:40643-46407 GCF_000327345.1 Myotis davidii | reverse complement strand
AGGGTTAATATTTTCATTTTATTTCCTACTGCTGACTCAATGGCCTAAACCAAACTCCCCCAAAACCTGATAATCTTACTGTTTACTAAACATTACCATTGATATGTCCGTTTGCATTCCCAAAAGGCAATTGTGTATTCTAGTAAATAAAAGCAGCTGGGAACAGATGCTCAGTGGAACTTGACTACTACAGTTAAGCTTTCCTGGCTTCCCCCCATAATTCCAAATTAATATTTCTTGTCTTGTGTGTCAGTTTTCAAATCAGCTCTTTCTCCAAGCCTTTGAACCTGAAAAGCCATACTGGCTATGGCCTTTCACAACATTTATTCTTAGCAAACATTCCTCACAAAAACAAGCATTTCCCAGAATTGAGATAAGAATGAGAAATGAAACCAAAAGTCTTTTGTCTATATTGGGCATTGTTCTTAGTAAGTGGTGGCACAGTGGTAGAATGAACTCTTTTGTGAATCTGATTTTGAGACTATAGGCAATTCATACAACGTTTGCTACCTTATCATACACAGAAAATGTGTTCAAATGTGACAGACTCTGAGGTGCTTCAGGCACAGACTCTATCATCTGTAGACTCCCAGTGCTACCAAAGGCAGGTTTGGCTGCCTGCTGTGATGAAAGCCAATACTCATGAAACAGGTGTTGATAAAAGTAGGGGGGTTGTTCAGGTGCTGGCTTCCTGAGAAGATGGCTGATTCCTGACTGAAAAACAAGCTTCACATCTCTAGTCAAGCTGGTGGCTTTAATAAGGAGAGGGAAGGGAAGTGGGAGCATGCAGGCAGTGTTCTTCCTGATTATGGTAAAGATCTTGGTGTCAGCATGTTGAATCAATCTGCATCAGCCTAATTTCTGTCATCGGTTATCTCCTATCTGGACAGGAACAGAAACTGTTGGTCCCTGCAATGTACTAAAATAGAAGCTAAAATACAGGTGCTAGCAAAAAATCTGCTTCATCTTTTTGTTCTAACAGACTTGTTAATTTGTTGATTCATATTTAATTCTGGTTAGTATAATATTGTATAAATATTTTACACTTTATATTCTCTGTTACAATAGCATAGCAATAGACAGAATATAGACACTGATATAAGACACAGCATATGAGTGGGAAAATAAAGGCCCCAAGGACTGTAAGATGGTGGCTCTCATATAGAAAATCTCAAAGATTTGAATTAAACAACTCATGGAATATTGCACTTGTAAACATTCCTCTTGATGCCTCTTCTTTTGATAGATTTGAACTACAAACCAATCATGTGCCAGGAAGAAAAATCTGAATTTGAATCATTATTTCAGGCTAAGCATTTTATCCCCTTTAATGTTATGTGAGATAGATAGTACTACTGGCAAAAATTCATTCCACTACCCAGCTGTTCTCATTACTTGGGTTGAACTTCCCATTCATAAGACTTAAGTAAATATAACTAGTAACTCTTGGATGCTGGATTCAAATCTTGTCCTGACCGGCATTTAAACTCTTGCCTATTAGAAAACACCAATGCCTCTAGGGAATATAATCTATAATATTGTAATAACTATGTATGGTGCCAGATGGTACTTAAATTGTCAGGGGGATCATTTCCTATATTATGTAATTGTCCAACCACAAAGCTGTGTACCAGAAACTAAAATAAAATTATATTTAATGTCAACTGTAACTGAAAACTAAAACTTAAAATAAAGAAAGAAAACACCAATACTCCTATCTAAGGAAAAGTGTAGGAGAGAGATGTGGGTAGGATTTCTGGAGGAACTGAAAAGAGTGAGTATGAAATTCACCTGAAGAATACCTGTGCATCAGATCACAAAAGTTCGAAATAAAAGAACATAAGGAGAGGGGGCACTGGTCTGCAATCAATATTATAATACATCATATTCAGAGAAACATGATAAAGCAAAATGCTTTATATGGGTTTAAGTTTGAGGACCAACTATCAGAAATAACATTACTAGGAAACTCTAATATGAAGGATACAGAAGAGGAAAATCCTCTCTTTCTCTCCATAAACTCAGAATATCCTCTTTAGATTTTTACACAACACACCTTTAAGAGCATAGCACACTTTTGAGTTGGATGATCCAAATCAGGTAATAAAATATTGAAAGATTTATTCATTTTCAAACTAATCATTTCTGGAAAACAGAGTTTCAAGACTTAAAACTAATTCTAGCATGAAAGTACTGAAATAAAAACTAACTGATTTCATTAGCACTGGGAGCATGCTTCTCCCTTTGTCCTTAGGTTACATGAGAATTAGAACAGCAAAGCAGTTAAAGCACTGTCCTGAGGAAATCACTGATCTGCAAATTGTGCCCATGTCTCCTCCCAAATTCTATCTCTATCCTGTTTGTGATGTGTGTTTTTTTTATCTTGTGTTCACCCTAAACCTACTGGATTCACACACACTCACACACACACACACACAAATTAATTAGTCTTCTAATTAGAGTAATTTTAAAACAAAAAAAATCGCAATAAAAATAAATAAACAAACAGAATTCCTTTTAGTCAGCTGATTTTTTTTAAGGAAATACCAACTAGGAAAACCAAAAGTGAAACCACTTTTTTTACATCCTTCTTGTAGTATAAATGCAGGCACCTCCACCACAGCCAGAGCCCAAGTCTCAGGAGGAGATTAGAGTCAGCAGTTTACCAGGCTCTGGAAGGAACCCACTCTCCATGCAGAGCTCTCTGGAGTGATCTGAAGACAGGAGCTTGACCTAGAGGAGACAGGTAAGTGAAGAAGAGGGACAGAAATGGGGTAGACAAAGACAGACTCAAGGACTAAAATAGAAACAAACATTTATGGAAATAGTTTTAGGGGATAGTCATTGAAACAGCAGATTAAGATGTGCCAGGAACAATACATGAATCTGGCATAGTCACTGTTCCCTAAAACACAAACAGAAAACAGCTCCAAATCTGGATAAAAGGGAGTAAACTATTCAACAGACAATGAAACAATTTGGCAATCTGTATTATGAAATAAAAATAATCTAGACAAGTCAAAAGAAATTTTTTTTGACAGGATTATTGCAGTAAGGGAAGGAGGCTCTGGCGATGTGGAAAACAACCCAGCCATAGAGCTGCAAGCATCTCACAGGCCACGAAGAAGGAACTGTCTTCACAGGAAGGATCAACAAGGTTCTGCTGGAAAGAACAGGTGAGGAGGGAGTCGGGTATCAGGGAACGTTTTCCCCTGAGGTTTGTTCACTCTTAGGCAGGATCTATAACTGGTTCCCAAACTTATTTGGCCTACCGCCCCCTTTCCAGAAAAAATATTACTCAGCGCCCCCTGGAAATTAATTTTTTTAAAATTTTAATAGCAATTAAACAGAAAGATATATGTATTAATGTTTCTACCTTTTTCGTAAAATATAGTAAAGAAAGGTGTAAATTAGAAACAATGAAGTTTGAAATTATGAAATATTTTTTGAACTCAGAATAGAAAGGTAATACAAAAAAAGTTAAAACAAATGCACCTGTAACCATCACCGCCCCCCTGGATCGCTGCAGCGCCCACCAGGGGGCGGTAGCGCCCACTTTGGGAATCACTGATCTATAAGGAAGGGATGTTGGCTGGATCACAAGGAGGGTGGGTCAAAGTTCAGGGGACTGGAGAAAGGAGGGAAGTGGAGTTAAGGTTTACTTGCTCTTGCAAGCAGTTTATTGTGATTGATCAGTGAAGGCAAACAGCTCAGTTCATCTTTATTGAGGCAAAAATAATAATTAAATCGTCTGTGTCTGGCCTCATTATAAGTGAAAAGGGACATTGCTGAGTCTTATCTCTAAGTCATATGGGGCAGTAAGCCATGGAGGAAAGCCCGAAAGTCTAAATTTAAGCTTGATTTTGAAAAAATTACACGTAGCTTTATTTAAATTTATTAGAGCTTTAATAGGAGAAACTTACATACACAGACAAAGCAGCTGCTTGCTCCCAGTGGTGGCTGGCAGGGAATAAATCCACACCCTCCAAGGGCAGGGTCTCTTCTCCATAGGGGTTAACAGTAAAAGCATATGGTGGGTATCACATAGGTCACCAGAAAGAACAATACATTTCCAAGTTAACAGATAACACCCACACTCTGTACCTTCATTAACCTCCTTCCTGGGGACATGACCTTTCTCTTTGGGTGGCATTCCAGCTTTCTGGGTCGTCAGCAAACCTGAGGCTACAGAGTTAAACAGTGACAGAGGGTTAAGCAGAGAGTCCAACATGTTCCAGACCCTTTACAGCTAGAGACATATTATATCCCCTTCTTCCCTTCTAGTTTTGTTGACTAGTCTAATAATCAAATTGACAGAAAACAGATTAACTGGAGAAAACCAAATATAATTATGTATATACAGAAGTCCTCAAAACACATGAAAACTCAAAGGCAGTCAGGCAACTGATGCTCATATACCATCCTGTGCTACGGAGAAGGGTGTAGGAGTCTGGAGTTTCAAGGGACAGGACATTTCACAGGATGATGAGAAGAGCAAATGTTTGGTGAAAAAAGATTTGCTATGCCATGCAGATAAGTCTTTCTGATTAAAAAAAATGTTTCACAAAATTATGAGAAGAGCAAATGTTTGGTTTAAAAAATGTTAGCTGCACTAGGAAGATAGTCTTTTTTTTTTTTTTTTTTTACATATAAAGTTATCTCTGGTAATAGCTCTCTTCCTGGTATAGGACCCCTATGTAAAAAAAAAAAAAATAGCATTTAAGAGAGAAGTTAAAAGCTTTTCCTGAGTCGGCTGGGTCTTAATTTCCTTCAGCTCAAAACAATGCACTTGCCAAAGTGCCACAAGTATTCTGTATCTCCCCCATATACAGGATTAAGACAACTGTGAGGTTGAGGAAGGGTGGCAGAGTGTAGATTCTAAGAGAAGAAACTGAGATAGAAAGTAGGAAGAGGGAAAAGAGTGGTTGTGGAAAGAACTGGGTTGTGGCCAGATTATGAGAGGCCTTGAAGGCCATGGCCAGGTAATGTGATCATATCCTAAACCAATGAAGAGTTTTCAAAATTTGTAAACAAATGATTTAAATATGAGTTTCGGTATGCAATGTCCACAGTGGACCACAATAGGGAGAAAAATAACAGATTCAACAGCTTTTCACACAAATAAGTCAAATAAACAGGACAAACTAATGCCCAATCCTCCTATATAATAAAAGCGTAATATGCAAATCGACTGAACAGCTAAACAGTGGAATGACCATCCAGAGACTGTCCGGGACCACTGGTGCCAGGCCAGCCAAGGTGGGTGCAATGCGATTGGTCTGGGGCTGGGCCATGGCCCCATGATTGCCCCGTAGAGGGAAGCCCAGGCCACTGGCCGGCAAGGTGATCAATAGGGGGGCTCCGCGATTGCCCCAAAGAGGGAAGCCCATGAGGTGTGTGGTGGCAGAAGTGGGCAGCGCCAGACCAAAGCAGGTGCAGGCAGCGGGCAGGGCTGCAGGGCCATGAGGCAGCTGGGCTGAGCAGGACTACCCTTGCACACATTTCTGGCCTTGGGCCTCTAGTGTTTAATGAGTATCCTACAGGAACCACACTTTAGGGGAAGAAATAAGAATGGGATTCCAAGATATAAAAGGCGCCTCCATCAGCTTTTTCCTCAAAAAAAAAGGCTAGAGCCAGAAAGTTTGGATGAGTTTCTGATTCAATAAGCCATTCTACACCATCAATCCAATGTGTCCAAAGAGCATCTCCAATACAAAGGGAATAAACATGTTACTGGACAGGGATGGGCCTGGATGGCCTGGAG
>NW_006291611.1:39329-40032 GCF_000327345.1 Myotis davidii | reverse complement strand
AAGAATCTTAGGGGAGGGTTTTAGCAGAATATTGACCACTTTCCAGGTGCATTCGGAATATGCTGATGCACCAAAATGAAGGTATAGGGGAGATTGGGATCATTCTTTGGTCTGCTTTACTGTTTTACATTTATCTAGGGTCTGTCTGGCTTTAATGGGTTTTTTTGTTGTTGTTGTTCTCCTGGCTTCATTTTTCCTTGGGTTTAGCTGGCACAGATGGCATTAATTGGGTCTCTGTTCTCTTTTTCCTAGACGAGGGTGATTTAAGCTCTGTTTTCCCTGCTTAGGAAGGGGAAGTATAAACGATTTGCTTTCAAGTCCATGATTGGGGAAGATAAAAGCTCTTGCAATTCACTGGCTAGCTGTAAGTTGTTCACATTGTTTGTCCTTGTTTAACTTTCTTGTTTCAGTTCCCTATCCACTTCCCCAGGAATACTCTTAGCTTCTTACTATCCTGCCCCAATAAGATCTAAGATAGAAGGCAGAGATGCAGAGGCAAGTGAAAAAAGTTTTTAACTTTTTTATGAGGATACTAGAGGCCCAGTGCACAAAAATTTGTGCACTTGGGGTAGGGTGGGGAGGTCCCTCAGCCCAGCCTGTGCCCTCTTACAGTCTGGGACCCCTCAGGGGATGACCACCTGCTAGCTTAGGCTCGCCCCCCAGGGGATTGGGCCTAAGATGGCAATCAGACATCCCTCCCACA
>NW_006291611.1:33848-37387 GCF_000327345.1 Myotis davidii | reverse complement strand
CCCAAGCCCCCAGCCTCTCCATTTTTTCTTTTTTTTTCAGCACCTCAAGTGGAGGCCAGGGAAGGCTGGAAGCAGGTACCTGGGATTTATTTATCTTCTATAATTGAAACTTTGTAGCCTTGAGCAGAGCCGAGGGCCAGCCAGGGCAGGCTGGAAGCTTGGCTTCCTCCATCGCTGGGGGCAACCCAAGCCTCCTGCTTGCTCCAGCTCCGTGGCCACCGCCATCATATTTGGTTAATTTGCATACTCACTCCTGATTGGCTGGGGTGTGTGGCTTGTGGTTGTGGCAGAGTGATGGTTAATTTGCATCTTTCTATTTTATTAGTGCAGATAATTTATGTGGTGATTCTTATACCAGCATCAAGAAGGGTTCAGGAATCTGGAAAAGGTGCTGTGCATAGATGATATAGGAATCCAGAGACTAATAAAGAGTCCAGAGACGAGATATAATTTTGAAAGACATTGGGGGTTAGAGGACCTTCAGCTAAGCAGTGGTCGCCAAACTGCGGCTTGTGAGCTTCATGCAGCTCTTTGGCCCCTTGAGTGTGGCTCTTCCTAAGGCTTAGGAGTACCCTAATTAAGTTAATAACAATGTACCTACCTGTATAGTTTAAGTTTAAAAAATCTGGCTCTCAAAAGAAATTTCAATCGTTGTACTGTTGATATTTGGCTCTGTTGACTAATGGGTTTGCGGACCACTGAGCCAAAGGAACTGAAGACTCCCTCCTTGTCTAGGACCCTTGCTTTTATAGCAAAATTTGTCCTAAGGCAAGGTGGAGATAATACACTTCAAAGGGTAAGGTTTCAAAGGGTACAGAAGCATTGTCAGTTTGGAGGAATTAGCCTACAGCTGTACAGGTATTTGGCCAGTAGGAGGTAATAACGTGTAGATTAAGATGCCCTTTAACTGTCTGGCAGCCACAATCAGTTTCCTATTCAGGTTTGGGGAAATGCCTTTAGCCATTCCCAACAGGTGACTACATGTATGACTCAACCCTGTTGAGTCCCCAAGTCTCATCAACCTTTTGATGAAACTCTTGAAATTATTACATGCTGGAATTGGTTCCTGGCAATAATTGACATATAACATTGGTTTCTGTTGTACAACACAATGATTTGACATATGTATGTAACAAAATGATCACTGCAAAGTGTACTTAATATCCACCACCATACAGTTACTTTTCTTATAATGATAACTTTTAAGGTTTTACTCTCTTAGCAACTTTGAAACATATAATGTATTAACAACTAGAGTCACCACTCTGTACAATACATCTTCAGGGCTCATTCGTTTTAGAACTGTAAGTTAGTATCTTTCTACCTCCTTTACCTATTTGATCCTCACAACCCCCACCCCTAGAAACTACCAATCTGTTCTCCGTGAGTTCCCTTGTTTTTGTTTCTGTTTGTTTGGTTTTAGTTTTCACATATGAGTGAGATCATACCTGTTCTATCCCTGACTTACCTCACTTAGCATAATGCCTTTGAGGTCCATCCATGTTGTTTGAAACAAATATTTCCTTCTTTTTATGGTTAAATAATATTCCATTTTCTGTATCTCTTTATCCATGAAAGGATACTCAGGTTGTTTCCTTGTATTGGCTATTGTAAATAATATTGTAATGAACATGGGGGTACCGATCTTTCTAAGTTAGCATTTTCATTTCCTTCTGATATTTACCCAAAAGTGGGATTGCTGGATAATTCAATTTGATAGACGCTGGAAAAGGCTGGACATGGCAAGAAGAGTCTAAAGCAGCTCATGATTAGCACCAGAATCACAACTCCGTATACACATATTCTCTAACCACCTGATGGAAAGTAGCCTCAAGTTACTACCTGCTTATTTCTTTCTTAGCACTTAATACAATCTGAAGTTATTTTTCTTATTTGAGTATTTACAAGTCTATGGTCTCCCACTCTAAAAGAGCAGAAATGAGAAAAGAGAATAAGTGGTCAGAATGCATTCATTTGGTCATTTTATCAACAAACATTTATTGATCCAGAAGGGCCATTTTTTTTTTTTGAGAAATCTGGCAATTAGAGATATATAAAGAAAATAAAAACCTATGGAGGAGTCAGGATCCAATCTGTATTTAAATGGGATGGGAAGGCTTGAGCATGTTTTCTTGTCCAAAGCAAAACAACCACAAAAGCAAGGTACTCAAGATATTTGACTTGATACATAGAACAAAAGGCCCAAGGGGAGGTAAGCAGGAGCAGGATTTAGAGGACAGCCAGCATTGCAAAGACATTCAGGACACTTCTTCTTTAGGGTCCAGAAAAAGAACACAAGAATGGAATTCAGTCTTAATTTGAAGGTAAAAATATGTGAGAAAGGTCTGACCATATGACTTCTCCATTCTCTAGAATTAGAAGTGAGGTAACCAAAGGAGAGAGGAGCCTCAACTAATACTGTTTCATATCATCTTCCCTACTGTACTAGCCCCTCAATGCTTCAGGATTGTGGGTTCATAGGATCCTCTCAGACATTTTCTTAATTATTTCTCTATCCCCACTGTCAAGCAAAGTGCCTGCATTTAGAGGAAGATCAATGAGTGTGAGTCAATTCGATTGAAAATTATGATGATGTCATATATGATTGTAAGGACAGAGGAGACAGAAGAATCAAACATGATTCTGGCACCTGAGACACTAGTAAGATGGGAATAGGACCAGTGTGTTAAGGGAATAAAAAGAAGAGGTTTGGAAAGAAGGTGGGTGCAATTTGGGATATACTTGTTTATATCCCACCACATGGCCCCTGCTGGTGAGAGCATATCTCTGTCTGAGGCTGGTCCTGAAGGGGTTTCATTCCCTTGGGTTGTTCTTCTTCACTCTAAGCACTTGGATGTCTCTGATCCAAGGTCCAGTTCAGTTCCTTTCTGTCCTCAAAACAATGCCTCATGCTTCATCTGCAGCCTGGGAATTTACTACTAACCACTAGATACACAAGGACAAAAATGGACAAAACTGTGGGAAGGGAAAAATTATCCTACTGCTATCTGACTTCAGAATACTTCAGATTGGGGTGTTATAGGCAGAATATGGGCACGAAGGATATGAGGAGGACAAAAGGGCACCCGGATTCAACTCTTTTTCTTGAATCACTGTGAAGACTTATTTATATTTTCTGATAAAGTAGCCTAAATGTTTAATTTTATGCCTAAAATACTTACCTCCCCCAAACCACCCCCCCCAACACACACACACATACACACACACTGAAAGGTCTCATAGAAGAAGGTATCATGTGAGATCCTCTATCCTGACTTAAAATTTAAGTTTTTATTATTTTATGTTAATCTCATTGAGAAATAACTTATGCACAATCAAATGCACTGATTTAAGATATACATTTGATGAATTTTGCCTACTTGAAACCATCAAAACCTTGAAACCATTCCCATAGTTAAGATAGAAAACACTTTCAAATGGTAAGAGTTCCTTCCTTTTTACAGCAGCATAGCATTCCATCGTGTAGATGTACCACAGTTTTCTAATCCATTCATCTACTGATAGGCACTTAGGCTGTT
>NW_006291611.1:28729-32588 GCF_000327345.1 Myotis davidii | reverse complement strand
TATGATCTTTCTGATGTACTGCTGGATCCGATTTGCTAGGATTTTGTTGAAGATTTTGGCATCTATGTTCATGAGGGATATTGGCCTGTAATTCTCTTTCATTGTGTTGTCTTTATCTGGTTTTGATAGATGATTAACGACCATTTTTTCTTGTTTCTTTGAGGTAGGCCTGTAGAATTACAAACTTCCCTCTCAGGACTGCTTTCATTGTGTCCCATAGATTTTGGATTGTTGTTTTTTTATTGTCATTAGTTTCCAGGATGTTTTTAATTTCTTCTTTGATATCTTTCGCAACCCAATAATTGTTTAACAGCATGCTATTGAGCTTCCAAGAGCTTGACATTTTTGGATTGTTTTTATTATAGTTTATATCTAATATTATGCCATTGTGGTCTGAGAAGATGCTTGATATGATTTCAATCTTCTTGAATTTGGGGAGACTTTGCTTGTGACCCAATATGTGGTCTATTTTTGAATATGTCCAATGTGCACTTGAGAAGAACGTATATTCCGCGGCTTTGGGGTGAAATATTCTGAAGATGTCAATTAAGTCCATCTGATCTAGTGAGTCATTTAGGATTGCTGTTTCTTTGCTGATTGTTTGTCTTGAGGACTTATCCGGTGATGTCAGTGGTGTAGTAAAGTTCCCTCCCCTTTTTTTCATTTCCATTTGCCTGAAAGATATTTTTCCATCCCTTCAGTTTCAGTCTGCGTGAGTGCCTTGCTCTGAAGTGGGTCTCTTGTAGACAGCATATATATGCGTCATGTTTTTTTATTTATTCAGCCACTTGATGTCTTTTGATTGGAGCATTTAGTCCATTTACATTTAAAGTTATTATTGAAAGGTACTTGTTTGTAGCAATTTTCATTTTTTGTGCTTGTGTTCTTTCTTACCTTTTTATTTCTTCTTTTACACCAGTCCCTTTAGCATTTCTTGCATTGCTGGCTTGGTAGTGATAAACTCTCTTATTCTTTTATTATTGTCTGTGAAGCTCCTTATTTCCCCTTCAATTTTGAATGATAGCTTTGCTGGATAGAGTATTCTTGGATTCAGTCCCTTGATTTGCATCACTTTGTAAATCTCCTTCCATTCTTTTCTGGCCTGATGTGTTTCTGTTGAGAAATCGTTCAATAATATAATAGGAGATCCCTTGTACATAACTTTCTGTCTCTCTCTTGCAGCCTTTAAGATTCTCTCTTTGTCCTGAACATTTGCCATCATAATTATGACGTGTCTTGGTGTGGGTCTTTTCAGGTTCATTTTGTTTGGGACTCTCTGTGCTTGTGTGACTTTTTTCTTCCCCACCTCAGGGAAGTTTTCTGACATTATTTCTTCAAATAGGTTTAATAACCCTTGTTCCTCTCCGTGTTGTTCGGGCACCCCTATTATTTGTATGTTGCTTATTTCATGTTGTCCCATAGCTCCCTTAGGCTCTCCTCCTGTTTTTAAATTTTTCCTCCAATTGCATTTCAGTTTGTGTGTGTTTTGCTTCCCTGTCTTCTAATTCACTAAATCAATCCTCTGCTTCTCCTACTCTACTGTTGAAACTTTCAATGGTGTTTTTTATTGCAGCTATATCACTCTTCATTTCTTCTTGATTCTTCCATAAGTTTATTTTTTCCATCCATCTGGTTTATGAACTGTATGACCCTTATTCTGAATTCTTTTTCTTACATACTGCATGCCTCTGTTTCACTTAGCTGCTTTTCTGGCGAGCCCTCCTTTTCTTTCCTTTGGGGGTTTCTTTGTCTACCCATTTTTTATCTCACTGACTGATCTATATGTCAAGTCCTGCAGGGCTGCTCTTTGGGCTGTGGTTGCACCTCAGGCGGTCATGATAGCGGTTGCTCCTCATTTGGCAGTGGCTCCTCTGGTGGGTGCTGTTCGCAGCAGTGGTGGCTCCTCTGGCTGGTGGGGGGAGGTTGCTCACACAGCTACTGTTCTTTGGATGGGGGTGGGCTGATCACGAGGCTGCTGCTCCTCGGATGGGGGCGGGCTGTGTGCTGCTGCTGCTTCTCGGACAGGGGCAAACTGCTCACGTGGCTGCTGCTCCTTGGATGGATGCTGGCTGCATGCTGCTGCTGTTCCTCAAATGGGGTGGGCTGCTCGTGAAGCTGCTGCTCTTTGGACTCAGGGGCAGGTTGCTTGCAGGGCCATTGCTCCTCGGACAGGGGCAGTCTGCTCACATGACTGTTGCTCCTCGGCTGGAGGACAGGCTGCTTATGCAGCTGCTGCTCCTCAGGCAGGAATTAGCTGCACATGCAGCTGCTGCTCCTCTGATGGGGGTGGGCCGCTCACCTGGCTGCTGCTCATCAGACGGGTGCAGGCTGCATGTGGCTGCTGCTCCTCAGACCAGTGCAGGCTGCACAGGGCTACCGCTCCTCAAATGTGGGTGGTCTGCTCATGTAACTGCTGGTCCTTGGATGGGGGCTGGTTGCTCGCACAGCTGCTGCTCCTTGGACAGGTGCAGGGTGTGTTCTGCTCACAGCTGCTGCTCTTTGGACAAGGGTGGGTTGCACAGGGATGCCATTCCTCAGTCATGGGAGGGCTGCTTGTGTGGTTGCTGCTGCTCAGACGGGTTAGCGGACCGCTCACACAGCTGCTGCTCCTCAGACAGGGACGGGCTGTTCAGGGTTGCTGTTCCTCAGTCATGGGCAGGCTGCTCATGCAGCTGCTGCTCCTCAGCTCAGGCAGGCTGCACACGTGGTTGCTGCTCCTCAGACAGGGAAGTGGGCGGCTCACACAGTTGCTGCTCCTTGGACAAGGGCAGGCCACATGAGGCTGCTCCTCTTAGCCCTAGGGCAGGCTGCTTGCGGGCTGCTGATCCTTGGATAGGAGTAGGTTGCTCATGTGTCTGCTGCTCACATGGTCGCAGTGTCCTGGCTAAAGCATTGGGCTGGTCAGAGTGGAGCGCACTTCAGAACTCACAGGATCCTGCGCCCGGGGTGACTGCAGACTCAGTGATGCTGGGAACACAGCCAAGGTAGCAGGTCCCTGGCAGGGGTGGCTATAGAGATCCAGGTGTTGTAAGGGCACCCTGGGTGGAGGTGTGGCTGGGCTCCCAGTTACAGCAGCTCTCCCCTTCAAAAAGGCTAGGCCTCTGAGGAAGAGCTGGCCTCCTGGTACTGTTTGCAATAGTAGCAGAAGTTGACAGGTTAGGCTAGCCTGGTTAGCTTACCCCCAAAGGTCCTGTGGGATCTAACTGTGACACACACACACACACACCACATGACCACACACTCCTCTTTTGCTCCCTCGCTCACTCACGCTCTCTCCCTCACTGCTGCCTTTTTCCTGCCTCTGTAGTTGGGTCTGGGGTGTTATTGACCCATTCGTGGATGGAGTTTCCTCTCCAGGTGTCTGGTTATGTGGCTCACTCTCTGGCACATTGGCCAGACAGGATAAAATTCACCTCGACAAGACACTACACAAAGGGAACAAAGCATGCATGTACTCACAATATTGATAACCCAATATAAGTGACCACCTGAGAAAAGAGACTTAGGGGAGAGAAAAGAGATATCTCTTTGATATCTCTTCAAATGATATCAAAGAGAGAAAAAAAAATAAGAGAGAAAAGAAAAAGGAAGAAAAGGGTTACATGAGAATTAGAACAGCAAGGCAGTTAAAACACCACAGAACCAATAATTAAACCAAAAAAATACAAACACCCAGCAAAGAGGGTGGGGGCAGAATCTGTAGAGGCTGAGCTTATATACAAAAAATAAGTTTAAGAATTGGATGAATATGGCGAGGACCTCAATTCATTTTAGAGAAAGTAGACAGAGGATGAGTGGATAAGAAGAAAGAGAAAGGGAAACAAGATAAAAATTTTAAAGAATTAATTTTTTTAACAAT
>NW_006291611.1:23792-28462 GCF_000327345.1 Myotis davidii | reverse complement strand
ATTGATGTTTCTCTCTCATCGATGTTTCTAACTCTCTATCTCTCTCCCTTCCTCTCTGTGAAAAATCAATAAAATATATTTTTTTAAAAAAGGTCCTGTGAACTAGGTTCAGTGAAGAAAAGTACACTTCACAGAGAAGGGAAAGACTGCGCTTCTGTGAGCTCCTCTCCTGTCGGCACTGCACGGACAGACCAGCCCTTCAGGCTGCCCCCTCTGGGCTCAACCTTTCGTGGCTGTGGACTCAGATCTAGAATCCCCTGCTTCCAGCAGTCCTGTGGACCTCCTTTCCACAGTCAGACGCTGTGTCTGTCCCCAGGGACGTAGATAGGTGCTGTGCAGTTTCCTTATGACCCTCTGGGCTCAGAGGTCTGGCAGACTCTCCTGCCCAGATCCTTGATTTTACCTTTCTCCAGGGGTCCTCTGCCCTTCCTGGCTGCAAATTGTCTCACTAGCCAATTCGGGTTGGATGTTATTCGTTTCAGCTGCTCATTCTATTGGCTCCGAGACAAGGCTTGGGACAAGTTCATCTATTCTGCCGCCATTTTGTCTCCTTCTCTAACACTTTTTTTTTATATAATATTTTATTGATTTTTTACAGAGAGGAAGGGAGAGGGACAGAGAGTTAGAAACATCGATGAGAGAGAAACATCGATCAGCTGCCTCCTGCACACCTCCCACTGGGGATGTGCTCGCAACCAATGTACATGCCCTTGACTGGAATCGAACCTGGGACCCTTCAGTCCACAGGCTGATGCTCTATCCACTGAGCCAAACCGGTCAGGACCCTAACACTTTTAAGTTGCCTTTTCCTTCATTTGATATTCCTTTGATTGCTATACACCTTTGACAATTTTGTAGAGTTCCAATGAGGTTGAATCACATGGTTTTTTTCTTGCTTGTTTGTACTTGCTGTGGTAGGATTGGCCCTCAGAGCTATTTACTGTTTATATTTGCTGATGTGACTCTTAGATAGTTTATTTTTCATAATGGCTGTGCTTAGTAATTGCCTTACAAAATTCCTGAAAATTTTGCAAATGCTTCTCATGAGCCAGTACAGACTGGTTCCAGCATACCACTGGGATAGATGGTCAGTGAGGACATAACAGAGTTTGCCATGGTCTCTGAGCCTAGATTGGCTCTCCAAATGGTGGGGTTTTCTTCTCTCGTGAAGACAATATTAGCAAACTGAATCCAATCATTCTCATAAGAGAATGATTCACCGCAACCAAGTGTGATTTATCTCAGTTATGTGAAGCTGGTTCAACATTCAAAGAGCGATGCAATACATCACAACAGACTAAGGATATGTGTGTGTGTGTGTGTGTGTGTGTGTGTGTGTGTGTGTGCATGTGTGTAAAATCTTGGATATTGTGAATAATTCTGCGATAAACATGGGAGTATATACATCTCTTCAATATCCTGTTTTCACTTCCTAGGTCACATACCCAGAAGTAAAGTTTCTAGATCATAGGGTGGTTCTATTTTTAAATTTTGAAGAAACCTCCACAGTCTTTTCCATAGGAACCCAATGAATTTCTATTGCCACCAGATTATACAGAGGTTCCCTTTTTGCAACATCTTTGCCAGGATTTGTTCTTTCGTCTTCTTAATAATAGCCATTCTTACAGGAATAAAGTGATATCTTGTTGTGCTTTCATTGGCATTTTCCTTATGAATAGTGATGTTCAGCATCTTTGCATGGACCTTTTGGTCATTTGGATGTCTTCTTTGGAAAAATGTCTATTTACTTTCTCTGTCCATTTTTTAATTAAATTTTTGGAGGTTTATAGTTTTGTATACTAACCACTTATGCAATATAAGGTTTGCAAATATTTTTCCCATTCTGCATGTTACCCTATTTTTTTTTCTCTTGCTGTGCAGAAACTTTTTAGTTCACTGTGCTTCCACTTGATTTTTGCTTTTATCACTTGTGTTTTGGAATTGTATTAAAAAAAAAAATCTTTACTACAAACAATGTCAAGGAGGTTTTTTTCCATGTTTATTTCTATAAGTTTTACAGTATTAGGTCTTATGTTAAAAACTTTATACCTTTTAGAGTTCATTTTTGTGAGTGGTATAAGATAGGGCCCCGATTCATCTTTCTGCATGTAGTTATTCAGTTTTCCAACACCATTTATTGAAGAGACAATCCTTTCTCCATGGAGTGTTTTTGACTCCTATCCTATGTAATAAAAGGCTAATGTGCAAATAAACCAAACACCGAAATGACTGGTTGCTATGACATGCACTGACCACCAGGGGGGGCAGATGATCAGTGCAGGAGCTGCCCTTTGGTGGTCTGTGCACTCCCACGGGCAGTGCGGCCACTCAGCCAGGAGCTGGGCTCACATCTGGCGAGCACAGAGGTGGTGGTGGTGGGAGCCTCTCCCACCTCTGTGGCACCACTAAGGATGTCCAACTGCTGGTTTAGGCCATTATTCAGACATCCCCCAAGAGCTTCCGGACTGCGAGAGAGTGCAGGCTGGGTAGAGAGACCCCTCCCCCCACCCTGAGTGTACAAATTTCATGCACTGGGCCTCTAGTGCAGTGGTTCTCAACCTTCTGGCCCTTTAAATACAGTTCCTCATGTTGTGACCCAACCATATAATTATTTTCATTGCTACTTCATAACTGTAATGTTGCTACTGTTATGAATCGTAATGTAAATATCTGATATGCAGAATGGTCTTAGGCAACCCCTGTGAAAGGGTCATTTGACCGTCAAAGGGGTCACAACACACAGGTTGAGAACCGCTGCTCTAGTGTCTAATATTAGTTGACCACATAAGCAGAAGTTTAATTCTTGGCTCTCCATCCTGTTTCATTGGTCTAGGTGTCTATTTTTATACCAGTACCATACTGTTTTAATTACTATACTTTTGTGGTATAGTTTGAAAGCAGGAATTGTAATGCCTCTGGCTTTGTTCTTCCTTCTCAGGATTGTTTGACCATTTGGGGTTTTTTATGGGGCCACACAAATTTTAAGGTTGTATTTTATTATTTCTGTGAAAAAATGTCATTGGAATTAGGATAAGGATTGTGTTGAATCTATAGATGGTTTTGAGCGGTCTGGACATTTTAACAGTACTAATTCTTCTAATCCACAAGCCTGAGATATCTTCCATTTGTTTGTGTCTTTTTCAATTTCTTTCATCAAAGCCTTGTAGTTTTCATTGCATAGATCTTTTACTTCCCTGTTTAAATTTATTCCTAAGTATTGTTTTTGATGCTGTTGTGAATGAAACAGTTTTCTGTCTTTATTTTTCAGATGTTTAATTGTTAATGTATGAAAACACAACTGATTTTACATCCTGCAACTTTATTGAATTCATTCATTGGTTCCAATGGTTTTTTTGGTTAGTCTTTAGGAATTTTTCATATATAAAATCATATTATCTGCAATAATAACAATTTTACTTCATTTCCAGTTTGGATGGCTTTTATTTCTTTGTCTTGCCTAATTGCTCTAACTAAAACTTCCAGTACTATGTTGAATAAGAGTGGTGAGAGGCACCCTAGTCATATTCATCATTTTTTATTTAAAAAGCTTTCAATTTTCTACCATTGAGTATGTTAGCTGTGATTTTGTCATGTATCATATTTATTATATTGAAGTGTGCTCATTCTATTCCCAATCTGTTAAGAATTTTTAACATGAAAGAATGTTGTAGTATGTCAAATGCTTTATTTGCATCTATTCTTATGTGATTTTTCTCTTTCATTCTACTAAGGCAATGTAGTATAAATTTTTAAAAACTGAGTTTTCATGTACAGTTAATATACAATATTATACTAGTTTCAATTGTAATAACATACTGATAAGACACTTATACACATTTCTAGAGGCCCAATGCACGAAAATTCATGCAAGAGTAGGCTTCCTTCCCCTGGCTGCTGGCACTGGCTTCCCTCCAGCACCCAGGACCCAGGCTTTTCTCATCCGGCTGCAGGCACCTGGGACCCGGGCTGCTTCTCTCCGGCCACCCTCAGGCACCCAGGACCTTGGCTGGCTTCCCTCCAGCCCGGCTTTGTCAAGAAGGACATCCGGAATGGCATCCAGAAGGATGTCCGGTCTAATTTGCATATTATCCTTTTATTATTATAGATAAATACTCAAATAGGATATTGCCTAAGTTTTCCTCTAGGTGTTTTGTTTTCAGGTTTTGTATCCAAATTTTTAAACTGGCTTAAGTTTATTTTTTATATGGCTCTGAGGGTTGTTTTGGGTAGTATAGACATTTTAATCAAGTTAATTTTTCCTATCCATGACCACATTGTTGCTTTATTTGTATCTTCTTCAATTTCTTCGGTGTGTTATAGTTTTCTCAGTAAGAGTCTTTCACCTTCTTGATTAAATTTATTCCAGATGCAATTGTAGATGGATTGTTTTCTTAATTTTTGTTTCTGATAGTAAGTTATTGGTTTATAAAATGCAACCAATTTCTAAGAATTCACTGCGTATTATGCTACCTTACTGAATTCATTTATTCTAATAATTTTATGGAGGAGTCTTTAGGGTTCTCTATATACCTGGGTGAGCGAAAGTGGGTTTACAGTTGTTCATCTGGAAAAAGGCATACAGGTTATAATTACAACAGCTTTATTAACTCAAAAAATGTCACAAGCTGCTTCTCGTACTCCCAACTGTAAACCTATTTTTGTCATGCCTG
>NW_006291611.1:18684-23473 GCF_000327345.1 Myotis davidii | reverse complement strand
CTTCTCTGCTTCTTTCCCATCTTTTCCTTCCCCGTGGTCATGAAGGTCTTGCACAATATTGAGTACTGCTGAAAAGCAATGTGTTTCTCAAGTCATGTCCCACACAACTTGGATAGCCAGGCACTCACTAACCACTCTCCTTCTCCACACTGGAGAAATTGCCACCATCAGATAGTTCAGCCCATGCAATGTCCCCAAACTCACACTGCAATCTACCCTTGAAAAGACTGGACTTCTGCAAATTCTCTCTCATCTTTGGGCATCTGCCCAGATGAGCATTAAAAAGGTTTTTCCAACCACGCTAAGACCGTTGGGCAGAATTGCTGGCTTTACTGGTTCCATACCCCATACTGAAGTCCTCTGCCTATTACTAGATGAACAGCTAGGCAAGACTCCCTTGACATCCTTGGCATGATCCCAAAATTCCCACAGGGGGGCACGTTTGTTTGTGGATAGGTGTCTAATTAGTTGTTACA
The DNA here is from genome assembly GCF_000327345.1 of Myotis davidii. Lineage (NCBI taxonomy): Eukaryota > Metazoa > Chordata > Mammalia > Chiroptera > Vespertilionidae > Myotis > Myotis davidii. The sequence continues at coordinate 22,997 of NW_006291611.1, read as the reverse complement.
AAATGGGAGAGAGAAAAAGAGAAATATCTTATACACCATAATGCTGATGTCAAGAACTGTATTTTAAAGGACAGGAGAGTAGATAAATATTATAAAACTAGAGGTCTGGTGCACAAAATTCATGCACTGGGTGGGGTTCCCTCAGCCCAGCCTATACCCTCTTGCAGTCCAGAACCCCTCAGGGGATGTCTGCTGGCTTAGGCCCCAGGGGATCGGGCATAAACCAGCAATCAGACATCCTTCTCATAGTCCAGGGTCTCTCAATCCAGGGCCCCTCGCTCCTTACCGCCTGCCTGTAGAGGAGGCATGAGAGGCTTCCATTACTGCTGCTGTACTCACCAGCTGTAAGCCTGGCTTCTGGCTGAGCAGCGCTTCCCCTGTGGGAGCGCCACTCAACCAGAAGCCAGGCTCACCGCTCCAAAGCGCTGCCCTGGAGGTGGGTTAGGCTCCCACCACCTCCACTGCGCTCGCAAGCCGTATAGGATGGCACAATAAATGACAGAACGAATGAGGGAACCATTCGACACAAGTTTTATAGAAACTAATTGTGGAATAATCATTGGTGTCTCCTTAATATTCTCCATTCAATTGATTCTGTTTAAATAGAAAGTACCAACACCCAGGCTATTAAGTTGCAACTCATCCTGACAACTACAAAAGCAATCAATGTTGAGAACACCCAAAAAGATATCTTGTTTGTGCACATGTGGAGGCATATAAACACACACCACACATTTTTAAAGCAATAATCCTATATAATAAAAGGCTAATATACAAATCGACCGAACAGCGGAACATCTGGTCGCCATGATGCGCACTGATACACAATGCAGGAGCTGCTTCCTGGTGGTCAGTGCGCTCTCACAGGGGGAGCGCAGCTCAGAAGCCAGGCTCACAGCTGGCAAGTGCAGCGGCAGTGGTGGGAGCCTCTCCCACCTACACAGCAGCACTAGGCATGTCCGACTGAGTGGGCCTAAGCCGTTAGTTGGATATTCTCCAAGGGCTCCCAGACTGCGACAGGGCGCAGGTAGGGATGAGGTACCCTCGCCTAGGACACAAATTTCATGCACCAAGCCTCTAGTATATTTTATAAAACAATGAAATGAAAGGATGAGAAAGCCTTAAAGACTTGCATCTTTTTGCAGTGCTGTTAATCTTTACCTGAGGATATTATTTCCATTGCTTTTCTGAGAGTATGAAAGGGAAGGTAGGAAGGAGAGTGGAAGGGAGGGAGAGAGAGGAAGGGAGGGACAGGAAGGAAAGGAGGAAGAATGGGAGAGAAAGAGAGAGAGAAACATCAGTGTGAGAAACATCCTCCCACACACACCCCAACTGGGAGCAGGGAGCGAACCCAAAATCCTGGTACAGGCCTTGTTCAGTAACCTATGATACTTTGGTGTATGAACCAGTGCTCTAACCACTTAACACACCTGCCAGGGAAGAGACTTGCATCTTTAGTACTCCTATCCTTATTTTGATGTGGCTTACACTTCCTAAGTTCATGAGAGAGGATAAGTGAGTGTCTTTTCTTTCCACAGTAATGGACACAGCAGACTCCACGTCTGATGAGGCCCTTGTCAGAGGCAAAAGTGGGCAAGATCTCCAAGAGATGCTGAGAGGAGTAGGACTGGCAGTTGAGTACTGGCTGCCAAAGCTGCAGGAACAGCTGGGTGTGACCTGTGCACAGGCCTTACAACACATAGAAGAAAAAGACCTGCAGAAGCTGAAATCCCAGGCACAACATTCCTGGGAGAAAAGGGCTCTGGAGAAGCTACTTAACTCAAATACGCTTTCAAAGTTACAGGAGTCTCAGGTGAAAGTGATAAAGGAAGAACAGAAGAAGGCAGAACAGGCACTGCAGGAGCTAAGAGACTTGCTATCAGAAGGGAGGCTACGACAAGAAGAGGAAGTAAGGAAAAAAGAGGAAGAGCTGAGGCAGGCAATGGAGATTCCCAAAGAGTACTGGCCACTGCCCGAAAAACCCTTAAAAGAAGTGATGAAACACGTGCAGGGACAACTCAACCTCATGGAGGCCACACTGTCTCACAGGCAAAACCTCCCAGATAGAGATCTCGTGAGATGGGCTTCTGGAGGGCTGGCCCTGCAGGGAATTTACAAAACCAGCTACCAAATAGAGCTTATACAGAAGAGAGAAGAACTACTCAGTGTCCCCAAGGAGTTCTTACTCTTTGGCCCTGAGCATGGCACTCGGATGGAAACCAGGGAATTTACATCTTCTCGAGAAGAATCCCAGTTCACCCAGATGACAGAGAAGCTGGGCTTCAGTGTAATTGCCTCAGCCAAGGGCAGAGCTTGGGGATTTAACTTCGAAGCTGGTATGGACCACAGCAAACATTCAGAATCCAAGGAAATGCAACAAGTACATTCTGAGCACTCCTATTTCTGCTCTACCAAGTTCAGCTATGTCCCACTTGCCTCCTGCGCCTTTTCCATGGATCAGCTCCAGTTCTCCAAGGCTGCTCTCCAGGAACTGAAATGCATTGAAGACCTTCTGAGTCAGCCTGCAGACATAGACAGACTCCCATTGCTGAGGCGCAGGACTGAAGCGTTCTTCCAAAGGTTTGGCTCTCATGCCAGCCAGGGCCCTCTGCACCTGGGAGGAATCTACTGGTGGAAAGCAGTATCAGAGGGTTTCCAAAGTGAGCAGCTGAAAGAAGTAAAACAGCAGTCAGCAGAGGCCCTGAATGGTTACATAAAGGGCAGCTACAGTGGCTTTGGAGTGAAAGTTGCTGCAGGTGTGGACGGGTCTGACTCTCATTCAGAAACTGCCACCCAAAGCACAACCTTCCAAAATCTCCAAACCAAAGTCCAATTATCTGTGGCCCAGACAGGTGGCCCACCAGAAGCGAATGGCTTTCGCCAATGGAAAGCTGGCCTAGTTGCAAGTAATCAAACCTGGAGTGTCATAGACCGTGGCCTTCAGCTGGTGCCCGTTTGGGACATCATCCTCTCCAACCACAGAAGTGATTTTAAGGATCCATGTCAGGTGGCTTGCTTACTAAAAGATAGCTACTCTGCTCTGACTGGACTCACTGCCCAGATCCAGGATGGAGAAGACTTACTGAGTGTTGGGAAGGAGGCTAGGGTTTTCCTAGAGGATGTGAAATCCTGGGAGGTATCTAATCCTGAAGAGCAGCTTAAAAAACTGATAAATTTCATGCAAATGTTGAGTCAAAAAACAAAAATTATGACACTTGGGTGAACATATGCCTCACAGATGAGGGTCTGCAGAATTTTCTGGTAAACACTGTTAACTTTTGCAAAACGTCTTCCATTTATGAAACTGCATTTATTAAATCTCAGTTGCGCAGCCTTTTGGATCCTCACATCCGCAGAGTGAATGACTTTCCTCAGGTTCATTTCATCATGCAGTGGGTCTTCCCATCAAAGTCAGTGCAAGAGCACATAAGTATCTCCCAATTTTCTGAATTAATTGAAACCTTAAAGAAAATCCACAATGACCTCAAAGAAGCCATGGCCATATCTGAGTCTGCAGAAACAGTGGAAGAAGCTAAAAGAAAGGCCACTTATGAGGTCAGTTTGTCTCTCGGCTGCTTCTTGAATTACCTTCAAGAAACAGAGCAGCCAGACACACAGCTCTTGCTACTTTCCATTGCAGCTGGTGCAGGGTATCATGTGCTAAACAATAAGTTTCAGTATCTCCTGGGGTGTGAGGAGTTAGACTTCCTACTGGATAAAATGCAAACTGCCCAAGGTAAATACCAGGAGCTCAAAAATATTTGCACATACAGAGCCCAGGCATTCCTAGTGATCACAGGTCTGACAGCTACCAGTAGAGTCATGTCTGTTTCTCTAGAGGAGAAAACACAACGCTTGGAATTAATAAGGCATTACCTGGGCCAATCTTTGTCAGAAGAAGTTGTCCATATCCTCTCCAAACCTGGAGCAGATCAGGATTGGGAAAATCTAGAGAAAGACTTGAGATTACTCATTGAAGGTAATTATGAATTCACCATCTCTTCATTGCAAATGGATGAGGTAGGAAAAAACTCACAGAGTATTCTCCCTGAAAAGAAGCAATCCCATGATCCACAAGATAATAGAAATAGCAAAGGGGAAGTCATAGAACATACAGCCTTCCTAAAATTACTTCAGTGTCTAGGCCTAGAACATTGCTACCCAAAAAAGATGAGCAGAGCTAACTTCCATCTGATCAACAAGATTTCTGGATACAACACCCAACCCAGGTCTGAAAGGGATCTTCCCTTACATTTCCTTCAGAAGCTCCAAGTGCTGGATTATGAGCTGAGGTACCTAGTCTTCAGAAAACC
>NW_006291611.1:16926-18646 GCF_000327345.1 Myotis davidii | reverse complement strand
ACAGGCAAAACCTCCCAGATAGAGATCTCATGAGATGGGCATCTGGAGGGCTGGCCCTGCAGGGAATTTACAAAACCAGCTACCAAATAGAGCTTATACAGAAGAGAGAAGAACTGCTCAGTGTCCCCAAGGAGTTCATAATCTCTGGCCCTGAGCATGGCACTCGGATGGAAACCAGGGAATTTACATCGTCTCAAGAAGAATCCCAGTTCACCCAGATGACAGAGAAGCTGGGCTTCAGTGTAATTGCCTCAGCCAAGGGTGGAGGTTGGGGATTTAGCATGGAAGCTGGTATCGACCACAGCAGACATTCAGAATCCAAGGAAACCCAACAATCACATTCTGAGCACTCCTATTTCTGCTCTACCAAGTTCAGCTATGTCCCACTTGCCTCCTGCCACTTTCCCATGGATCAGCTCCAGTTCTCCAAGGCTGCTCTCCAGGAACTGAAACGCATTGAAGATCTGGGTCAGCCTGCAGATCCGAACAGATTCCCCTTGCTGAGGCACAGGGCTGACGCTTTCTTCCAAAGGTTTGGCTCTCATGCCAACCAGGGCCCTCTGCACCTGGGAGGAATCTACTGGTGGAAAGCCGTATCAGAGGGCTTCCAAAGTGAGCAGCTGGCAGAAGTAAAACAGCAGTCAGCAGAGGCCCTGAATGGTTACATAAGGGGCAGCTACAGTGGCTTTGGAGTGAAGGTTCCTGCAGGTGTGGATGGGTCACACTCTAGTTCAGAAACTTCCACCCAAAGCACAACCTTGAAAAATCTCCAAACTGAAGTCCAATTATCTGTGGCCCAGACGGGTGGCCCACCAGAAGCAAATGGCTTTCTCGAATGGAAATCTGGCCTAGTTGCCAGTAATCAAACCTGGAGTGTCATTGACCGGGGACTTCAGCTGGTGCCGGTTTGGGACATCATCCTCTCCAACCACAAAAGTGATTTTAAGGATCCATGTCAAGTAGCTAGCTTACTAAAGGATAGCTATACTGTTCTGACTGGCCTCACTGCCCAGATCCAGGATGGAGAAGAATTACTGAGTGCTGAGGAGGAGGCTGGAGTTTCCCTAGAGGATGTGAAATCCTGGGAGGTATCTGATCCTGAAGAGCAGCTTCAAAAACTGATAAATTTCATGCAAATATTGAGTCAAAAAACAAACAGTTATGACACTTGGGTTAACAAATGCCTCACAAATTTGGGTCTGCAGAATTTTCTGGTAAAAACTGTTAACTTTTGCAAACAGTCTTCCATTTATGAAACTAAGTTTATTAAATCTCAGTTGTGCAGCCTTTTGGATCCTCACATCCACAGAGTGAATGACTTCCCTCAGGCTCATTCCATCCTGCAGTGGGTCTTCCAGGCAAAGTCAGTGCAAGAACACATCAACATCTCCCAATTTTCTCAATTAAATACAAGCTTAAAGAAAATCAAGAATGACCTCATGGAAGCCATGGTCATATCTAAGTCTGATGAAACAGAAGCTCAAAGAAAGGCCACTTATGAGGTTAGTTTGTCTCTTCGCTGCTTCTTGAATTACCTCCAAGAAACAGAGCAGCCAGACACACAGCTCTTGCTACTTTCCATTGCAGCTGGTGCAGGGTATCATGTGGTAAATAAACATTTTCAGTATCTCCTGGGGTGTGAGGAGCTAGACTTCCTAATGAATGAAATGCAAAAGGCCCAACATAAATACCAAACTCAAAAAAAAAATTGCACCTACAG
>NW_006291611.1:14388-16893 GCF_000327345.1 Myotis davidii | reverse complement strand
TGCTCACAAGTCTGACAGCTACTATTAGAGTCACAGCTGTTTCTCCAGAGGAGAAAACACAACGCTTGACATTAATAAAACATCACATGGGAAAATCTTTGTCAAAAGAAGTTGTCCATGTCCTCTCCAAACAAGGAGCAGATTATGATTGGGAAAGCCTAGAGAAAGACTTGAGATTGCTAATTGATGGTAACTATGATGCCACCATCTCTTCATTGCAAATGGATGATATAAGTAAAAACTTGCAAAGTATTTTCCATGAAAGGAAACAACCTCATAAACCACATGAGAATGGTGATATCAAAGGAGAAGTCATTAAAGATACAGCCTTCTTAGAGTTACTCCGGCATCTAGGCTTAGAACATTTCTATCCAAAAAAGATGAGCAAAACTCACTTCCATCTGATCAACAAGACTTCTGTGTACAACAGCCAGCCCAGATCTGAAAGTGAGCTTCACCAATGTTTCCTTCAGAAGCTACAAGTGCTGGATTATGGGCTGAGATACCTAGTCTTCAGAAATGATGAAAACACACAGAATCAAGTCTATCCAAGTGCCTCAAATCAGGAAAATGAGGCTTTTGATCCATATGAAGACTTATTTGAAGACAGTGATACTAATCCTTCAGATACTAATCCTAGGCCCCATATTCACCCTATGGATATTCAGATGGCAATTCTTCACTGTGCAGATGATTTTGCCAGACAGTATATTTTGTCCAAACTTTCCATTTGCCAGTTTGCACTCCCTCTTCTCATACCTAATCCCTGCAGTTCTCAAATTGAATTCTCTCTCTGGTCTCTCAGTCAAATTAGAAGGAGCTGGCAGGAAGCAAGGAAAACACCAAGAGAGGAGAAGATCAATTACAAGAATAAGCAGATGTGTCAAGTCTCTACCCCCATTGTGTCCTTTATAAGAGTTGGAAATGGCTTCTCTGCTTCCAAATCTCAGATCATGAACTGTCTTCTCAGTAAACGTAAACATGATGTCTTTTTCCACCGACATTGCAGAGGGAGCACCAAAGACTGTCTCTTGATGGGGGGAGTGGTGGAAATCTGCTGGTTCTGCCCTGGGGGAGAAGATGAGGACAGATTTGACAACTGCTTGACCTTCACCAATCTTCATGGAGATGCGAAGGAACATAAGAAGCAACTTACCTTTCTGCAGGAGGTCTCTTCTCTCATTGTTGTTCTCATGTCAACTTCTGACGACAATAAAGAAAACAGAAAAATTGTTTCTGATCTGAGTCAGTCTCCAAGACCTTTGATTTGTTTACTTGATAATAAAGAAAATAACATGACCAGTAATTCTAAACAAAAAGTGATCATTGGTCTCAGGAACAGAAATGAAGCAGAATTAACAGAGGAGCTTGTTAGTACAATTAGACGTTTACTGAAGCCCTCAGACACTCCTCACAGCTTACAGGACTGTGCCTCAACTGCTCGCAAGCAAGGATTCCTTATTGACGAAGACCAGAGAGAGTGCAAGGATGCCAAAGACAAGGCAAATGTCCTAATGGCCCTACTGAAAGAAGTAAATATATCTCAGGTGAAGGAAAAGTTACTGCCCCTTCAGGGACACCTGTGGCATCTTTGGTGTAAAAAGGACAAAGAACTCTATCATCTAAGAGAAAAAGGGAATCGAAGCATTGAACAACACAAGAGTGAGATTGAGACAGAAAAACGAAGAATACGGGATCAACAGTTGAGTAGAGCCTTTCCTCTCAATGACTTGATGCATTCTGTCCTTGACATTCTCCAAAATCATTCAGAAACTCCATCCACACACTACTTTTTGCAATGGCTGAGTGTGTTTTTGGACAACCTGACTGCAGGACACTTGGAAAAACTGAATGAGAAGAGAAACATTTTGTGGTCACGGATACAAACAGAAAAGCAAAAGGCACCAAAGAGCCCTGACCTCCAACGCTGGCAAAGAGAGATGGAAGCTACCTCTACACAGATTAATAACTGTACATTGGGAATTGACCAATTTCTAAGAGAAGTTGGCCAGATCTATGAAGCTCTGGAAGAAGCTTCCCCCACTAAAAATACCCTTTATCTCTCCCTCCCCCAGATTGCTGCAGATCTGATGATATCTGGTGTTCCCATTGAGCTGATGGACGGGGATGCTTCATATGTGCCTCTAAAGTGGGTGGCAGCTCTTTTTGACAAGGTCTCTGAGAAACTTGGAAACAAACGGCTGTTTGTTCTCTCTGTCCTTGGCCTACAGAGCTCAGGGAAGTCCACTCTGCTGAATGCACTTTTTGGGCTGCAGTTCACCGTCAGTGCTGGGAGGTGTACCCGGGGGGCTTACATGCAGCTCCTGAAGGTTGAGGACACTTTCACAGAGGAACTGGGCTTTGACTTTGTGCTTGTTGTGGACACAGAAGGCCTTAGGGCCCCAGAACTCAGTAACAAATCCAAAAATCGTGACAATGAGTTGGCAACCTTTGTCATTGGACTTGGAAACTTGACTCTGATCAATATTTTTGGAGAACATTCAT
>NW_006291611.1:9981-12169 GCF_000327345.1 Myotis davidii | reverse complement strand
GAAAGGAGCTAGAAGAAAAATACCAGAAAAAATTTATAGGTAAAGGTGAAATCCCGGATGCATGGACCAAAATCACAAAACAAAATGTGCTTGATGACTTGGAAAAGCAATAATACTCAATAGCCACAAAAGAGTACCAGAATCTAAACAACAGTCACAGTACCTGAATAATCCAAAAAATACCTGCTGCTCACAATGAGAAACTTTATTTCCATTTTCAAATGAAATGAATAAATATAAATCAATTAACATTTCAAGAATTTAAAATTTTCTGTTAAAAAGACTTTCTTTTTCTTTATCTCAATTCCTTCTAGTTGAAAAAATTGCTAAAAAATATGAACATACAATAAAAATCTAATAATATCTATTTAAAATTCCTACTTCATAATTTAAGCTATTATTCAGGATGCTTTTTATTTTAAAATGTTTTATAAAGTCCCAAAGTTGTTTTCATAGAGGAAAATCAAAAACATTATACATAGTTACAAATTTCTATATATTAACTATATGACTATTGCAAATGAATGTACAGGTCTTCGCTCAATGCTACAAATTGCCTCTGAAGTCTTGAGAAAAAGTTACTAACCCTTGAATGGAAAAATATTGATGAAAAGATGATCCCCAAGCATAGTTATATTTAGACATATTCTGTTCTGGGAAATAATAACACGGACTTGACAGAGCCTGTATCAATTCAGAAAACATTATTAAGCAAATATAGAAAATAGAAATTGAATTATTGTTATAGTAATAAGTTTAGTTAGTATAAGATAGCATAATCAAATCTCATTTTTTATTAGAGTGAATTTTAAACTTTACTTAGAAGAGGAACTTAATTTGTGTGTGCGTGACCCTGATAAGTAACTTGTAACTCCCTGTGTATAAACAACTTGTAACGCCCTGCTGTTAACTCCTGATAAATAACTTGTAACTCCTGACAAACAACTTGTAACCCCCTGCTGGTGCATCCTGATAAGCCCAGAAGGCCACTGGAGCACACTGATATGAGACACGGAAGAAGCCCACCCATGAGGTATAAAAGAAGGACTCTCACAGCGGCAGTCAGATGCCTGTCTGACTTCCACAGACAAGACTTCTCCTTCCTCCTGGAAACTGCCGTTCTTGCTCTGCTTCTGAGCCCAAACTGTTAGAGGCCTCTCTTCGAGTCAAGAGACCAAGCTCCTGCAGGGGCGTATTTGACGACCTTTGTGTGTCTCTGTCAGCTTGTGTCTCTGAGTGGCCTGCCAAGGACTGAAACCCATCAGCTCTCTGGTAAATAAACTTGTGTGATTTCTTGCATTGTTTGTTCCCTGTGTCTTCTCTCTTCTTAGTTTTTGGTTAAGCTTGGCCATATTAATTAATAGTAAGTACCCTTTGACGTCTGTATTGGTATATCCAAATGAGGCGCTTGGGTCACCTGTGCATAAGTTCCCAAGAAGTGGAACAATTATCATTTTTCACATGTAAGTATTACCTTCATCTTCTCTGGCACCTTGGCAGTTCCCTGTGCCACGCTTAAAGAAAACATAAAGGTTCATAAGAGCTTAGGTATTCAAAGCCTGGCATTTGTAAAAGCTTAAGAAGAACTGGCTTTTGGAACAATGTGTATGAGCAGGCGAGAGGGCCACTTTAATCGAGGCTGTCAACAAGGGTTAGATTTCATTATGCCATTAATAATTTTAAAAACTATTCCTTTAAGAATAAAATAGCAAAGAATATAGAGTTTTTAGGTTCTGATTATTTCAATAAGATATTCTTTTATATACTAAAATGTAAGGAAATGCTTATCTCCAATATAGGCACCTTTGTGACTCTTCACACTGTATGAGTCATAGCGTCATGATCAGAATACAAATGAAAAGCTCTGATGGTAACCAAGAATCTGAAAGAGGAAAGAAATCACCAGTCTGCAAACCTGCACCTTCTGCAGCAATGACTTATGCTGGTTCTCAAAGCTAAGGACTTAAAGTAACCTTGATACAAAGAAAATGTCTTCATGTTGGACATTAAGGGGATCCAAGTCTTCCCTTTACAGGCACACTCTCTGTCCCTCCATAGCCAGTGGAAACAGACAATGAACAGTAGTCAAAATCTTGCATCTCCAGAGCTGGGAGACAGTGCTGATTCCGCTTTGAATCCACAAAGAGCTTCAAACATATTCTCAGTTTGAGCTCAAAGGACCCATGTC
>NW_006291611.1:7022-8683 GCF_000327345.1 Myotis davidii | reverse complement strand
CCCCGCCGGGCCAGATCCGGCTCTTTTGAAATGAATAAAACTATTGAAAAAGAAGACCGTACCCTTTTATGTAATGATGTTTACTTTGGATTTATATTAGTTCACACAAACACTCCATCCATGCTTTTGTTCTGGCCCTCCGGTCCAGTTTAAGAACCCATTGTGGCCCTCGAGTCAAAAAGGTGTAGCTCACAAGATTCGAGGCGGTCAGACTTGCAGGTCAGTAAAGACAAGGTCAATGGATTGGGACTCTAAAAAGTCATTGAAAGTAGGGGACATAACAGGAATTGGGGTTACCACATCCAGAGATTTGGGGGATTTCCAAAGTACGTTAAGCAAAAGATACCAAGTACAGTGGAAAGAAGGAATCAGAAGGCCTTTAGATATGGGACAAGAAAGGCAATAGATTCTAAGACAAAATCAAACATCACGAATAAGATGTAAGTTTCTTGCCCTGATTGGTTAGGCTCAGTGGATGGAGCATTGGCTTGGGGACTGAGGGGTCACGGGTTCGATTCCAGTCAAGGGAATGTGCCTTGATTGCAGGCACATCCCCAGTAGGGTGTGTGCAGGAGGCAGCTACTCAATGCTTCTTTCTCATTGATGTTTCTAACTCTCTATCCCTCTCCTTTCCTCTCTGTAAAAAAATCAATAAAATATATATATTTGAAAAAAAAGATGTAAGTTTCTTAAAGGAAGATGAAACTTGCACTGCTGTGTTTTTATTTTTTCCAAAAACACCTTTATTTTCATCTTCAAATAACTCCTCTTTTTTCCATGATAAACATGATTAATTTACAAATTACACCTATACATTGCCTCTTCAAAGCATTCCCCTTTAATGAGAAATTTAGATTCATATAATCCAGACATGGAAAGGTGTTTTATTGCTTTTTTCTAGAGAGAGGAAGGGAGAGGGATAGAGGAATAGAACATGGATGAGAAGGAACCATCATTAATCAGCTGCCTCCTGCACATTCCCTACTGGGGATTCAGCACACAACCCTGGCATGTGCCCTGACTGGTGATTGAACAGGCAACCTCTTGGCTCATGGGTTGATGCTTAATCACTGCGCCACCCCTGCTGGGCTTGAAAGGTTTAAAAATATAAATTTTGTTGTCATTATAAGACAAAACAGAAACTAGCATAAATGAAGGGAATCCATTCAGATTCTTCTTCTCCAGGAACCAGCATTGTTATACTATTTCCATTGAGCAAAATCTGGTGAAGGGAGAGGGATAGAGGAATAGAACATGGATGAGAAGGAACCATCATTAATCAGCTGCCTCCTGCACATTCCCTACTGGGGATTCAGCACACAACCCTGGCATGTGCCCTGACTGGTGATTGAACAGGCAACCTCTTGGCTCATGGGTCGATGCTTAATCACTGCGCCACCCCTGCTGGGCTTGAAAGGTTTAAAAATATAAATTTTGTTGTCATTATAAGACAAAACAGAAACTAGCATAAATGAAGGGAATCCATTCAGATTCTTCTTCTCCAGGAACCAGCATTGTTATACTATTTCCATTGAGCAAAATCTGGTCTAATTTAGTAATCCTTCTTCCTTCTGGTGTGATTTCATTAGAGGCAGCAGCTGCAACGGGTTAGTGGTAGCCTAACTAAAAGTGATCTGCCTTCACTGAGAAGTTTTGAAGTA
>NW_006291611.1:3039-6752 GCF_000327345.1 Myotis davidii | reverse complement strand
GAAAATAAATGAATTGCTATATAGAAGCATTTAGTACCATATACTGAGTACGTATACTCTAAGTTATTATGTTATACTTCCTCTCCCAACTTCCTTATTCCTTTGCTTTTAAGTAACATTTCATTATAACCACACTGATAGTCTAAAATAATCTCATCTGGGCTTCACTGGCAGGAATATTCAACAAGGACTCTTTGGCAAATCACAGTTAAGAACAAAATAAATGTGATTTTAACTTATAGCTCAAAATGCATCTCAAGATATTGAGGCCCTTGGTTCTTCATCAGTAGTCACAGCTATTTCAAACACTAATTAATCAATCAAAGATGTACAAATGTCACTATCACAATTCTTTAGCAGTATGGAAGAATATGTCTTAGGTTCCTCAGAAGCAGGTCTAAGACTTAGATTCACAAGGGATTTATTAGAAAAGTTATTCCAGTAAACATTAAAAAGAGGAAGCAGCCAGAGAAGCATTGATCAGACCGTCAAATCTCAGAGGGAAGGTAGGGGAGGGTGGGAGTAATGGGGAGACATCAACCAAAGAACTTGTATGTTTCCATGTAAGCCACCCAATGGATACAGACAACAGCAGGATGAGGACATGAGTGGGGGAGCGGGAGTGGGGGCAATGGGGCAATAAGAACACATATGTAATACCTCAATCAATAACAAAATTTTAAAAAAAATAAAAAGCGGAAGCAAGAAGGCAAAGGTAATTTAAAGTGAAGGAATAAGTTAGTAGATATAAGCCAAGTTTTGTACGTTAGGGCAAGCCAGCTTGCTGTTGTGGTGAAGAACACAAATTTGAAACTTAGAGTACTTGGTTGTTCATAGCACTTCCACAATTTACCTACTGTACGACCTCAGATTGGTTACTTAATCTCTCTCTCCTTCATTTTTTTCTCTATAAAATGATGCGACCTCATAAAAGTGTAGCGATTACTTGAGATAATCATATATATATGCCTGGCATAAAGTATGTGTTCTAATATGTTAGAGAGTGCTAGGAGTAGCAGCAACAGCAGCAGAAAAATCTTATTAATAGAAGAAATTCTAATAATTATTAACATTACCATTGCTACTATATTGAAAGGTAGTTATGCCTGTACCACATTCTCAACTGTAAGCTCTTGAAGAAGAAGGTCCAAGTCTTGTTCATCTCTATATACAAGTATCTAGAATGGTATTTACCCAGTGCAGGTGATGAATAATGGTTATGGAATACAATTGACAGGACAGGTTTACTAGATATTTTAGGTGAATGTGGTGATAGTTGGAAAGAAAAAAAAAAGAATCAAAGCTGGTTCTGATATTTCAAATAGATAATGCAGCTGATGTTAATTACATAGAAGTTATAAATGGCCTCTACTTTACTAAATCCAATTTTTTCTTCTCAGTCATCTGCTTGCCCTATCAGCACCATGTTATCACTCTCTACTCCCTGAAACACTTTCTTCACTCAGATTTGAGAGTAGTAAATTCTTGCTTTACTTCCTCTATCACTCTGCTTTACTGGTCCTTCCTCTTCTATTAGAACTCCCTCTCAATGCTAGCATACTTCAAGGGCTCAAGTAATAACAGGAAGCCTGGACCCATTTTGTATCCAGTTTCACTACCAGTATCATTTACCACTCTCTCCTCCCTGACACACTTTCTTCACTTGGAATTGAGAATACTGCACTCTTGCTTTTCCTTCTACACCTGTAGGTTCTTCCCCTTCTATTAGAACTCTCAATGCTATCATCCTCCAAAGGCCCAATCTTTGGACTTCCTTCTATATCTAGACTCTCTATCTCTTAATGTGTCTTCAGTCCCCATGGCATTAAATGCCACCTACGTATTCACCCCTAATACATGTCTCACCCACACCTCTGTCCAACTATCAAACACATTCCTACTTAACACCTCTACTTGGATGTCTTAAATCTTCAAGCTTGACATGCTCAAAACTGGATTCTAAACATATCTTTACCCAAAGCCTGCTCTACTGACAGCCTTCCTCATCTAAGGTAAAAGTAAATCCACTGTTTCAATTCATCGTTTGGCTCTTATGGAGTTAATAGAGGCTCAGTGTGCGAAATTGAGCAAGATCTAGACCCCCCCTGCGTGAGTAGCTCGCTGTTAGTGGAGCCAGGAGCCCCACCTCGCCACACAGGCCTCAAGCCCTTCCCTGCCACTGTGAGCAGCGAGTGGGCTTGGGGGAGGGACTGACAGGTGCTCCATGAACCTTCTGGTGACCGGTTGTTTGGTCATTCCAGCATTCGAGCGTTAAGGTTATGGGCCTTTTATTAAATAGATTGGTCTTCTCTTAAATCAGGAGTGGGGGACGTTGGACCTGAGAGATCCATGAGCTGTATAAGGCCTGAGAAGTCATTTGGTCTGGCCCTGCCAAGGCATTTGGGGTGAGTTAATGAAATGTTTGACCAAATACAGTAGGCTAATTTTTAAGTTGATAGTTTTGTATGGCCCGCTAATGATGTGATCAATATCCAAATGGCCATTGGCAGAAGAAGGTTCCCCACCCCTGTGAGACTTAATGCTCACCACCAAAATCTCCATTATTTTCAATAGCACCCTTAGGCTTGAACTCCCCCACGCTGTTTCACATAAAGTCAGCTCCTTTGGGGTAGATCTTCAGGGCTCTCTATTATTATAAACTTCCTTTTTTCCAGGAATATATCTCTGGGCCAGTGCTATAGGCACTGGGAGAGAGCAGTAGCCTCTAGGCTTCTTGGCTTCCCTTTCTGAGCATGGAATCTCTGCCCTGCAAGGGAGCCAAGGCAAAGACAATGAGGTCCCAGTGTTTCCAACCTGCCATTGTTGTGGTAGGATTTCCACCCCAAGAAGTAGGAATGGGAGGAAGAATGAGCCCCAGCCTCTCTGCAACACTCTCCTGCAACTTACCCTCTGCAACGCAGAGCTGAGAGGGATGAGTGACTCTGGCTGCCTGACCCTCCCAAAAGACCCCTTATCCTTTGTCCGGGAGCTGAGGGGAAAGGAAGCTGGAACATAAGACTGGATATGCATGAAGCCATTGTCTTGGGAACACATTCTTAGGATATGAGATTTAATGCATTGTCTAGAACCTCAGAGGATTGGAAAAGTTCACTAAGGAAGCTCACTAAAAGTAGGGAGGCTCATAGAAGCCTAGCGAGATCAAAATCCCACACAGAACAAAATATATATACCTGAGTTGTTTGAGATAAAAGAAAAAAATAAAAGGTGGTAGTGTGATGGGCATGCTGGAACGGTTAAATGGCGTAAGGCCAGAAGACCCACACCCAAAGGAAACAATATTCACTGAGGCATTAGGAATGTCCATTGGTGGCTCTTGCTCATTAACACTTATGGAGATGATGGAGCTCAAAAGTAACAGAAATCATATGCAAGCACTTAACCACTAGAAGCCAGGAGGATGCAATTACCCTAACAAGAGAAACAGGTGGGCAATCAAGAGTCCACTAGCCACAGGGAGTTGTAACTATGGTTAATAGAACATGGCCTTGATAATGATTGCTATCATCTAAATAGATTTGAACAATGGGATTGTAAGAATAAAGAAACAGTGTGTCCTGCCCTGGCCGATATGGCTCAGTTGGTTGAGCGTTGCCCTGTGCACCAAAAGGTCTACTCTTTGATTCTAGGTCAGGACATATACCCAGGTTTCAGGTTTGATCCCAGGTCAAAGTGGGTGCAGGAGGCAACCAATC
>NW_006291611.1:0-2993 GCF_000327345.1 Myotis davidii | reverse complement strand
CCGTCCACTCTCTCTCTCTCTCTCTCTCTCTCTCTCTCTCTCTCTCTCTCTCTCTCTTTCTCTCTTTCTCCCACCTCATTCTCTCCATCTCTCTCCAAAATCAATAAAAACATAATTTCAAAAAGAAGGTGAAAAAAGAAAACAAGGGCTGCATTAGATTCCTACTCCTGTTGGAAAAGAGAAGCATTTTTTTGAGAGGTGAGAGAATGTAGGCCTTCCCAAAGTGACCAACAGGCAGGAAAGTGAGGAGTGGTCCACACCCAGTTGAGAGCAGTGAATAGGAGCATGAGACAAGGCTGTCAGATGGGTCACTCAGTAGTAAGCAATAATTAGAAAAAAACTGGAGAGTGAAAAAAGATAGGTAAAGCTGATGAGCAGAACAAAAATAAATTTGTTTCTGCATGGCCTTCAGGGTGAGGGTAAGAAGGGTGGGGTCAAGTAAGAAAGCCTATTGCAAATGGCCTTTCTTGCCTCAGCACATAGGTATTCTGGTCTCTAGACTAGAGTCACAGTGAAACTGGAAATCTTAATGTAGGTTTTTACAATACAGAATGGTAGCCTCACAACCAAATACTGGTTTTTGTAATATCATCACAGACCCTGTCAACCATAAATTTTCCTTGCTCTTCCCCTGCCTCCCATCCGAACTATAGCTATCCATCTTATGGCCTTCCATCTTATTTCTGAGGCCCTACTTCAATCATCTGAATTTCCTCTGTGTTAGGTTCATGACACAGGAAAAGAGAATCAAACCGGTCAGAAAAGGGAAAAGAGGTTTAATCCGATTTCTTGGGCAAGACCCACGAGCCACAAAGACAGGGCCAGTCAGTTTGCGCCAACAGGGAAGGGGGCTCCTTTTTATACAGGTGTTTAATGAGGGGCTGGGGGCATGAGCTGAGGAAGTTCCCACTGCAGGGGTCATCAGGGTATTCAGCTGCGGAAGTTCCCACCATGGGGGTAGTCACGGTATTCAGGAAGGAGTCAGTATGTGTGTGGGGTCTTTGTGGATTCCAGGGAGGAGCCAGTATTTGTGTGGCCATCTGTCTGGCACGCTGACCTGTTAAGAATTCCAGGGAGGGACCATTATCTCCATCACCATTTGCCTTGCGGGGGCATGCATCCGCTCCTGAGCTTCTCTTCGACCTAACACTCTGGAACTACATGGAACTTATAGGCCCTTCTCTAACCACCACATGGCAGTGAAGAATCTTATGAGGACAATTCTCATAGATGTTTCCAACTTCACTGTTGACACTTGAGGCCAGATAACCCTTTTTGTGGGAGACTGTCCTATGCATAATAGGAAAAGGCCATCCATATTTTCTCCCAGCAGATGAAACAATTTATTTTACCATTGTCTTTAAAACCACAAAGACACTATGTTCTTCATATAAAAACATTAGTACATATATTTTCTAGGTAATGATTATATAAACCTTCTCAGAAAAAATGCACCCCATTATATGGTTTCAGTGAAGATGCTTAGAAAGAACTCACATCTGGACTGATTCCTAAAACATACCATTTCACCACTGTATCTTTTGGTTCAAAGTATAGATCAGGGGTGGGCAACCCCTGGCACGCATCCCAAACATGGCAATCCAGTAACTTTTGCTGGATAAGAGATATCAAGTTGGCGTAACATGTTCTCAAAAAATTAGGGTTGGCACGCAGAAGAATTTTGAATCAGAGATTTTACTGGGTTTGGCACGCACTCACAAAAAGGTTGTCCACCCCGGTATAGATTATTGCCATCATACATACTCCTGTGTTCTTACACATATAGAATGATAATACACATATAAAATGGAGCTTCCATTGGTTTATCAGCCTTTTCTGCAGGTTCATCAGCAGGTTGAGCAGGCTGTACCTTTCTCTGTGGCCTTTCTTCAAGCTCTTCCAGGAATGGAGACACATTATCATCATCATTATAAATCATAAACTCCAAGTCTTTACCAACAATTCCCATGGAAACAGTCTTCATAGTTAGGTCCTGTTATGTAGGAACTGTCACTCTTAAAGCATGCAGACCATGATAACCAGTTCATTCGAATTGCATTCCATAAACTCAGACATATGTCTGTCCTGTGAGTATGAGCTAATTGAGAATGAGCTCCAATGGACACAGCTCTGCAGTCAAAATAGTTAGCATAGAGACAGGTTTGAAAATATGAGGGCCCATATCAACATAACCAGGAATAAGCAGCCCAACACCATATAGTCATTGGCCATATCTTTGTGTTGGTATCTGGGTCTTGCTTCCAATTATAGACACAAGAGGGGACACAGGAAGAGGTCTGTCAAATACAAATCTGGAATCCAAACACTCCTGGAGCATAAAATTATATAACAGTCTAGCACCAGCAGTAAGTCTCACAGTTGAGATGCCAATACGTCAACATGGAGAAGTTTTTCTGGTGAGCTGCAAGTCTTGAGTATGCTTTCTTCAGTGTGACCAATACTGCATGGGTTTTTTTTGTTTTGTTTTTTATTTCAGACCAATTGTGGCTACACCCTGATTGATAGCTTCCATTGTATATTCAATTTGATGAATCCTGCCCTGAGGAGTCCAAACACTGAAATTGCCATACTGGTTGCAAAACAGGGTTCCAATATGGGCCTTGCTATTGCCACCTGCAGACCTGCCCATCAGTGAGCACTGCCTAAACTACCTCTAGGCCAAGCATGTGAAACTCAAATGCTAACACAGGCCAAATAAACGAGGCATGGGGCCCACGGGCAGTGAGTTTGACATGCTTGCTGTAGGCCATCTACAGGAAAGTCTGTGCAATCAGATTTTGATGGAATTTTTAAATTCTTTGTGATAGATCCTCCCTTCCCCCAACTTATGGGTGGAGTATGATGTAACCTGCAGCCCGGAAATACCTGAGTGACTAACCATGTACCTTATATGGACTATACATTGGACCACCAATCTACACCGGCCAAATACCCTAAGCTCTTTGTTATGCCCAGATTTCAAGATCCCCAAG
>NW_006291610.1:96989-97401 GCF_000327345.1 Myotis davidii | reverse complement strand
TGGGCGGCGGCTGAGCACCTCCCCACCCCATGTCACCGTTTTAGGAGTTTCTGCCAATGCTTAGTTAAGAATAGGAGTTCTTTAAGAGACTAAAAGAAATGCAATTACGTTCTTATTGAAGACTATCCAGTGGCAAGAACACCTTGACCATTGCACCATGTCGTAGACATTAGTCAGGATTCACTCAGACTGCCTTTCCCACTGAGTTCCTCAGGCAGCCTTCAGCCTGCTGTGAAGGCGCCTCGCAGCGCTGGTCCTGAGTCCTAACAGGGCTTTACTTTACATCGCCGCATACCACCTGTTTTCCTTGTATTCTACTATCAAGAAGTTCGGCCACATAGCTTAAAAAAAAAAAGTCCAAACTGTTTCCATTCTGAGGCCAAATTATGATGTGATGCTAATTTGCAAAGCG
>NW_006291610.1:90364-91374 GCF_000327345.1 Myotis davidii | reverse complement strand
AGTTCCCTTCCAGGAGAACTTTCTTGACCTTAAAAGCTCACCCAACTTTGGAGGGGCTGACTGGTGTGAGTGAGCTCCCTGTGTCTCAAGGAAACCAAGTAGATCTGAGACTGTCATTGGTCAAGGAGACTGCAGAGGCTGATGTTGGGGCTGAGTCCGTCTGGGCTGTCTCTGAGGAAGACCGATTTTCTGTGTCCTCATCCCCTGCCAGCTGTTTCACAAGGATTTTTGCCCCCATCTCACCTTGGTCCATTGGAGTTTCCTCTGTGGGCACAGGAAGGTTCAGCCCAGCCCTCGCTATGTCTTCTCTAAAGAAACTTGAGCAGCAGAACTAGCTACTTTGCCATCTGCCCCTGGGTTCCTGTGGATGCATGGGGAGTAGTGGTTAGGAGGAGCTCAGTCCAAGCCACAGCGAGGAGGGTCCTGGGCAGGGACACTCAGCCTGTCCCTTCTCTATGTAACGTGACCTTCAGACCATACTCTGTATTATTCCTGGTGCATTTTCTGATTTTGACATGGACTTGAAGAATCCTGGGCTAAGTTCCCTGCATTCACCGTCCAGCTGGCCCCTGGTTTAGTCATCTTTAGCCTGGGTCACAGTGGGTTTCCCTGGGCCTGGGGTAAAAAAAGAGCAGAAGACGGCCTGAACCAAGAGACCTATGAAAACATGCTCAAAGTCAGGAATTATCTGAGAGATGCAAATGAAAACAACAATGCGGTACCACCTCGCACCTGTCGGAATGACTATCATCAACAAATCAACAAACAAAAAAAAAAACAAAAACAAACAAAAAAACAAATCAACAAACAAAAATGCTGGTGAGGATACGGAGAAAAAGGAATCCTCGTGCACTGCTGGTGGGAATGCAGCCTGGTGCAGCCACTGTGCAAAACAGTATGGAGTTTCCTCAAAAAACTAAAAATGGAACTCCCATGACCCAGCCATTACAGTTCTGGGTATATATGCAAAGAAGCCCAAAACAATATATCAAAAGAATATATGCTCCCTT
>NW_006291610.1:88063-89362 GCF_000327345.1 Myotis davidii | reverse complement strand
TATAATGAACAACATAAACTGATGAACAAAAACAGATCCAGAGACAGAGAAGCATCGATCAGACCTTCGAACCTCAGAGGGAAGGTAGGGGAGAGGAGGGGTAAGTGGGAGAGATCAACCAAAGGACTTGTATGCATGCATATAAGCATAACCAATGGACACAGACACTAGGGGGATGAGGGCATGAGCAGGGGATTGGGCAGCATGGGGAAAAGGGGAGATAAAAACACATCTGTAATACTTTAATCAATAAAGAAATTAAAAATAAAAAGACGACCTGAAAAATGAACTCCAGAATCCAGGGAGGCCCCTGTGGCCCCAGTCTGTAGCTGAGGTGAGGTGCTGGGGCCAAGGTGGAGGCCTCACTGTGGAAGAAAGGGCCCTGTAGGTTGTCTGTACCCAACCCCAGCCCCATTCTAGACCAAACCACTGAGCTAACTATTCACCCCAGGCCTTCAGCGCTCACTGAGTCTCCTGCTGGGTGAGAACCAAATCATCTTATTCCCAAGCATCCCTCCTAGTCACCTGACTTCTGTTGCTCAAATCTGAGAGGCATTTCCATGTAATATAGGACACAGGGATGAGCCCAGAGAGGGAGACCCCCACCTTGGCCTGACTCAGAAGCAACTTGTTGGGAGTGGGTCAAGAATGGTGGTCTGGACCCCTCCAGGGTCAGTTCCAGGTCCTGGAGGAGAGCCCAGGAGTAAACTAAGGGGGGCAGGACTGTTAGTTTCTTAGCTATGCAGCCAGCGGGAAAGCCAGGGAGGGTTGGGGGGCGGGAGGGGGGTGGGTAAGAGATCAACCGAAGGACTTGTATGCATGCATATAAGCATAACCAATGGACATAAGACACTGGGGGTAGGGGAGGACAGGGGATTGTCAAGGGCGGGGAAAAATAAAAGGACACATATGTAATACCATTTGTAATACATTAAGCAATAAACAAAAATAATAAAAACGAATGGTGGTCTGGACCCCTACAGGGTCAGTTCCAGGTCCTGGAGGAGAGCCCAGGAGTAAACTAAGGGGGCAGGACTTTTAGTCTCTTAGCTATGCAGTGCTTTCCTGAGCAGGCATCAGAGGCTGAGCTAAACTTGGCCTGGTACCTGCTGGAGCCAGAGACAGTGAATGCCTCACAGCACAGGGCCTAGCTTAGGGAGCACAGAGAGGCACATAGAGGGACAGATGGAGACCCTGGCCAGGTCAGCGCTTGTGTCTTACAGCTGCTGGCCTTTCTCATGTCCCAGCTCTTGGTCTGCAGTGGGGCTCCACGGGGCCCGAGGGCCTGGGCAGGGGGAC
>NW_006291610.1:85563-87030 GCF_000327345.1 Myotis davidii | reverse complement strand
GAGTGTGAGGACTGCCTGTGATTACAGTGGATGGGATGTTGTGGGAGGGCTAACACCAAGGAGTGGGATTCACCTTAGTGGGGCTCTGGTGCCAGTCTAGTCCACCCTTGTATGTGTCACTGTGGTGCTAAATGGCTGGTGCTCTGGAGTGCTCTACGCTGGCTACCAGGTGTGTTGGTATTTGGGCGTCTTGGGAAGGCCTCTGGTGAAAGCCAAGGTCAGCGGATTCCTGTACTGGGCCTGGGGCTACAGTTGATAGCTGCCTGTGCTGCGCTTGGATTTGCCTGGGCGAGGCTCTGCTGCAAATCGATGCCAGCTGCCACTTGTGCCCCAAGCTTGGGACCACTTAGCAGGACATACAGTGCACTCTAAGGCCAGCAGCTGCTTGTTTGGGCTTTATGACCTTTCAAAGGTTTTAGGAAAGGCCACAGCACAGGCAGAGGCCAGCTGCGTGTGGGAAGAGCTGGTGAAGGAGGTTCTGGTGTGTGAGTTTCTTTGAGCCGAGTCTCAGGGCATCACCAGGTGAGGCAAGTGGTGTTACCAGGTTGATGGAGACTCAGACTTGGCACTGCCTGTGCCTGCAGGCAGGGTGGGGAGAGAGCTCAACAAAGAAACCATGGCCTCCACCAGCACTTCTGTCCCAGACAGAGCCGTCCGTCCAGCTCTCACTCTGAAGCCAGACAATTCAGTTCCTCCCTGTTTGTCTCAGATGCTCTTTTCAATCTACTGTCCCCTTGGTGCTGCTTAGGGCATTGGTTGGGAGCCAGTGAGACTGTGCTCTGGCCCTTTCAGAGGACCCCTGAGTCTCTAGCAGCCTCCACCTCATCCATACAGAATCTCCATTGATTTTCACAGCAGGAGGTTGTGGGGACTACTCTTCCTGGCACTGGTGCTCCAGGATGGGAAACCTATTGTGGGGCTGGGACCCCTCACTCAACAGGAAAGACCTCCGAAGAAGATTCCCCAGCACTACATGTGGCTGTTGGCCCAGCCTGGTTCATGTCCCTGCCCCTCCTACCAGTCTCCACATGGCTTCTTCCGCATTTCCTTAGTTACAGGACTTCTGTTCAGGAAGCCTTCAGGATCTTTCAAGGGTGGTTGTTCCATAATATAGGTGTAATTTTGATGTTATGGGAGGAGGCAAGCACAATGTATGCTCTGCCATCTTGAACACAAATATTCTCCTTACCTACTATTCTCTGACAAGTTTGTCAGTTTCTGAGAGTGATGTGTTACACAATAACTGAGTACCTATGGCATTTCTATATTCCCTAACATTAGGTACTTTTCATTGAACCCTTCTCCTCTTCGTTTCATCTAACTAACCATCTTGAATTTTGGTAGAATGTGTATTTAGTATCTTTTTTTTCAAATGAATACTAATTTTCATATACTTTGTTTTTATCCTTCTCATGACCACTGTTATGATTTCTGGGTTCACGTTTCTTATTCCTGATGCATATTCTT
>NW_006291610.1:74115-85164 GCF_000327345.1 Myotis davidii | reverse complement strand
CTTATTATCATTATTATAATCTATAGAAGTACATTCTCAGAGGATGACTGCTACAAGACTGAGGAGCAGAGTTCACACCAAAACATACATACATACATACATACATACATACATAAATGGAATGGTTGGCATTAGTTGGACATTAATTTTTAGCCCTTTGGTATCTTCAGCTGCCGTCATCTACAAAAGGTGTAGAGATCACACAAACTGTTTCTACAAATGCAGAACAGGACCACACAGGTGGCCCCATGCCTGCAATGCTTTGAGCTGCTTATTGTGGGGTGGGTGGGTGGGGAATGCAGTTCCTGAGGGATAAAGGAGTAGGAAACCACTAGACAAGCCGGAACTAGCAGTTGCTTTCAGGACTTAATGAAGGGGAAGAATTTTATCTTAGTTTCCTGTGAACCAGAGAGGGACCATGTTAAGAAGGGCCCAGAGAATGTGACAGATCAGTGTGGTTGATTCTGGTCCAGCCAAGCTCCTTTGGGCCCTGGATGGGAACAGGGGCCTGAGGCAGATCTAGTTGTTGCAGCTTCCTCAGGTCTAGGTGTGGCAGGTACCGGGCATCATTGCTGAATCTCAATCTCTCCCTCCTTCTTCCGCAGGCACACGGTGACCTGTGAAGGTGAGGACGGGGACTCAGAATGAACTGTCTGGCTGTCCAAGTATAAGAGAATACTAGGGAAGAAGATGGCCACAGCCACAGACAGCAGTGTCCCTCCGCTTTAAAACTTAAAAAAAAATGATTTCAAAGAGAGGCAGGGAGAGAGATAAAGCAATAGAAACATCAATGATTCTTCCGCAGGCACACGGTGACCTGTGAAGGTGAGGACGGGGACTCAGAATGAACTGTCTGGCTGTCCAAGTATAAGAGAATACTAGGGAAGAAGATGGCCACAGCCACAGACAGCAGTGTCCCTCCGCTTTAAAACTTAAAAAAAAATGATTTCAAAGAGAGGCAGGGAGAGAGATAAAGCAATAGAAACATCAATGAGAGAGAATCATGGATTGGCAGTCTTGCCCCCTACTGGGGACCGAGGCAGCAATCTGTGCATATACCTTAACCTCCTGGTTCATGGATTGAAGCTCAACCACTAAGCCATACCTGTCACGTTCCCTCTCCTTTTTAAATTTAATTTTCTCGCCGAAACCGGTTTGGCTCAGTGGATAGAGCGTCGGCCTGCGGACTGAAGGGTCCCAGGTTCGATTCCGGTCAGGAGCATGTGCCTTGGTTGCGGGCACATCCCCAGTGGGGAGTGTGCAGGTGGCAGCTGGTCGATGTTTCTCTCTCATCGATGTTTCTAACTCTCTATCTCTCTCCTTTCCTCTCTGTAAAAACTCAATAAAATACATTAAAAAAAATTTTTTTAAAAAATTTAATTTTCTCTATCAGTCTTTTTTTCCCTTTCCCCTTTTCCATCTTTTATCTCTTTCTGTTTTTCTCTCCCCCCTTTTCACTCTCATTTGTTCTACCATTTTCACTCTAGTAACCATTTATATTCATCATCTTTCCCTCCCTCCTTCTCCCCACGCTATAGCTTAACTGAGGTATAACTGATATACAATAAACTGCATACATTTTATGTGAATGATTTGATAAGTTTTGATGATAACTTATTAAACTGTCATAATAATCAAGATAAGGAATACCCATCACCCCAAAAGTGTACTCAGGTTCTTTTGTAATTCTTCATGCAGACACCTTCTTATTCCCGGGCAACTGGTGACCTGATTTCTGTCCCTATAGATTAGCTATATTTTGTAAAGGTTGTTTATAAATGGGATCATAGAGTCTGTTCTTTACCTAACTTCTTTCACTCAGCATAAGTATTTGAGATTTATCCATGTCATTGCCTGTATTATTCTTTCCTTTTTATTGCTGAGGAAGATCACATTGTAGGGATGTGTCACAGTTTGTTTATCCTTCACCTGTTGGTGGACATCTTGGTTGTTTTCCATTTGGGGACTAGTACATACAGATCTCTAATGGGCATCTGTGTATAAGTCTCTTTGTATGTTTTATTTCCCTTGGATAAATTGCTAGGAGTGGAATAGCTGTAGGTGTATGTAACTTACAGAAGCAACAGCACTAAGCTACTTTTTATAAGCACTACATGAGAGTTTCAGCTGCTGCACATACTCACCAACACTTGCTATAGCCAGTCTATATAATATTTTAGCCATTCTCACATGTAGTGGTAACTCTACTACCATGATAGACTCAAGACTTTCAGTTACATTTCTCAAAGAACTACTGTTGTTAAGAAAAGAAATAGGCAAACCACACATAGAAAAACATTTGCAAAACATGTGTCCATCAGAGGAAAGTATTTCTAAAATAGTGATACACCATGTAACAACAAGGGTATAACCTGAGAAAGGTGCCCTTAGGGGATTGCCTGTACAGGATGTTACTTTATAAAGCAACACACAGTTAAATCAAGAACAAGCAAAAATAATGCAATCACGAGATGCAGTAAACATGAGATGTATGAGACTGGTACGGGCTAATGTGGCATACTGCTTAACAGCCATCATTTTTATAAGTAGAAAAGTACACTCTAAAACAATAACAAAAAGTATGGTATAGTAAATACCTAGCCAGTAACACAGTCCTTTATTATTATTATCAAGTATTATGGCCTATACACAATTTATACTTCGATGCAATTGGAAATGCAGTAGGTGTGTTTGCCTCAAACACTTGAGTAATGTGTTTTGCCAGAACCTTATTAAGGCTATGCTGTCACTAGGTGGTAGGAATTTTTCAGCTCTATTACAATGTTATGGGACCACCATCATATATATGGTCCATCCTTGACCAAAATGTTGCTATGCGATGCATGACTGTATATAAAACACTCTTACAACCCAATAGCAAGAAGACAAGCATCATTTCCTCGCTTACCAGGAAACAGCAGATCAGGCACGTGGTGATTACCAAGAGTCCCGCCAAGCAGAAGAGGATGATGGCCCAAAAAGGGAAATCTGTGGGGACAAGTGCTGGGCTGAGCCACCTTCTCTCATTTCCCAGGGATCTTGCTTTCTCCCCGCTGTGCCTCAACAGTCCATGACATGGGTTGGCCAACTGTCGTTATCATACAAGCTCCTGTGTGCAGGTTTCTCTGGGATGAGGCACAGCATCAAGACATTCCCTCCCCGCCTGGGGCTGCCTTGAGGCTTACCAGAATTCCCAGTCAGGGTCTCAGGTCGACTTGGAGAATAGCCTGGAAGGGAATAAAATGGAGAAGTGTTTTACTCTGTTTAATAAAACTCTTCAAACACACAGAAAAATGGAACTATAGCATAAACATCTCTCCCCAAATTTTAGCAATGTACTGGTATAGTTCACCCAATGAAAGCAGTATTTCACCCAATGCACAAATTATTAACAGTTGCTACTCTTGCCTCATCCTATATTTTCACTGAATATTAAAGTAGACATCATTATGTCTCACTCCATTTCAGTTTGTAGCCCTAAAAAATGAGATGCAATGGCCTACATTACCTTAGGCCATTGTCATACTACAATAATGTATTAAATTAAATCAAATTTCTACCTTTGGGCACAGAATATTGAAAGTAGGCTGGACCATCTTATGATTGTCAAGGGAGAATGGTTCATCCCAGTTGCAAGCACATGAGATCTCTCTAAATATGTAAATTACAAATCATAATCTCTTTTCTCAGCCTAGAATCACATTTACCTTCTTTTTCTTTACCACGTTGTTTTATACTTATTTCCCAGGATTCAACTATAATATAATTTCTACAGGAAGCCTTCTCAGGTTACCACTCCCAAGCATGGACTGATTTACATCAAATAATTTACTATTGACAACTACCTATTCTTGTTATTTTCTACTACAATATAAACTCCATGAGGGTAGGAACACATTGTACCCTTTAGGCAGGGTAGGAGGGTTTCTGGTCCCCTACTTCTCCCTAGCAAACTTTTTATTTTTATTTTTAAAGAGAGCGGAAAAAAAGGTGGGAAGGTTGAAGGGAGGGAGGGAGGGAGGTGGAGAGAGAAATAGAGAAAGAGAAAATATTAATGAGAGAGAGAGAGAGAGAGAGAGAGAGAGAGAGAGAGACATCAATTGGTTTCCTCCTGCATGTGCCCCAACCAGGCCGGGAATGGGACCTGCAACTCAGGTACATGCCCTTGATTGGAATTGAATCGGCAACCCTTCTGCGCTCAGGCTGATACTAACCACTGAGCAATGCTGGCCAGGGCTTCTTATCCAACTTTTTAAGAAGTTCTTCCCAATACAGAGCTGCCACAAGGGGGCTTCTTAAATTACAATTAATTTTAATTAAATGAAATTTAAAAATCTGGTACCTCCTAACATTAAAATCAGTAACAATAAAAATCTGTGTCAGCCATACGTCTCATACTCAAAACTTCTATGTGGCTGATGTGCTGGGCAGCAGAGATAGAGAACATTTCCATCACTGCAAAAGTTCTATTGGATGGTGATGATCTGGGCAGTAATAGGCATCTACATACAGCCTGCAGGCCAAGTCAGGCCCACTGCCTCTTTTTATACAGCCTGTGGGTCAGAAAACAGGTCCATCCCATCACACCTGTCAAGGCTGGTTCACACATAGTTTTCTGCTGACAGCCCTCACTGACCATCTGTAATTGACTTTCAGTAGACAGAGAAGGACTCTGAAGTCCAGAGTGGGAAAAGGACTAGCCTGAGGGCACAGAGCTATCTAGGTGACCACAAAGGCCTCCTATATTGCACTGGGCATCCTTTCCTCTCCCTCAATAGTGGGTAAAGCCAGGGGACTGTGCTACCTCCTGCCAGCCTCAGAAAGTTCAATGCCAACTCATCCCCAGGCCTCCAGATTCCTAGGGAAGTCCACAGGTGTGGCACTTAGACCCCCACTCCTGCCCCAATGACCTGGAAGTCTTACCATCCACTAGCACACTGTTCCTGTCCAGGGTAAAGTTCTGAAGGTGGGTGCCATTCTGAGTCAGCTGCAGGAATTCCTCATAAATGGCAACTCTGTCCATTTTCTGTGCCAATGGTAAGAAGTGGCACAGGGAGTCCACCCTAGTGTGGTTGCTGTGCGGGACAGACCTGGAAGCACAAAAGGGATGCAGAGGTATCTGAAACTCTGCCCTGAGTCTTGCTTTCCTTTTCTAGTTCTTGCCAAGAGAACTCTCCGCAATGAAGTAAACCTTGTGTCTACACTGTCCAATATAATCATTATTAGCCACAAGTTGTTGCTAAGCACTTAAAATGTGGCTGGTGAGTGTGAGTGAAGAATTGAGTTTTTCATGTAATGTAATATTAATTCAAAACAGCCACAAGGAGAACATCTGTGAAATTTTGGGAGTAAGGACTTCTGAAAACCCATAAAAACAAGAACACAATAAAAATGGTTAATATAAACTTTTCAAAAGTACAGAAATGAACCAAAGGTTTGCAACCATCTGAGGCGTGTTTAGTTAGGAGGGAGTACGCGCTGTGGCATTATAACTTGCACTGTTCCCATTCTGCGCGCACAATGTCCTCAGGAACTGTGAAATGCATCAGTCTCAGAACCATGTAACTGTGAAAAACAGCAGTCACGTAGCCATCCTGGGTTTGGAGCTCCCCAAAAGATGCATCCCGGTTTTTTCTATTTGACCTGTGTGGCACCCCCTGGAAATATCCCCTCAGCAAGGAAGGTCTATCCCCAGGGAACTTCCTAAAAACAATCAGTGTTAACTGTTTTTGCATTGTAGCTGCATGAGGGAGCAATATTAGTTGAGGCAACCAAGAGCTAAGCCAAAAACTTAAGATAAAAATTGGAATAATGAGATGTCTCCATTGGGCTTTGAAACTCTCCAATGAATTTGAGGGGATGTAGAAGGCCGCAAGAGTACAGGTCTGGGTGCATGCCCAGGAAAGACTTGAAAAGATCTTAATCACTAATCCCTGCTTGAAAAAAGTTATCTTAATATATTAAGAACTGGCTCATGAAATGCACCATAGTTATAGGATAAGGCACAAATACCCATTATCTTAATACACACACACAAAAAGAATTTCACAAAATAGGCCTTTTATGATTTAAAAAAACCTTCAACTTGGAGATTTTAAAAAGAAACCTACTCAACGTGACAAACAGCATCAAAAACAACAACAACAAACACACACACAACAACCCCCCCCCAAAAAAAACCTACAGCTAATATTATAGTCAGTGGTAAAAGACAGAATAATTTCCTCTAAGACCAAGGACAAAACAAGGATGTCTTCTCTCATTTCTTATGTTAATTGTAGTAGAGGTTCTAATGAGAGAAATTAGGCAAGGAAAGGAGATGAAAGGCATCTAGATTGGAAAAGAAGATATAAAAATGTGATCTGAACTGTGTTTGCAGATGATGTAACACTGTATATGAAAAAGTCTGAGAAATAAACACACAGAATAGTATATGAACAATATTTCAGTAGGTGTATAACAATTTAACTGCCACATGGGTTGTGGCTACACTACTGGACAACATGATCAGATTGCTGAATTTTAAGTCATCTCATGATAGCCCCCGTCTTGTATGGGCTGTGGATTCAGGAGCTGATTTCTAAAGAAATGTTTTCTACAAGCCATATCCCATGGACCACAGAACCAGGCACCTCCATCTCTAATGAGGCTATTTTTTAAAGTAACAGTTCTATATCCCTAGGGCTCTCATCTGTAACAGCTAGGAACTGAGAGATTATAGCATAGGGATTCTCTTACCTAAAGAAGATCGTATATCCTTTATGTAAAAGAGAAGTTTACAGAGGCATTGGGCCCTGATTTGGAACTCACCTGAACGCTATAACTTCACAGTCAGAAAAATAATTCTTGATGCTGCTGTTTCGGCAGAGCTGGTTGAGCTGAAAGACAGGGTAAAGTTTCTCTCATCAGAACCCCAGGCTTTTTCAGAGAATGTTCAGCCACTGAGCAAACTTTTCCATCTGTTTTTTCTTGGCTC
Organism: Myotis davidii; assembly: GCF_000327345.1. NCBI lineage: Eukaryota > Metazoa > Chordata > Mammalia > Chiroptera > Vespertilionidae > Myotis > Myotis davidii. The sequence continues at coordinate 78,188 of NW_006291610.1, read as the reverse complement.
AACAAAGACTAGTGAAGGTATGTGTACCAAAAAAGGCTTTGTTCCAGGGTAGGACTTAGCTACATGTGTGTCTATTTCTTCATTTGCAAAATGGGAATAAGAACCAGTATTCATGAATTGTTATGAAAGTCACCATCTGACTACCTAGATCTATAGGCCAGTCTCTACATGGAAACAGAGTGGACACAACTGCATTCTCACCGCATTCTCCATGCTTCTTTTGTTCCGCTGGTGTGTGGTGGTGCCTGGTAGGCCTATGTCCTGGACATAGAGTAGATTGGTGACAGTGAAATTCAGCTGGAGGTACTGAGGGCTGGGACTGCTTGTTGGTTTGTCTGTTGGCAGATGAACTGATGCCTCCAGTTCTAGAATAAAAAGAGAATATAAAATTCCAATACTGAAGTTGAAATATTCAAAATATTCAAAATTCAAAATATTCAAAATTCAATATTCAACTTCAATACTAAATATCTGCCAAATGGTAGGTGGCACCAAGCCAGTGGGGAAGGATTTAACAAGAGGTCATTTAAACCAGTCTACTTATTGCTGGTAATGTGACCTGAACTGGGGTTTTTAAGATGGTCTCCAGAAGATCCTCCATCTACCTGTCCACCTTGAATCTATTCATTTATCTACCTGCACAACTCCCTTTTCCATCAAGAAATCTGAGAGTTCCCGAGGATGTGTGGGAGAGTAGAATGGGCTTCTCTGAGGTGTATCTGGCAAGTGCAGGTGCTGACCGACCCAGCAGGCATCTGTCACACACCTTTGTTGGCCTAGGCTCCTAATGTTTTTTGCTGCTTCCAGTCTCCTTCCCTCTCTCAATCCATTCTCCACAAAGCACCAAGGAAACGAGCTTTCAAAAGTAGAACTCAAAGTGTTTTATGTTCCTCCACAAACCATTCCAGTTCCCAAGAAAGTTCCTGACCACCTCTTTAGCCTCAACGGTCACCTTCCCCAGGTCAAAGTGCATGCACCAGCCACAAGATACCTCTTATAGCGTCCCCAAATATGCCATGCTCTTTCTATCTTCTAGGTTAAAGACACATGTAGCACAACTATTTATCCCCCGTCCCCCAAAGGCTAGGTCATGTTCTCCATCACATCTTAGTTTCTTCATCACTTCCTTATGAAAACATTCTAAGACAGGGATGTGTGTCCCTCCTTGAGGTTCCCACAGGCTCTTGAAATCCCTTTATAGAAATTTTCACAATGCATCATCAGTACCTATTAACTTGCATTAAATAAAGTTGAATGAATGAATAATAAATAACTCACAGAGGGCCTAAAAAGGCAACTCAGGACCTTCTAAATTTGTGTAAAAATAAGCATCCCTTTGAGGGTAATTGCTGCATATTCTTTTTCTGCCTCATGTTGGATGATCCATGGCCATGAATATGGTTCATCAACATGGACCTCCAAAAGAGTACCACTTTTCCCTCCCAAGCCTACATCGGTTCCACTGCTACTGAGAAGACCCATCCTTCCTCAGAGCCCATCTCCACAAGCCATGAAACCAGTTCCCCATCTTGTACCTGTCACTTGAATATCTGCCAAATGGTAGGTGGCACCAAGCCAGTGGGATGAAGCATTGAGGGTCTTGTCCAAAAAGATTTGTTTCACCATTCTGGGGTCTACACTGGAGGAGAACAGTTCCTGGATAGTGACTGTCACGGAGCCCAGCCTAGAATCAGAGACCATGGGGACTCAGCCAGCATCCAACACCAGCAGTGTCCCCTGAGTTCCTGCTTTATGAAAGGTGTTTAGGAGTTGAGAATAAAAGCAATAACAGTAATAATAATGAACATCTACTAGGCATCCCTAAGAAGTGACTTACACATTCCCTTATCATCACTGTGGTGGAAGGTATTATTACAACTATCCCCACAAAGAAACTTAAGTTAGGAAATGTTCAAAATTCAATATTCAACTTCAATATTCAAAATCATATGCCTCATGATCCTCCTCTACTGTGTAGATTTCCTAGTTCCTCCACTCATCACTCAGAGACTGGGTGCAATCCCAACTTGGACAGTTCTTGGGCTGTTTACTTTGCTGAGCCTCAGTTTTCCCATCTGAACAATGGGGACAATCATTGTATCCACTTCATGAGGCTGTGATGAGAATTAAGTGAGATTATCATGCATGAAAGTGCTCAGCAGAGAGGCTGGCCACGGTAAATCTTATTATTGAGCTGATAGTGGTTGAAAGTGTCCAGAAGAGGAGAAGGTGGTAGATACTGATGGTTGGTGGCCCCATGAGGTTAGTTCTTTACCCACCCCTGGAAACCTATAGGGAATGGCAGGATTAGCTGACAGGAATGTGGGGAGAATGGGCACAATGTCAGGACTTTCAGAACAAGATCCACCACAGGAGCTCAGAGCAAAAGCCACCAACTCAGCCGAGACTTCCAATCTCCTCAACTTACTTCAAGTCAGTAACCAGGCAGGAGTAGAATGCATCTCCTAGCTGGCTGCCTCTGTAGAGTTTGGTGACCTAGAATGAAGGGGAGGGAGAGTGGGTGAGAGAGGTCCCTAGGGGCTGGAGGCAGCCACTGGAACCAGTGAAAGAACACAGGCCTCGGAGCAAGGGAAAACTGAGTTCAAATCCTCGCTCTGCCCCCAACTCACTGTGTGACTTAAAGCACAGACACCCATTTCTGAGCCTCACTTTGCTCATCTGGGAATGGGGAAGGCAGACATGGTCTGCCTCCAGAAACTGAGAGAAATCAGAAGTGAAGTGCTGAAACAATCATTTAATAGATAGATGTAAGTTAGAAGAATGAGAGGGGTACCCAGAGCAAGGAGATATAAGATGGGTGAGAGAGACTACACCTTGTCCTGGATGTCCCTCAGCAGGGAGGTGTACTCAGAGGACATGGGGTCTGGGTTGCTGAGGTTCCAGTTGATGATGCGGAAATTTAGCTGGTACTCACTCTGAATAGATAAATCCTGTGGGGCATAGCCTAGGGCCATGAAAAGAAAAAAAAGACATGTCAAGGTGCTCAGCAATTATTTTTCTTTTTACTAGTTTTTAATATACATATATATATTGATTGATTTCAGAGAGTAAGAGAGAGGGAGAGATAGAAACATCAATGACGAGAGAGAATAATTGCAATGGGATGAGAGATGGGAGGGGGACAAGTCAAGGAAGGCTTCCTGAAAAATACGTGCCCAAACCTGTGTTAGATCCTGGGGCATGACAAGAACAAGATAGATGGGTGGGTTCCTACTCTCCTGGAGCTCCATACCTTTGTGCTCCTGCATGCCCCCTTACTGGGGATCAAGCCTGCAACTGGAAAATGTGCCCGGACAGGGACTTGAACCATCATCTCCTGGTTCATAGGCTGATGCTTAACCACTGAGCAACACAGGCCAGGCAAGATGTTCAACTTTTAGCATGGAGGCATGGCATCACAGAGGCTTATGCGCTGGGGACTGTGGGGGGGGTCCCAAATGGAAAGTCACTCAAAGAGGGGGAAACTCGGAGTTTTACAGGGATTCTCCTGAGCTGAGTTTTTATGATTGTGCTTATGCAGTTACCACTTTGTAGAATGCTTTTCCACCCTCTTCCTGAAAAACTCCTATTCATGTTACAGAAGCCCAAAGGTATGCAGCTCCAGGAGAGTAGGAACCCACCCATCTATCTTGTTCTTGTCATGCCCCAGGATCTAACACAGGTTTGGGCACATAATATTTTTCAGGAAGCCTTCCTTGACTTGTCCCCCTCCCATCTCTCATCCCATTGCAACCAGTTATATAATGTTGCTGCAATTTTTGTGTCCCTAAGTAATCATTAGTTCACTTGACCATGAGTTTTCCAGGGACAAAAGCTGTCTTTTATCTCCATACCCACCCAACACATAGTTTGGTACAGAATTGTCACACACGAGTGTTTGCTGAATGAATGAATAGGAACTGCAGCAGATACCTACAGATGAGGGGCTGATATTCTCATCTTTTATTTGTTCATTCATTTATTGAGTACCACAATGTGCCAACTTACTAAGAACTAAGGATCTAGCATCCCAGTAGGCAAATCCTGATTAGAGTTGGACAATAAAACAAGAA
>NW_006291610.1:62168-73649 GCF_000327345.1 Myotis davidii | reverse complement strand
AAGAAGGAGCTGAGCGGGAGAGGAAAGAGGAAGAGGATGAGCAGGAGGGTTGGCTAAGAGGCTGGGTGGGATTTACCCGACCAGGACCTGCTGGGACCAGGGTCTCACCAGGTCCTGCAGGACACTCTGAGTAGAGTTGAATATGGCTGAGCCACTCCCCATGTCTACTGAATACTGGAGGTTGGAGATGGTAAAGTTGAGTGTGAGGGTTTCCAAGTTGTACAACAGAACTGTAAGAGAAGGGGTGAGATGGCAGTCACTGAGAGCCAGCCTGAGTCCTGTAATCATGATAAATCATGATAATCTGTTATCTTCTTTTCCAGTGGTATTAGTGTGGTCAAGTCAAAACCATCAGAAATACTCAGAAATATGCATATTACTCATCTCACCTCCAAGTACTACCAACTCCACATGTGAATGATTCTCACATACATCACCTCTCTCCATCTTCTCCCAGCCCAGTTCTTACCTTCTCTCCCCTGGACCAACACCCCAGCAGGCACACTAGACACCCTGTCTAAAAGATGTTCTCCACACTGAATAGTAGAAGTTTTCTTAAATGAAAGTTTCACTATGGTCACCACTGCTCTATATCATCCATGACACCCTACGGCCTTCAGCATTAGGTTCAAGCTTATAATGACCTGGCACTCAAGTTCCTTCCTAATCTTGTTCTTACCAATATTTCAGTTTCATTTATCCATCTACTCCATATTAAGCTTTATACTTCAGGTAAATGAAATCCCTCTCAATTTCACTACACTATGCTGTTTGTGCCTACTGACCCTTTGATCAATCCCCTCTACCAGGTGATCTCCTTCTCCATGCCCTATTTGACTAGAGCAGTGATGGCGAACCTATGACACGTGTGTCAGAGGTGACACGTGAACTCATTTTTTTGGTTGGTTTTTCTTTGTTAAATGGCATTTAAATATATAAAATAAATATAAAAAATATACAACTTTGTTTTACTATGGTTGCAAATATCAAAAAATTTCTATATGTGACATGGCACCAGAGTTAAGTTAGCGTTTTTCAAAATGCTGACACGCCGAGCTCAAAAGGTTTGCCATCACTGGACTAAAGCATTCCTACTCCTTCTTAAAGGCTCTGTGTGGGTAACTTTCACCAGAAAGCTATTCCCATTCAAATTATACCAGATGCTTCTTACCAAAACATCCCACATTTTGTTATAATGGTCTGTTAATCTCACAAGCCTGGAGGCTCCATGACGTTAGGCATTAACTTGAATTGTTGGTATAATTGGTTGGCCTAAAACCAGAATTTCACAGCCTAGCTCACCAGTTCCTGTGTGACAACTGTCTGGTGGGGCTTGAGAGCTTCTCTTAAGAAGGAAAAGGGCCCCATCAAATACCTGTGGTTGCTTCTGGTTGCACAGATGACGACAAAGTGGGCAGGACTGTAGTGGCTGGTTTAGGAGCTATAAAAAAGGCAGTCATCAGTGAGGGACAGACCCCCCGCCCCCCCGACAAAGAGGGAAAGTCCCATCAGGGTCTCATGGACTCCAGCAGAAGTTGCCCTAGGAAAACCACTCACAGGTGTATCATAAATGAGAGTGAGGAAAGGTGTAACTGTGTGAGGATAGGGGTGAGCAAACCTGTAAATGAAATGAATTCAAGAGAGTAAGAGAGGGTGAATGATAGACTAAACAAAGAGGATAGATGGGCGGGCAGAAAATGGACAGACAAATGGGATACCTGGATGGACAGAGGAAGAATGAACAAATGAAGGGTCAAAGAGAAAGCAGGAAGAATAAAGACAAGGAATAGAAATTGGAGAGATGGAAGGAAAATAGGAGGGAAGGACAGATGTAGAAAAGAACAAACAGGTGAATGGTCAGAAGGCTGAGTGTACAGATAGTAAAAAAGGAGAGAAGAATAGCATGAAGAAGTAGAGTTGGAGAGATGAATGGAAGGACAGAAAGAATACACACAGGTAAATAAGCAGAAGGATGATTGGATGGATGAATGGAAGAAAAGAATGAAGAAAGGAAGGAAGGAAGGAATGGATCAAAGGAGGGAGGTGTTTGGAAGAGGGGAAAGAGGGAGAAAAGAAGGTATTTGAGAGAAGGGGTAACTGGAATAATGGAAGAATAGATGGGTTAAAAGATAAACAAAGGAACCACTGGATAAGTTCATGGGCAAATTTGGCCTAACCACTGAGTAGCCCCCTAGAGTCTGCAGTTGGATGCTGAGGCCCCTCGTGGGGCCCCTGTAAGAGATTTTGTTTTTAGGAGGCATGAACTAAAAGTTACTACGTGACTTCAACCCCATCTCTGTAGGGAATTCTTGTTAAAATTTCTTATTCTAACCCAAAGGGATGTGGAGAAATTAGAAAGCCATTATCATGGAAGAAGGTCGAAAAATAGGCCAAGGACTCAGCATTCTTCCTCCCACTGACACCTTGGCCCTACTCAGAAGACCGGCCTGAGTTTAGGGCAAGCTCCCTTTGTCAGTGAGGAGAAAAGCTTGGCTCAAGAACTGAGGAGTCTAAAATGGGCACTAGAGGCAAAGATACGTACTTGTAGGAGGCTCATCTGGACCACGTTCATTATAACCTGGAACGAACAAGTCGCAAATAAGGGAAGTGGCAGAACAATCCCAGGTATTCCATGCATTTGAGTCATGTGGGACTCCTGCCTGGATTCCTTTCCCTATGTGTATCAGGTGAGCATCGAGGCATATTCTAAGATGAGATGCAAATGTCATATCCACTATGAGGGCTTTCTTGATCTTTCCATTAAAAATGACCCTTCCCCATCCACCTATCCAGCATGCCCCCAACAAAAGATACACATTTATGTTCATACATTTATTCCCCCCCTTCCATATCCATACACTCCACCATCTTCCCTTCCATTATCCCTCCATCTATCGCTCTATCCAATGAATAGGTATTCAGGCTTACTATGTGCCAAGTTCCATTACATTTGGGGAACATACAGTGAACAAAACAGTTTCTGTCCCATTGGAGGTTACATGATGTCATGTTGTGCATTTAGCCTGTCTTTGTCCCTGGTGCCTGGCTTACAGCAGATGCTTGGTAAATGCTGAGTGAGTGAACAAAATGAAGCATATAGGTTGTGCAATTTCCAAAGGGGGGAAATCCAAAAGTGGGCCCTGCAATGGCCAAGGTGAAGGCAACAGACGTGAACTCAGAACGTCAAGATGCAGACTGGCCATAAACCTACTGTGTGTGTGTGAGTGTGTGTGTGTGTGTGTGCGCGCAGGTCCCCTCCTTCCCCTGAGCTCCATTTCCCTCCTTGCTAAAGTGGGAGTCACAAAGGACCAGAATGTCTCCCTGACCACCTGATGGGGCCATGGTGATAAGGAAGTGTTAGTTGACAAGTATAATTTCCAGGTTGTGGATGGAGGAGGGAAGCTGAGTTATTGCAATTAACCTACTATGGCCAAGCTCTGTCTCTCAGAACACCAGATGAATGTCACCCTCTTAAACGCTGTCACTTCTTGGATTGTAGGCTGATGGCCAGTGTGTCGGAAGCCTGGGCCTCCTAGATGCTCAGAGTGCCTTCCCTCCTTCCTGGTATAGAGTCCCACCCAGAACAGAAGTCTATCCTTAGTCAAGGGTGAGAAGAGAGCAGGGAGGGGAGATAGATGTACGATTTTCTTTCCCCAAGAATCCCCTTGAAAGACTGGCACTGGATGCTGATTATGACCTGGGTCCACAACTCTCAAGCTACACTCACTTGTGAAAATTATTTAACCTTTCTAGGCCTCAGTTTATTCTTCTGTAAAACAGGTTTAATCAAGGACCAGCTTAGTGGGGTGAGGGAGAAGAATCAGTGTGAAGTAGAGATTCACACCTGAGCTTGTCTCAACTTTTTCCCTAGAGAACTGGTAAAAAGGGAATCCTCTGGAGTTAGGGGGTGGCCCCAGTGGAATGGGCTGAGAACTACTAACCATTGAGGTAGAGGCTGTCCTTATCCAGAAAGTAGGAGCCCAGCTTCGTGATGCCGAGGGTTTGCCTGCTCAGCTCATGGAACAGCTGCTTGGCAGGCAGACCTGGGCCCCTGGAGGGCTGGCGGTAGGTGCAGAGAAAGTCCACCCCTGTCTTGGCGCCATTCTTCACAGACCTGGGGAAGAAGAGGTTCACCTTTGGGGGATGCAGTTCTCTTGGCACCTCTCTACCTGTGGTAACTACACACTCCAGGTCCCGTGTTTCAGCCTTTTCGAACCTTTGATAGTTTCTCTACCTGGCCACACTCTCTCATCTTGGGATCTTTGCACTTCCAGTGACTTCTGTCTGGAAGTCTCTTCCCTTCTTTCCTTACCTGGGTAATTTCTGGTCATCTTTCAGGTGTCAACTTAGGCACCTCCCCTTCCTCAGAGAACCCTCCCAGGCGGTCAGGAACCTCTTCTGTGATTGCAACCCTGCTCATCCACTATGCGAGCATGTATTAGTTGTCCCTGTTCCCTCCAGTCGTTGACCTCCATGAGGTCAGGGAATGGAACAGTGTAATTCATTGTTGTCGTGTTGAACACCCAGCACCTAGCACATTGCCTGTTCTACGTAAAATCCAAAGTCCTACTGAATTAATAAACAAAATCTTATCTATACATGCAGTGGAATATTATTCAGTCTTAAAAAGAAAGACAATTCTGCCATGCTACAACATGGATGAACCTTAAAGACCTACGGTAATTGAATAAGCATCACAAAAAGACAAAGGCTGCATAATTCTATTCATACCTGGAGTAGTCAGACTCATATAGACAAAATGCAGAATGGTGGGTGCCAAGATTGGGGGTAGAGAGAAATGGGAAGTTGTTGTTTTGTGGATACAGAATTTAAGTTTTGCAAGTTCTGGAGACTGGTTTCACAGCAATGTGAATATACTTCATACTACGAAACTGTATGCTTTAAAATGGTTCAGATGGTAAGTTTGTTATGTGTATTTTACCAAAACTACAAAAGTTCAACTTCCTTCAAGGCTCTACATGGTATAGATATCTCAAATCTCATCTCCTCCCTCTCGCTAACCTGTTCTCTCTCTGCTCCAGCCACTCCTGGCCTCCTTGTGATTCATTGAACTTGCCAAGTTCATTTCTACCACAGGGTCTTTGCATGGGCTGTCCCCTATGCCTAGAACAGTTTTCATGGCCAAATCCTTCTGGGACACAGCTCAGAAGTCACCTCCACAGAGAAGCTACCCTGTCCTCGGGGTAAAACTCCTTTCCCATAACTCTCTACTTATTTATGCTTTGCATCACCTTATCGCATTTGCAAGCACTTTACTTCAATACTCACTCTCCTGATTCCTGTCTGATTTCTCCATAGATGAGGGCAGAGGAAGTGCCACTGTGGTACCTACTACCTGCCTCATAGGTGCTGTACCATCATGTCAGTTTAATTAAAATACCAACTGAGAAGTACTTCATAAATACCAACGGAACAAAAACTGATCCAGAGACCTGAGAATAACTGCCAAATGGGTATAGAGTTTCTGCTTGGGGTGATGAAAAGTTCTGAAACTAGGTAGTGATGATGGGTGCACACCACTGTGCATGTAATTGATGCCACTGAATTGTACACTTAAAATGGTTTAAATGGATAATTTTGTGTCTATATGTATTTTGTCACAATATAAAAAATTAATAATGTGATACTTTTAACCGTTTGACTGCTAAGGAGCGCTATCGCGCTCTTCTTATGTTACTCCAAAAATGCGAAGAGCGCGATAGCGCTCCTGTTTTTTTTTTGTGTGTGTTTTTTTTTTATGCCAAGACTGCGGAGAGCGTAATAATGCTGCTCCAAAACACTAGAATTTGTATAAAAAATGTTTTACATTTTTTCCCATACACGCGCAATTAGTGCCGCAGTTTTGGCATATGTCCGAAAAAATACGTCAGCAGCCAAACGGTTAAAATGGATGCAGAAAAGACCCCCCTCCTCCGAATAGCCTGCCACAACCAGGGGCAGCCCCACAGAGAGAAGCCCATGTCCTTTGGTGGTGGGCTATGGAGGCGGGTGTTCTCACCTTAGCGAGGTGACCTTGCAACCTGCATATCGGGAACCAAGGCTGCTGTTCCTGAACAACGGGCTGATCTGGAGAGGAAGGAGAGAGCCAGTATTGGTCAAAGGTGGGCAACAATCCCTGTGATGGGTCATGGAGAGGTGGGAGGGGTAAGCAGGTCTCTCACCAGATGTTGCATGACGATGTCTGTGATGTTGAACATGTGGGAGCCCCGATGGCTCATGTCCGCGGTGTAGTGCAGGTTGTTGATGGTGAAATTCAGTGTGAAAGGCTCCTCACTGACCTCTGCAGCTATAATGGGAGGAGAGCCAAGGCTTGCAGGGAGTTTGGGGGGCCCAATATCTACTTATGACTAGGGATTCATGGGGCCCATGTCCTTCTCCTGATTAGCCTGAGGGTCACTTGTTAATGGAGACAACTCCAACAGTGAGTGGAGCAGGCTTAATGATTTTGGGGCATCAAGATAAGACAGTTCTACCCAGATGCAGGAGTGCAGGGCTCTGAGGAAACAATGTGGCTTTTTGCTTTGCCAGGAGAAAAGTCTCCAACTTGCCACGCTGATGGGGAACTAATGACCCCTGGTATTTTTATCCATATCCTTTCTGCTCCCCATCTCTATCTTTGTCTCCCTGTGCCTCAGTCTCTCTCTTTCTTCCTTTTGATAGATAGATAAATATCTAAGTCTATATTTATGTCTATGAGAATTGTTGGCTCCTTAAACTACTGCACAGAAGATTGGCATACCTGGTTGTAAGTGCAGGAGACAGATCTAATCTCTCATCTATTTATCATTGATCTTTCTATATACCTATGTTATCTATCTACCTATTATCTATCTATCTATCTATCTATCATCTATCTATCTATCTATCTATCTATCTATCTATCTATCTATCTATCATCTATCTATCTTCTATCATCTCTCCTGCCAATACAACCAGGTATGTCAACCTTCGATGCGTCGATTTAAAAAATTTAAAAATCCTAGCGGCTATAACCAACCTCTCTGCACCTCAATTTTTTCTTACAAAAATATATTTTTATTGATTTCAGTGAGGGAGAGGGAGAAAGAGATAGAAACATCAATGATGAGAGAGAATCATTGATCAGCTACCTCCTGCATGCCCCCTACTGGGGATCAAGCCCACAACCCAGGCATGTGCCCTGGATTGAAATCAAACCCGGGACCCTTCGGTCCGCAGGCCGACACGACACTCTATGCACTGAGCCAAACCAGCTAGGGCTCTGCACCTCAATTTACTCATCTGTAAGATAAAATAATAATTGTTCCTACTTCAAAGTTTAAGGTTTAAACAAGTTAGTTTTTGTAATATCCTTAAGCACAGTGCTGGGTACAGAGTAAACACTATATGAAGATTCATTACATAAAATTAATAAGCAAACACCTCCTTACTATATCAAAGCTTTTTACATGGATAAATATAATCTGGTTCTAGGATTACCCACGTTAAATAAAGTAGGAAACCAAAGCACAGAAATGGTCATCTGCCCAAGGTCACATGGCTGAAGGGAGGGAAAATCTGGTTTGTACCCCAGACCTTGCTTGTGACCACCCCTGCTGTACTCTGGCTCAGAGGACAACGGGCAGCTGATATAATGTTCAATAGTTGGGATGACCTGTGTAGACCCCGATAGAAGTAGAATAAATGAACATATGATACAGGTAAGACTAGTGGCCCCATGGCTTGACTCTAGAATAGGTAGGTGATGCAGGAGCACAGTGTTTAAGACAAAACTCTGGTGGGGTGGGGGAGCTTACCTCCCCTCCTTCCTCCTTCCCTCTACTCTGTTATCACTCCTTTTAAGCTTCCTTCTGTCCAAACTTCCTTCTACCTTTCCATCTTTCATTTCATCCATGTATGGATCCTTGCTTCCTTCCTTCTTCCATCTTCACTTTCATCCATCCATCTTCTTCCTTTCCTTTCTTTCTCGATCATCTATCTATCCACTCATCCATCCTTCCAACCATCATTCCTTCCTACCTCAGTGCTCCTCTTCTTTACTTCTTCCCATTTACACATCCTTTTATGCATCCTTCTGTCCATCCTCCTATCCCCTTATTCCATCTATCCATCCATCTTTAATTCCTCCCATCCCTCTTCTTTCCTTCCATCTATTTTATGCATCTTTCCTCCCTCTTTACTTTTTTCTCTTCTATTCATCTTTTCTCCCTTCCATCTGCTCTTCCATCTTCTCTCCTTCCCTTCTTCCATTCATCACCTCTTCCCTCTTTTCATCCATCAATTCTGTGTTGCCTCCATGTGCATTTACTTGTTCCTATAATGCTCCAGGAACTATTCCCAGGACTGTATAGTGATAAACAAAACACAGTCAATGGAGCTGACTTTAACTTACTTTTCCTAATATAATTTAGGAAAGGATGGTTGTTATTGGACCTCAGGAGCCCAGAGGCCTGTCATGGTTTGGAAAAAGTAAAGGAGGGTAGTTGGACCCAAGTACAGTTTGAGAAAACACACCCTAATGCAAGGGTGATTAATTATTGAAAACCTACAATGTTTTCATTGCAGTGCTTCAGATGCAAAGGGAGTTTGGCCCATAAACTAAAACACAGTAGGTGTGCACCAAAAATAAGTCTTTTGAAATAAATGAACCCATAATGGAGAGTCAGAGCATAAGTTTTGGAACAACAGGGACTCTGGACTCTATTATTTATTTGCTGTGTGGGCTGGCAGCCTCTTTTAGCCTGAGCTTTGCTATCTGTAAAATGGAGCTAAGTCACATGGTTGTAGTGAGAATTAAAGGGCAGAGTGTACATGTTTTGGGATAAATTGTGTCCTCCCCCAAAATTCATATATTGTAACCCTAATAACTACTGCCTGTAGGTGACTGTATTTGGGATAGAGTCCTTTAAAGAGGTTAATTAAGTTAAAATGAGGCCTCTGGTGGAGGGGGACTCATCCAATTTGACTGATGTCCTTATAAGGAAAGGGGATTAGAAAACACAGAGAGACCAGGAATGTGTGTGCAGAGGGACAACCATGTGAAAAGGCAGCAAGTGGGAAGCCATCTGTAAGCTGAGGAGAAAGGTCTCAAGAAACCACCCCTGCCTGCAATTTGATCTTGGACTTGCAGCCTCCAGGACTGTGATAAAATAATTTCTGTTGCTTGAGCCACCCAGTATTTTGTTATGGTGGCCAGAACTGATGACTAATACAGTATGCAACATAGATGGTGCCTGGAAGGTAGTGAGTTGAAATCACTAAAAATGATCCTGAGAAACTCTAATAACAACAAAGATATGAATGAAAGGATAAGAAAAGAGAACCCAGGGTAAGGTTTTAGAAAAGTTAAAATGAAAACCATGTGAGGGTCAGATATGGGAAAACATGTCAGTGTCTAAGATTTTCTCACCCTGGGCTGGAATTCTCTACCAGAACCCCAGGAGAAAGAGAAGGGATGTGTTAGGGGCCCTTCCAGGTGTTTCTCTCACCAAGGACAGAAGGTGAAGGAGAACAAATGCTTTCCAAAACTGAAGTGGTAATGAAACCCAGGAAATAGGGGCCAGGAATACTCACTGGTGGGAGTCATGGTTGTGACTTGCAAGGTGTAACCTGCAGAGAGAAGGCGAGAGGAACTGAGTGAGTTTTGTGATGAACATAAAGATTAAGGGAAAGGGATTTTTGTGTGTGATAAAAGTAGAGGTGAAAGGCAGTGGAAAAATATTCAAGGAGGAGGAAACCGAGCAATGAGATTGAAGGTGGCTAGACCCAGTGATTACTTCATTACAAGAAAGACTGAACCTGGACCAAAAGGAAGAGAGGATGGATGATTTATTGCTTTAGAGCAGAGCTCTTCAAACTTTTTAAACATTATCACTCTGGAGATGCTAGGGAGAAGGTGGCCACTTATAGACTCCATGGATACTAGTCCCCATTTTCCCCAGGCTGGAGGTGAGGTGGGGGTGGGGCATGGAGGCAGTGGACTCCTGGACTCTTTATTTACTAAGGTCTGGGAAATACAGGGCTGTAGAGACTTCTGAACCTCAGAATACTCACTGCTAGGGGTGATGGTCTGGGTTTGGTAGGTGTAACCTGCAAATGTGCAGAAACAGGGTGAGAAGGGGAAGGATTAGGGAAAAGAACAATGGAGAGGGAGGATTTAAAACAAGCTGAGATGCAAAAAAGATGACCCTCCCTCACCGTTGACGTAAAAACTGTCCTGGTCTAGGATGTAGAGGTCCAAGTGGGTGAAACCACCTGTCAGCAGGCTCAGCTCCCAGTACAACCGCTCCCTGTCCAGTCCGGGGACCACAGGGTCAGGGCGGTGTGTGCAGACAATGTCCACTCCAGTGGCTGTCCCTTTCTTCTTGGGCCTGGAAAGGGTGGATGACCGGGGCGGGGGGTGACAATAAATGAAGTGAATTCCTCGGGAGGGGTCTTGACAGTTCTGGGGGCAGGACAGGGATGAGCCATAGGAAATGAGGAGGTGGTAGAGAGGTGAGAAGTTTGACTTAGATTCTCTGAGCTCACTGACTCAGGTCTTCCTCACACTGTGAGCAGAGTCAGTGGGTAGAAAAATTATTAAATTACAAGATAGCAACTGTCAGTGGGTGAGAAAATTATGATTAAATTGAAATTCAGAAACCTGTATCCTTAAGGCCTGGGGACAGGAAAGCTCATATAAGAGACATGTGTAGAGATGGAATTTGGGATTAAAGCAAGTGGAAGACACATTTGTCTTGAGAAAAATGCTGGAAACAGAATTGAAAACCTAAAGGAAATGCCCTCACTGGTCAAAGGGAGGGAAGAGGAAACTTAGAAGGATGATGACCAGACTAGGGATCCAATCCTGCTGATGGGCTCTGCAGAATCTGGGACAGTTGGTGGGAGGAGATACAGTTAGAAGAAGCACTGGTCCCGGAGCAAACACCTCCTGAATTCCACTTCTTAAAACACAGACAGGGAGGGCAGGAAGAAGCAGAACAAACTCTTCAGATCTAGAAGCACCCAAGGCTGCTCTGGCTAGCTATTCAAGGTCTTACCTGAGGCGGGTCAGCCTGCAGCCTGAGTAGAGGGTGCCCACACTAGTATTCTTGAACAAGGCCTTGAGCTGTGGGTGAGGACAAAGGAAATAAATTGATGGGTGGAGAGGGAGGGGCAAGATGGTCATCTATGGTTGGACAGGAGTGACATGGGCAGGGCTAGCACTGATGGACAGGGCAGGAGTGGGAGGGGTTGTCATCAGTGGGCAGGAGGGAGTTTAGGTAGATGGTTTCAATGAGCAGGAGAGGGTACATGGGTGGCTGGCATCAATGTCCTTGGCAGAGGTCAGGCGGGCAGATCTAGCACCATGGGCAGGGCTCTCACCAGGGGCTGCAGGGACTTCTCGGTGGTATTGAATTTCAAGGAGCCTGGAGGCCACATGTCATCTGTGTAGTGCAGGTTAGTGATGGTGAAGTTGAGGGTAAAAGGCACCAGGGGGGG
>NW_006291610.1:17565-43393 GCF_000327345.1 Myotis davidii | reverse complement strand
ACTGGGAATGTGAAGAAACAGGGTGAGAAGGGGAGGGATTAGGGAAAAGGGCAATGGAAAGGGAGGATTTAAAACAAGCTGAGATGCAAAAAAGATGACCCTCCCTCACCGTTGACGTAAAAACTGTCCTGGTCTAGGATGTAGAGGTCCAAGTGGGTGAAACCACCTGTCAGCAGGCTCAGCTCCCAGTACAACCGCTCCCTGTCCAGTCCGGGGACCACAGGGTCAGGGCGGTGTGTGCAGACAATGTCCACTCCAGTGGCTGTCCCTTTCTTCTTGGGCCTGGAAAGGGTGGATGACGGGGGGGGGGAGGTGGTGACAATAAATGAAGTGAATTCCTAGGGAGGGATCTTGACAGTTCTGGGGGCAGGACAGGGATGAGCCATAGGAAATGAGGAGGTGGTAGAGAGGTGAGAAGTTTGACTTAGATTCTCTGAGCTCACTGACTCAGGTCTTCCTCACACTGTGAGCAGAGTCAGTGGGTAGAAAAATTATTAAATTACAAGATAGCAACTGTCAGTGGGTGAGAAAATTATGATTAAATTGAAATTCAGAAACCTGTATCCTTAAGGCCTGGGGACAGGAAAGCTCATATAAGAGACATGTAGAGAGATGGAATTTGGGATTAAAGCAAGTGGAAGACACATTTGTCTTGAGAAAAATGCTGGAAACAGAATTGAAAACCTAAAGGAAATGCCCTCACTGGTCAAAGGGAGGGAAGAAGAAACAGAAGGATGATAGCAACTGTCAGTGGGTGAGAAAATTATGATTAAATTGAAATTCAGAAACCTGTATCCTTAAGGCCTGGGGACAGGAAAGCTCATATAAGAGACATGTGTAGAGATGGAATTTGGGATTAAAGCAAGTGGAAGACACATTTGTCTTGAGAAAAATGCTGGAAACAGAATTGAAAACCTAAAGGAAATGCCCTCACTGGTCAAAGGGAGGGAAGAGGAAACTTAGAAGGATGATGACCAGACTAGGGATCCAATCCTGCTGATGAGCTCTGCAGAATCTGGGACAGTTGGTGGGAGGAGATACAGTCAGAAGAAGCACTGGTCCTGGAGCAAACACCTCCTGAATTCCACTTCTCAAAACACAGACAGGGAGGGCAGGAAGAAGCAGAACAAACTCGTCAGATCTAGAAGCACCCAAGGCTGCTCTGGCTAGCTATTCAAGGTCTTACCTGAGGCGGGTCAGCCTGCAGCCTGAGTAGAGGGTGCCCACACTAGTATTCTTGAACAAGGCCTTGAGCTGTGGGTGAGGACAAAGGAAATAAATTGATGGGTGGAGAGGGAGGGGCAAGATGGTCATCTATGGTTGGACAGGAGTGACATGGGCAGGGCTAGCACTGATGGACAGGGCAGGAGTGGGAGGGGTTGTCATCAGTGGGCAGGAGGGAGTTTAGGTAGATGGTTTCAATGAGCAGGAGAGGGTACATGGGTGGCTGGCATCAATGTCCTTGGCAGAGGTCAGGCGGGCAGATCTAGCACCATGGGCAGGGCTCTCACCAGGGGCTGCAGGGACTTCTCGGTGGTATTGAATTTCAAGGAGCCTGGAGGCCACATGTCATCTGTGTAGTGCAGGTTAGTGATGGTGAAGTTGAGGGTAAAAGGCACCAGGGGTGGTCCTGTGGCTGCAACAGGGGAGGGAGAGGAGAGCCCACACTGAGTCAGGCCTGGGGTGGGTGTAGTGGGCAGGGCCTGAGGCCATGATCCTAAGACCACTGGCCATCTCACTGGAGACACAGTGAGGGCTGATGGTCCTTGTGGCCTGATTCCAGAATCAACAGTGTTGAGGTTAGACCATCACATGCAGCAGGTGAAGGAGGGAACAATTTGGAAGCTTATTCAGCTTTGAAGACGATTTACATCTAAACTTATTATTTCAAATCAGTTGCTAACTTGTTTTCCTCCATCCATCCACCCAACCAACATTTAATGGCTATTTCTGTGTTCAGGTGACAACACAAAAGTGATTCACAGCTGTGTGGTATTGCAATGGCTCCCCAGCCTGTGTCCCCCGACCCTTCCTCTCCCTGAGAGCTGGAGATGTGGGCAGGGGTTGTCGCTTCCTTTCCTGGTAGGGTAGAGGGGCTTCTAAAGGCTACTCATCAGTACTCACCATGGGGGTAATTTGTAATACCCTAACTAATAATAATAAAAAATAAATAAATAAAGGCTACTCATCAGTACTCACCATGGGGGGTGGTTTCTGAAGTCTGGTGTGTGTAACCTGCAGAGAGAGAGAGCAAGAGAGGCAGAAGGTGCTGTATGTAGGGAAGGAATAAAAAAGGCATGCAGGGGGAGAATGAGGGCTCAGCAATACACAAGGGAAAGGTGGCCACTGCTCACCATTGACATAGAGACTGCCCTGGTCCAGGGTGTAGGGACCCAACTTGGTGACACCTTGGGTCAGCTGGCTCAGCTCCCTGTACAGCTGCTTTCTGTCCAGCCTGGGACCTGCAGGGTCAGGACGGTAGTTGCAAACTGTGTCCACACTGGTGGCTGCTCCATCTCTTTCCGGCCTATGGAGGTAGGGACACAGAGGCAGAGACAATGAGGATCCATCTGCAAGAATCCACCAAAAAAGTGATTAGGACAACAAATACAACAAAGTTTCAGATATAAAACTGATGTACAAAAATCTACTGCATTCCTATAGACTAACAATAAAATTTCAGAAAAAATAAATACCCGCCCCCCAACCAATTCTATTTGCAATTACAACAAAAAGAGTAAAATACCTAGGAATAAACTGAACAAAAAATGTGAAGGACCTATACACTGAAAACTACAAGACATTTTGTTAAAAAAAATTGAGGAGGACAAAAAGACAATCATGAATTAGAAGACTCAACATCAAGAGCCATATTACTTAAAGCAATATACAGGTTTAATGCAACCCCCATCAAAATCCCAATGGCACTTTTCAGAGAGTATAACAAATAATTCATCAAATTTGTATGAACCACACATAAAAAAACCTGGATAGCCAAAGCAATCCTGAGAAAAGAAGAACAAGGTCAGAAGTAGCATACTCTCTCACTTCAAATTATACTACAGAGTTACAATAATCAAAACAATATGGTTTTGGCAGAAAAACCGACACGTATACAAATGGAACAGAACTGACAGCCCAGAAATAAACTCACACATATATGGGCAACTAATTTTCTACAAAGGATCAAAAACATATAATGGAGGGGAAAAAAGCCTCTTTAGTAAATAATGTTGGGAAAATTGGAAAGCCACAGGCCAAAGGATGAAACTAGACTGTTATTGGACACCATACACAAAAATTAAATCAAAATGGATCACAGGCCTAAAATAAGACTGGTAACAACAAAATAAATAGAAAAGAAACATAGGTACTAAACTTATGAATTTTGGTCTCAGAGAAGCTTCTGTGACTTTGTTCCCAAAATCAAGGGAAGTAAAAGTAAAAATAAATGAATGTGACTGCATCAAACTAAAAAGCTTCTGCACAGCAAAAGAAACCATCAACAAAACAAAAAGGCAAAAATGAGGGAAGATATTTGCAAACAATACCTCTGATAAGGGGCTAATATTCAAAACATATAAACAATTCATACAACTCAACAACAAAGAACAAACAATCCAATTAAAAATGGGCAGAGGACCTGAACAGACACTTTTCCCAAGAAGACATACAAATGGCCATTTACACACATATGAAAAGATGCTCAACTTCACTAGCTATAAAGAAAATGCAAATCAAAACTAGAATAGGATACCATTTTACCCCTGTTAGAATGGCTATTATCAACAAGACAAGAAATAACAAGTATTGGACAGGATGTGGAGAAAAAGGAACCCTCATTCACTGTAGGTAGGAATGCAAACTGGTATAGCCACTATGGAAAACAGTATGGACTTTCCTCCAAAAATTAAGCATAGAATTACCACATGATTCAGGAACCTGTCTTCTGGATATCTACTTGAAATTTTTTGAAAACATTTATTTAAAAATATATGTGCACCCCTGTGTTCATTGCAGCATTATTCACGAAGCCAAGACATGGAAATAACCTAAATATCCTTTGATGGGTGATTAGGTAAAAAATATGTGGTAGCTATGTGCCATGGAATACTACTCAACCACAAGAAAGGATGAAATATACAGATTTGATGACAGCATGAATGGATATTGAAAGTATCATGATAAGTGAAATAAATCAAATGGAAAAAATAAGAAGCTTATGATTTCACTCATATGTGGGATAGAAAACAGAAAGCAACAAATGAACTAACAAAACCAACAAAGTCATAGGTGCAGACAACAGGAGAGGTTGAGGGGAGCTTGAACTTTCCTCCAAAAATTAAGCATAGAATTACCACATGATTCAGGAACCTGTCTTCTGGATATCTACTTGAAATTTTTTGAAAACATTTATTTAAAAATATATGTGCACCCCTGTGTTCATTGCAGCATTATTCACGAAGCCAAGACATGGAAATAACCTAAATATCCTTTGATGGGTGATTAGGTAAAAAATATGTGGTAGCTATGTGCCATGGAATACTACTCAACCACAAGAAAGGATGAAATATACAGATTTGATGACAGCATGAATGGATATTGAAAGTATCATGATAAGTGAAATAAATCAAATGGAAAAAATAAGAAGCTTATGATTTCACTCATATGTGGGATAGAAAACAGAAAGCAACAAATGAACTAACAAAACCAACAAAGTCATAGATGCAGACAACAGGAGAGGTTGAGGGGAGCTTTTAGAGGGTAAAGGGGTCAAATATATAGTGATGGAAGAGGACTAAACTTTGGCTGGTGAGCAAACAATGCAATATACACGAGTATTACAGAATTACACACTTGAAATTTATATGTTTGGTTATTAACCCATATCACCCCAATGAATTCAAATAAAAAATGAACATATGCAGTGTGGGTTGGGGGAATGGTAGGCTGTGGGTTTATTCTTTGTGAAGGATCAGGGATGCATCCTTATGAAAAAATTTGGTGCATACTTTCAGGTTATTATGTTTTGTTTTGCTCCTATTAAATATTGCGTGTGAGATTAGAGACTCCTGAGGATGAAAAGGTCCAGTGCAGGGACCAGGGGCCAGAACTGGAGGGATAGTGGCTGTTTCAGGTGGGGAGCAGAAAAAGGCTGAGATAAAAGGGAGGGCCCAGCCCTAGAGGACTGTGGATAAAATCTCCACTGTGCCTCACAGGGACATCTTCGGTGGTCTTACCTGAGCAAGGTGAGTCTACAGCTGGAATAGAGGAGGCTGATACTGGTGTTCTTAAACAAGGGTCTGAGCTGTTGAGGGAGGAGAAAGAGGTGAGTAGAAGGACTGATAGGGAAGGGCAGGGGCAGGGCTGGGATGAGATGAGCAGGGCTGGCATCAGTTGGAAGGCAGGAAGAGATGAATGAAGCATAGGAGAGGTGGGGGACTGATAGCAGTGGGCATGGTGGGGATCAGTGGGCAGTGTAGGAATGAGGTGGGCAGAAGGAGCCTTACCAGGTGCTGCAGGATCTTTTCTATTTTGTTGAACTTTACTGAGCTCGGATGTTGCATGTCTTTCATGTAGTGCAGGTTTGTTATGGTGAAGTTAAGGGTGAATGGCACCAGGGCAAGGACAGAGACTGTAATAAAGTTGAGAGGGAAGGTATCACACCCTGAATCACTGCCTGTACTAAATTTAGGGGTTAGGGGCAGAGGGGTGGAATCAGTCTGGTATTCACATCTGCTGCAAAAGCTCAGACTATTTCTCCCCAGAATAGGAAAGCTTTATATTGAACAACATTAATAATAGTAATCTATACTAATAAAAGGGTAATATGCTAATTAGACTGGATGTCTTCTGGACATCCACCCAGATGTCCTTCTGGACAAAGCCACAGTGGTGGGGGGCAAGGCAGAGGCGGTTAGGGGTGATCAGGCAGGCAGGGAAGAGCAGTTAGGCACGACCAGACCAGCAGGGGAGGGCAGTTAGGGGCGACCAGGCCAGCAGGGGAGGGCAACTGGGAGTGATCAGGCTGGGGGCAGAGGTGGTTAGGGGCTATCAGGCATGTAGGCAGAGACAGTTAGGGGTGATCAGGCAGGTATGCAGAGTGGTTAGGAACGATCAGGGAGGCAGGCGAGTGGTTAGGAGCCAGCAGACCCAGATTGCGAGAGGGATGTCCTGGTTTGGAGAGGATGCAGACTTGGCTGAGGGACCCCCAACCCGTGCATGAATTTCGTGCACTGGGCCTCTAGCAATAATAATAATGACAACAAAAATAACAGCAATAACAGCTGATGTTTGGTAAAGGCTTACTCTATGCTCCATTATACCCTGTGTTAGCGCTTTCTCTCTGGTATCTCATATAATCCTCACACAAACCTTGAAGGCACATCCTGTTACTTACCTCCCACCCCCTTCCCCTGCCCCCCAACTGAAAGAGATGAAAATGAGTGTCAGAAAGATTAAGGGACTTTCCCAAGGCCACACAGCTATTTTAGGGCAGAAGCTCAGGCTCTAGATTTTATCCTCACACTGCCCTCTTGCCTTGATCTGCCCATGTATACTGTCTTGACTTCTCATTGTGAAGCACAGAGGCATGCAGCTTAGAAAGCAGTAGACGTAGAGAGAACGCTCTTACCTGTAGAACTGAAGGAGATTGGAGCCAATGAGTTTCTCAAGGAGGGTGTAGAAGTCATAGACACTGAGGTGGAAGCATCAGAAATAAGAATAATGCAGTTTCACCTTGGAGATGCCAGAGACAATTTGGCCTTGATGCCCAAACTGAGTTGAAGTTAGGAGGGGGTGGTCATAATAAGGACTCTAAGGCTTCCTTTCACCACACTGAGGCCTTATCCATAGGGAGGAGGAACCAACTACACCCACCAATCACTGTGAGGTCACAGGGCCTTCTAAGGTTTGGACACTTACCACTGGGGATGGATGTCAAGACTGGTCTGGTGTAACCTGCAGAATGGGTAAGAGTGAGATGGGCTGTTTTCAAAGGTTATTAAGAAAGGGGTGAAGCGGTTGGACCACAGGTGTAAGAGAAGAGTAGATGCCATCAAGATGTTGTGCCCCTACAGACGGTGACTTGTGCCTCCTATAAGCTTTCTGTGACTTCCCATCACTCTCTGGGTGTGGCATATACACATATGGTGGAGAACAGGGACCTCACAAGGAGTGGAAGAGTGAGGAGAGAGAAATCCAGAAGCAGACATGAATGTATCCTCTGGTCAGAGCTCAGAGCAGCAACAAAAGAATCCAACTGGTGCTGCATAGGACATTTTTACCACCAGAGGCTCACCATTGACATAGAGATGATCCCTATCTAGGATGTAGGGATCAAGCCAGGTGACACCATGGGTCTGGTGGCTCAGCTCCCAGTAGAGCTGCTCCCTATCCAGCATGGGGCCTGCAGGGTCAGGATGGTAGGTACAAATGGCATCAACTCCAGTGGCTGTTTCACCCTTTTCAGGCCTGGGGAGAGAAGGACATAGATATGGAAACAGGACTGAGGCATCTTGGCAGAACATCTTTCCTCAGCCCCCTTGTATGTGGATGCCTGCTTATCTGCTCTCCTGGTCTAGGCATGAGCACTCACAAGACAAGGGGCATCTTTGAGCCACAAAGTACCAGAGTGGGGATTGACTTTATTTTATTTTAATCCTCACCCAAGGACAATTTTTCCCATTGATTTTTAGAGAGAGTGGAAGGGAGGGGGAGAGACAGAGAAAGAAAACCACTGATGTGAGAGAGACACATTGATTGGTTGCCTCTCACACATACCTCAATTGGGGCCAGGGATTGAACATGCAACAGCAGTATGTGCTCTTGACTTGAATCGAACCTGGGATCCTTCAGTTTGAGGGCCAAAGTTCTAACCACTGAACTACCATCTAGGGCTAGACTGGATGTTTTAGAATCAGACACCCATCAATTCAACCTTAGTGCTGTCACTTGTTGAATAATCCACATGGCTTCTCTGACTCAGTTCTCCCATCTTTGCAGCATGGAGTGTGCTGTAACCACTTTGGTGCAACATCATGGGATTCAGAAATGTTTGATATAAAATACCCAGCCCTCCTGCCAAGTATATTAGAAGTGCTAATAATTAATTAATTGTTTAATTAAACAAATATTTACAAAGCACCCATAGTTCCCTAAGGAAAATGTAGAGTAGCTCTGAATAAAAGACTCATCAGCTCTTGGAAAACTGATCTAGGCCAAGTTGTAGATGTGAGCATCTAAGCATGAGACACTGCATAGCGGACTCCTACCACTGCCCACCTGCCTCTTGCATTACCAACTCTCTGAGGCAGCAGGGAAAACTTAGCCTGAAGGGATAACCTGGGAGACCCTGCAGATTACACTAGCATAGAGAGAGCATAAAGGGGGCAGGGGAGTGTGTGTGTGTGGGGTGGGGAGGCAGTGTCCCTTGTACCTCAGCAGGATGGAAGCTACCCGGAACTAAGCTGCTTCTAGCTCTGGTCTCCTACTTGACAAAGGTGCAGTGTCAGTTTCATTACCTGTTGGTGCTGATTTGACCTGCATCTTTCCTGCGAGTACATTAAATGGACATTTTTAACCAGCAGGAAGCTATAGGTTTGGGTTGGGAGAGTGGGGTGGCCCTGTTAACTGGGCAGAACTGTTAACAATAGATTAATTTCCTTTTGGGGCATGGGACATCTGAGCCAGGGTGGCTCCAGCACCTATTCATTGAGGTTTCATTTCTTTGCACATGGACTGTTACCTGGAATGCCAAAATAATAACCCTTCAACTGCCGAGAGCTTTCTTGCAAAACATAAATGTCCAGTGCCACCCTGCTGTTTCCTGTCTACATCCTTCTAACTAAAACTGGAGTTATGTCTGTCCCATTCAGATCTTGCAAAGCTGACTGTCTGATTGGATGGCCTAGAGCAGTGGTTGGCAAACCACGGCTCATGAGCCACATGCAGCTCTTTGGCCCCGAGTGTGGCTCTTCCACAAAATACCCCGTGTGGGCGTGCACGTACAGTGCGATTGAAACTTCGTGGCCCATGCGCAGAAGTCGGTTTTCAGCCTGGGCGAGTCTATTTTGAAGAAGTGGCGTTAGAAGAAGTGGGGGTACGTTCTCTGAGGTCGACCCATCAGATTGAGGACGTTTTGGCAAAGGCCAGTGTAGGAGTACCCTAATTGTAGTCAGTCTGCAGCCAGTGTAGAGTGAGCCAATGCTGCTGTTGGTGAACAAAGGCCCAAGCTGAGAAGGAAGGAGTAGGTGAATAAAAAATAAAAATAAAACTAATCATCATTTAACACAATGTTTTTAAAAAACACACAACAGTTCTCTAATCTTCTCATACCACATTTAATTCTCAAAAGGACCCTTTGTGATAAATGATTTGCTGTCTCAGTTTCACAGATGAGGAAACAATACCAGAAAGACTAATCACTACTCCAAAGTCACACCTTTGACTAATGAGTTTGCTGACCACTGGCCTAGAGTGAGCAGGGCACAGCACTAGCACTAGGGCTGGGAATAGAGTGAGGTAAGCAAGGCATCCAGATACAAGATATAAGGACATGCTAACTCTCAGGGCTGTGCAAGCATAGGGTTAGCACCTGAAGGTGAGCATCTCCTTAAATTTTGTGCTCGAGGCACCTCACTTCCCATAGCTCAGTCTATCAGCAGTTCTCAACCTAGTGAGCCAATGCTGCTGTTGGTGAACAAAGGCCCAAGCTGAGAAGGAAGGAGTAGGTGAATAAAAAATAAAAATAAAACTAATCATCATTTAACACAATGTTTTTAAAAAACACACAACAGTTCCCTAATCTTCTCATACCACATTTAATTCTCAAAAGGACCCTTTGTGATAAATGATTTGCTATCTCAGTTTCACAGATGAGGAAACAATACCACAAAGACTAATCATAATCACTACTCCAAAGTCACATCACTTGTCTGTGGCAGTTCCAAGTTTTGAACCTGGAACTGCCTGCCTCCCTAGCCCTCTATATCCTCTGAAATTGTAGCAAGGAGGGGTGGAGTGGAAATTAGAAAGAAAAGTGGGTAGCAGGGGGCTCTCACCAGATATTGTAGAATTAACTCGGTGGAGTTGAACTTCGCAGAGCCTGGATGCATGTCCTCTGTGTAGTTCAGGTTGGTGATGGTAAAGTTGAGAGTGAAGGACATGAGGGCAGGGCCAGCAGCTGCAGTGGAGAGGGGAAGGAGAAGCCATGTTCTAAATCAGCATTGGACCAGATGTGGGGAAAAGGGTCATGGAACACAACCCCTGCCTGCTCCGGGGACCCCATCAGCTTGGACATAAAAGGGAGGGGGTGCCCATGACTGCAACGAAAATAATTTCATGGTTGGGTCACAACATGAGGAACTGTATTTAAAGGGCCAGAAAGTTGAGAACCACTGATAGGAACTTAATTTCCTTGAATTTTATCCTAGAATCCCAAGACAACTCCAACTGACATGGTAGCAACTTCCTGGGGTGTTTTGTTGTAAGGATTCTGAGGCTGTCTTGAGCTCAGAAAGAATGGGTGCTATTATCATTTAGTAATGTCTGCCATGGAGGAGGGAGTGGGGAGTGCTGACACAGATGCCATACATTTGTACTGGGTAGAATCAGACAGTCATTAAAGTTTAGAATGGGAAGGAAAGGAGGATTTCCATACATCATACTTCATTCCTTTGTTTCCTGGGAGAGCCACATGTTTCCTATAGACCTACATGAGCAAGTCACTACAATGGATTCTAAGGAGCACAAAGGAGGAAGACACAGTTGCTCAATACAGCAGGTTTACTTAATACTTAATTCAACAGAAATATACATAATGTTCAAATACATAATACACACAAGAGTGTATAATATATTTACTTTTAAAACTAAGCAACAGGATTTAGAGTGATAAATAAAAGGTTCCCATGCCTTTCTTGCCTATAATGATAGAAAGTTGTTAAAAGGATATTAAATAATACTAGATTCTGAACATAGCACTTTGTTCGTATTCAATACTCACTGTATTCAGATATTATCTGTTATCTTTTGATCATCACCATCATCACTGTCAACATCTTTATCATCACCATCACCATTATTGTCACTATCAACATTATTGTCACCGTCCGTTATTATCATTATCACCATCTCATCATCATCATCACCACAAGTACCATCACCATCTACACTAATAAAAGACAAAGATACTAACTGACTGTACCTTCGCTACACCCATCAGCCAATCAGAAGTGTATGCAAATTAACCCAACAAAGATGGCCGTTAATTTGCATGCTGCAGGCAGGGCAGGACAGCACCATCTGCCACCTGCCCTGCGCCATCCGGGCCTTCCATGTGCAACCCAGGGCAAGCCTTTCTCAGGTTTTCTGTGATTATACCAGCTCCACACTATGCTCTCCTTCTATAGTAGGATTCTTTCTTTTTAAAAAAAAAATATATTTTATTGATTTTTTACAGAGAGGAAGGGAGAGGGATTGAGAGTTAGAAACATCGATCAGCTGCCTCCTGCACACCTCCTACTGGAAATGTGCCTGCAACCAAGGTATATGCCCTTGACCAGAATCGAACCTAGGACCTTTCAGTCCACAGGCCGATGCTCTATCCACTGAGCCAAATCAGTTAGGGCATAATATATATTCTTAAATCAAAAGAATATGAAATCTATAAGGCAGAGATTTTTTAAAATTTCATATTCCCTGCTGTATTCCCACTCCAGCATAGTGTAGATGCTCAATAAAGTTTGTTGACTAATTATTACTAGATTTACTATGACTTTCCATCTTTGAGTGAATAATGTCAGAGATGTTTGCAATCATCAAGCACTCTCTAACAGATGTGCCAATAACTGGTACTTACCTGTGGGGCTGGAGAATGAAGGTGGAGTTCCAAAGTTCTCTTGCTCAACTGTGGATGTCCCAGGAGCTGCAGAAAAGCCCTTGTCAGTGAAAGCAGAAAGGCACTCACATGGCAGAAACGCCAGCAGGAGGTATTATTTATTGGGCTTACTGCATGTGGGGCTTAAGCTGGGATTCCCTCTAGAGCTGGGGAGGAGGGGACAGTAAGTAATGTGTGCCCTCCCGGGAACTCCTCCCTCTTGGAAAGGACATACGTGGGCATGAGGAGGGCTCAGCTCCGTTCCTGCCTGGTGTTGGGGGCCTTGGGACACCAGTTGAATACTCACTGCTGGTGATGAGTGTGGAGCTCTGATGGGTGAAACCTATAGCAAGCAAAAGGGAGGCTAGTGGGTAAGGGTTCAGGGAGAGGTGGGGGACCAAATATGGGTCAGTGAAAAGGAGGGGGTTTCATGGAGTAGAGGCTGTTGGGGGTCCTCCAATAGCACCCTCACATCAGGAAAGAAGACCCTGAGGGTGAAGTCAGTCTAAGATGAAGAAGAAACCATGAGTCCAAATCATTCAGTGCACTAGGCTAAGGCCCTAGAGGTCATTCAGGAAATGTGATCTCAAGTTAGAGGGCAGAGGCTACTAGTAAAGAGGAAGAGATCATATTGCAGCTGCTCACCATTGACATAGAGACTGTCTCTGTCCAGCATGTAGGGTCTCAGCATGTTGCTGCCATGGGTCAGCTGTCTCAGCTCCCAGTACAGCTGCTCTCTGTCTAGTCCAGGACCTTCAGGGTCAGGGTGATGAGTGCAGATGACATCCACTCTGGTGGCTGTCCCCTCCTTCCGAGAGCTGGGTGAGAACCTCCACATTGTTGGTCCAACTCTCTCTCTACCATTCATCCTTCCCTCCCTCTTTTTGCCAGCCTCTAAGACAGCAACTTGGGAAACTCTAGTGAACAAGGAATCTGCTGCCTTCAGGAAGATAACCTCCATAAAGGAATAACTAGAAAACCACGGGGCTCCAAGCCTCTTGAAGGCCTGGGAGAGAAGCCTGTGAAAGCAATAGGTGTGTGACAGAGCCCCACAATTTTTATTACACCCATTATAGTATATGTTATATAGAACATAAATAAACATATGTTTAACATATATAATGTTTACTATATTTTATTATTATAAATTATACATTATGCCTGTTCTATATGTATTTAGTATGTAATGTATATACATATATACACTAAGTAATACAGATTATGATTTTGATAATGTATATTAGATGTTATACCAGTGTTGACCCATTTCCACCACAGTCTTGGAATGTCCAGATGCCCTTTTTAGGCCTTTTCGGGGATTGTGTCCATCGCAACCCCCAGCCATC
Source organism: Myotis davidii (assembly GCF_000327345.1). Taxonomy (NCBI): domain Eukaryota; kingdom Metazoa; phylum Chordata; class Mammalia; order Chiroptera; family Vespertilionidae; genus Myotis; species Myotis davidii. The sequence continues at coordinate 30,169 of NW_006291610.1, read as the reverse complement.
CCTGGGCAGGGAAGGCTCCCTTCAGCTGAGTCTGACCTATTTAGGAGCATACTTTCTCTAATACTAGCTTTTCTTCCCCTCTTAGATCCTCTAGGCAAGTCCTTTAGAAAGGTTCTCAGATTGGTATTTTCCACAACCTACAAGGTCATAATGTGGGCAGAGGAGACAGGGCTGCTTAAGGGCTAGGTGTTTGGAACTACAACCCCAAATGCTGGGATTTCTCTGTGAAACGGCACACGCTCCTTAATCCCTCTGAGCCTCAGTTTCACCTTCTGCTCCTGCTTCATGAGGTTGTTTCAAGGACTGATGAGATTACATATAAAGTAACACCACAGTGCCTGGGTTTTAGTAATTTTTAGATGCTGTTATTGCTGTTCTAGGTATTTTTGATGCTTAGTATCCATGGGCAGTAGTTGTACCAAATACAGACAAAGCCATGGGGTCCATAAATTAGGGTCCCATACCCCAGGTGGGCTGTGTTCTTGGGAGGCAGCGTCTCACCTGAGCGAGGCTAGTCTGCAGCCTGCATAGAGTAATCTCAGACTGCTATTCTTGAACACAGATTTGAGCTATAAGAGAAGAGAGGGGAGGTGAGAAGGAACCACTGAGGGAGGCCAGGAGGAGCTGGGACATTGGTGAGGTGAACAGGGTAGAGATGGTGAGGTGGGGGCATAAGTGGGGTGGATGGGGCTGACACTACTGGGTAGGGCAGGGGTAAAGTGGGCAGAGCTGGCATCAGTGGGAAGGGTCTCACCAGACCCTGCAGGATCCTCTCTGTGGTGTTGAATTTCCTGGAGCCCGGGTGCTGCATGTCCTCCTCATAGTGCAGGTTGGTGATGGTGAAGTTGAGGGTGAATGGCACCAGGAAAGAAACAGCTGCTATGGCAGAGGGAAGGAAAAAGGAGGTCATGCCTGAGTCAGACCTGGGCTGGGCTCTCAGACAACTTCTGGGGACCGAGATAAAAAGTCCAGATCTGAGGAAGCAGGGGTTTAAAGCAGGCAGGTAAACTACCTTAGGACACAAAGACAGAAAGCTATATAAAGAGCAAAGCAAGATGCTGTTAGATACAGTAACATGCACATCCATTAAAATGGCTATTATTCTTTAAGGAAAAAAACAACTGTTGCTGAGAATGTGCAGAAATTGGAACCCTCATGCACTGTTGGTGGGAATGTTAATTGAGCTGTACGGAAATCAGTTCCTCAGAAAGTTAAACACAGGATTACCATATTAACCAACAATTTCACTCTAGGTATATACCCAAAAGAATTGAAAACAGGGACTCAGACACTTGAACACAAATGTTCATAGCTATTGAAAACAACAGTCAAAAGGTGGAAACAACCTGTGTCTATCAACAGATGAATGGAATAGTATTCAGCTATAAAAAGGAATGAAATTCCGATACATGGTACACTATGGATAAACCTTAAAAATGTTAAGCTAAGTGAAACAAGCCAGATATAAAGGACACATAATGTATAATTCCCCTTATGTAAAGTACTTAGAACAGTCAAATTCATAGAGACAGAGAGTAGAATAGAGGTTACCATGGTCTGGGGTGGGGAATGGGAAGTTAGTGTTTAATGGGGACCAAGACTCCATCTGAAATGTTGATAAGTCCTGGAAGTGGGATAGTGGTAATGGTGACACAACATTGTGAATGTGCACTTAGAAATAATTGATGTGGTAAATTATATGTTGGTTTCAAATCCTCTTAGCCCCTCATCAGCATGAGACCAGGGTTTTGTTACTCAACCTGTCTGTATCTCCATTTCTTTAACTGTAAAATGAGGAGAATCATACTTTGTCCAAAAATTATGGAGGTTAAATGATTGTTAAGGGAGTTAGCACGTTTTAAGTGCATTATGGCTAAGTGAAAAAAGGCAGTTGCCAGAGGTCGCATGTTGTATGATTCCATTGATATAACATTCTCAGAATAACAAAACTGCAGACACAGTTTATAGATTAGTAGTGTCCAGGGGTTGGACTGGGTGGGTGTGACTTAGAGCAACACGAAGGGGATTTTTGTGGTGATGAGACAGTTCTGTATCTTGATTGTGGTGGTGGTTACAAAAGTCTACATATGTGTTAAAATGGCAGAGAACTACACACATACATACAAGTACATGTAAATAGTGAAACCTGAAACTGGAGTTCTGTAGATCTTAATAATGTCAATTTACTTACTGGTTTTGACATTTAAATCTAGTTTATGTAAGATGTTAATCATGGAGGAGAGACTGGGTAGAGTATAGGAATCTCTGCACTTTTTTGCAACTTCCTGTGAAACTACATTTATATCAAAATGAAAAGTTAGAAATAAAAAGAATAGTATAGGGCCTGGAATGTAGTGAGTGCTGAAAAACATGGTTATCTTCCATAGTTATTATCAATTGCTACCGTATGTTTAATTTCAGTCTCTCTCAATACACTAACCTGGGTGAGGGGAGGGACCACACCTGACTTAACATCTTATCCCCTCTGCCTAGTACAGAACACATGCCCAATAGTATTTGTTGAACTAAATATTCTGGTAATTCCAGTGCTAAGTATTGTTATATACATTTTCATTTAACCTTCATAATGATCTTATGAAGTATTATTATTCACACTTGTCAGGTAAGGAAACTAAGGCACCAAGAGGGTAAGTAAATTGTCAAAGGTCAACAGCTGGAGAGATGAGGAGTTCACATTCTCTGCTCTCAAGGAGTTCAGAGCAGAGGGTGTCCATGGCAGCTCCAGGTTCCCCAAATAGGAGCCTTTTTCTGCACTTCCAGGGTCCAAGCTTTGAGGCTTCCTAGAAGGAGCTGGAAGAGAAGTCACCTACCTGTGGAGCTGAAGAAGTGGGTTGGTACCAGCGAAGTCCTTGGGAAGAGAGTAGAGGTCACGGTAGCTGAAGATAAATGGTCTGGAGTAAGAATGGGGGCTCTGAGTGTAGCCTAGATGACTCTGTGCAGCTTTCCTGTCCAGCCCAAGCCATTGATGTAGAGTAGGTGAATGAGATAACTGGGCCCTCTGGCTTCCTCTCCTGCCAAGGCCCTGGGGTGGGGAATCAGTTACTGTTCTTAGGGGGCCGGGAGCACCTAGCCATCAGGGCCCTGAGTACTCACCACTGGGGGTGGAGGCTGAGGTCTGATGGGTATAACCTGAAATGAGAAAACGAGATGGTACTAGCATACAAGCAAGGGAGGGATGAGGACCACAAGCCCCAACCCCAAACTCAGACTTCAAGTCTACACAGTTCAACAGTAATGATCCAGGGGCAACAATACCTTGTTCCTAAAGGGCTGAGAAATCAAAGACCCAGTCCCTGCCTTCGTGGGCCTGCAATTTATTTAGGAAGATACCTATACCAACATTTCTAGAGCATTTGTTTGCCAACTGTGCTTCTCAGGGTCTAGAGGGGATTCTGAGATATTAGCGGGGGGGGGGGTTTCGGGGGGGGGGGGGCAGATAAATAGCCAGCCTCTTGAATCTCCATTAGCTTCAGCCACAGGGATATTGTCATTAATCTGTCTGGAGAAAGGTTCTGTGTCTCAGACAAGTATACACATCACTTCTGTGGAATGCGTGGATGCCATGGAAAGAGATGGATTTGCAAACTGGAGGGTCTATGGGGGCCCTTCAGACATCAAAGGAGATTGCTCAGGCAGAAGATCACACATAGGATGAGTAGGTGCAGATTCTCAGCTTCAACTTATGGTTACAAAAAGGATGCTCACCATTGATGTAGAGGCTGTCCTTGTCCAGTGTGAAGGAGCCCAGCTGGGTAACACCATGGGTCCCACGGCTCATCTCCCAGTACAGCTGCTCTCTGTCCAGCTTAGGATCCACATAGTCAGAACGGTATGTGCAGACAGTATCAATTCCAGTGGTTGTTCCATTTTTTTCAGGCCTGGGCAGGGAGGATACACAGTGACGGGGAGGTGGGGACTATAGATCAGGGTCCAGATAAGCAGGAGGGTGAGCAGCCTGAAATGGCCTTGGTCCTGGGGGAGGGCCGGAAATAAACTGGACAGCCAAGGTCTCTGAACATAGTGGATATAGCATCTCAAAATGTCGATATTTGTGCTAAACTTTAAAATCATAATCATAACAAGGCAACATACATCTTAACAAGAGAAGCATGACAGACAGGGTAGAAGGAAGCCATCGGGGAATTGGATAAGGTGGAAAAAGGCAATGTCAGATTGCTTAAATCCTAGCTCTGCTACTTAATTTCTGGGTGACTCTGGGTAAGTCTCTAAACCTCTCTGTGGCTCCTTGTTTTATCTGTCAAATGAGGTAATAAAAGGCAGCACGTTTTATGAAGTATTAAAAGGGCCAGAGTTCTTGGTATGAATGGATTTTGCAATGATTGAGCATTTTAAAGGCAACACTGAGACCAAGCAACCAGCCTAGGCTGGGGATGGGGATGAGGCTGTGTGGTATCCCAGAGCCAGAAAGATCTCAGGTCCAGTAGAAAAGTAAAATAATAGCATCATGGCTGAGGGACAATGTTGAGTGTCTTTAGAGCTGTGGATTCCATCCTCAGACAAAAGGCCAGTGGTTGGGAGAGGTCACACAAGGGGTAAGGTGACCCAAGTACACTGGGTGGGTTCCCACATGCTGGAGTTATTCTTAGTACCTAGTCCTAGGGACGACAGTGAGTAATTTACTGCATGTTCTGTACATATTAAGTTTTTTTTTTACCAAGAACCTTTCATTTTAATTTTTACTGTGCTCACGCAAATGATCACAGATTATTCCCGTTTATTAGAAGTGAAGTCTGTTTCCATATCCCTTGAATCTGAGCTTGGCCACAGGACTGTCCAATGGACAGTAGCAAATGAGATACAAGCAGAGGCTTGAAAAGCAGGTGTACATTAGGGCTTCTCATTTCTTGCTGCTCTTGGATCTCTGAGCATGGTAATGAGCCCAAGCTAGCCTGCTGGAGAAAAAGAAAATATGGAGGAGAACTGAGATGTCCCAGGCAGCAGCAGACTGCAGAAATGAATAAGCTTCATTTGAGATTAGCTGAACCAGCCAGGCAGGAGAATCTCCCAGAAGAATCCAGCCCAAGTGGCCATACAGCAGAATTATGGGCTAAATTTCTTATGCAGAAAAGCAGATTGAGACACTCCGATTGATAGAAGAGACAGCTGAGGCACAGAGACATTAGGTAACTTGTCCGAGTCACACAACCTTGAAATAGGAAGCTAGAATTTGAACATAGATGTGGTAGATGTCAAATAAAACTGTATAACAACTATGCTTTATTGTTCAATGATCCCTCTGGGGGTGGCAGACATCCCAAGTCCACCTCTTGTTGGTCAGGATTTGGCCACTGTTGGGGGATGGTAGGAAAAGGGAGTGTTTGTTAGGTATTTCAGAGAGGCCAATTATTAGCCTAAATGTGACAAAATGCATACTCTCGAACAAGGTTTCTCACCATGGCACCATTTGGGTCAGATAAATCTTGGCTCGGGGAGACTGTCCTGTGCCTTATGGTATATTTAGTAGTCTCTCCGGCCTCCCTCACTATAGACAAGTAGCAAACCCACCATTGAGTTGTGATAACAAAAATTTTCTCATGACATTGTCAAATATCCCCTGGGAGCTAAATTACTCCTGGTTGAAAATCACTGCTTTATTGTGAAGAAACTAACATGATTGATAAGTTGATTTTCCAACGAGTTCCAGAAGGAAGATCTTTCTGAAAAGTTTAACCTTACTACCTGGGAAGGAAAGAGTACGAGGATTCTCCATTTTATGATCAGGGAAACAATGTGAGCCAGAGTGGAAACTGGTGGTCAGCTCTCCTTAGGATGGTGGGTGTAGAATGTCAGGATCCAGCTCAGGGTCAGCCTCCCAGATTGCCTACTCTGAACTTCTCACCTGAGCAAGGTCAATCTGCAGCCAAAATAGAAGGGCCCAATACTGCTGTTCTGGAACAATGGTTTGAGCTGGGGATGAAAGAGAGGGAGATTAGCAGATGGGCCAAGTAGCTGGGCGGGACAAAAGTAGGTATTGGAGAGAGGGCATTAGAGGGGCTCTCACCAGGCGATTCAAGATTCTCTCCATGTTGTTGAATATCTCAGATCCCGGGTTCCCCATGCCCTCTGTGTAGCGCAGGCTGGTGATGGTGAAGTTGAGGGTGAAGGACACCAGAGAAGGGCTCACACCTGCAGTGGGAAAGGAAGAATGGTGATTCATTATGATCTCTGGCTGGGATGGCTGTAGGGGTGGGTCCAGGGTTGTCACTTTGGTCTCAGTGTCCAGCCAATCAGGCCTATGATGCCCCACCTATGTCACCCTTGCATCCAGCCAAACTTGGGGGGGGGGCACCTCTATACTGGATGGACAATTTTAGCTGGAAAAAGAACCTCAACTCTTTCCAGCCGAATGTGCCAAAAGAGAAGCAATTGGTAGATATTATGGTGAAAGAAGAGAAGCAAAGTCAGTCTGCTGCCCCCTGGGGCAGAATCTCCCATAGTCTTCTGACTTCATGAGGGAATGTGCACCTGCTGAGTGGTCAAGGCTGTTTCTCCCATGAAAGTGACCCCTGCCTCAACTTCACTGACCATCTTTGCAGAGTGGATTTTACTAGTAGATGGAGTTTCCACGGACAATCATGTCGCTCTTGTGTAAACATTAATTCAACCACTATTTCTTTCTCAAAAGTGCCCTAGTATGGAAAAAAACACACCTGTATGGTCACCTAGGGGCTACATTATGAAGAATCAAAAGGCCAGAGGTCTGAGCTGGGCGACTGTACCCTCTACAAATAGAATCTGTGGAGCAATAATTGTGTACCAGCCTTTGTATTGAGCAGTTTACCTGAAGTATCTCAGTTCACCCACATAACAGGTCTGATAGGTTGGTGTTACCAGTCCCATTTTACATATGGGGGACACGGAGGCTCAGAGAAAGTAAATTTTATCCAAAGTCCCACAAACAAAGAAATGGCACAGCTATGATGCCTTTTGGCTCAAAAATAGATACCTTTCCATTTGTATTCACATGTTCATAGCAACTTTGTTTATAATAGCCAACAGGTGGAAGAAAACCAAGTGTCCATTAACAAATGGGTGAATAGACAAAATGTGATATATTCATACAATGGAATATTTAGCCCTTAAAAAGAAGAAACTTTTGACACACGCAAACACATGGATAAGCAAAAGGACAAATGCTGTATAATTCCACATTCAGTGAAATAAAACTGGACAGAGATCCCTAGAGTAGTCAAATTCATAGAGACAGAAAGTAAATGGTAGTTGCTAGGAGATGGGAGGAAAGGGAAATGAAGATTATTTTTTTAATGGATACAGAGTTTCAGTTTTGCAAGATTAAAAAATTTTGGAGATTAGTTACACAACAATGTGAATATACTTAACACTATTGAACTGTATACTTAAAATGGTAAATTTTATGTTATAACTATTTTACCACAATCAGAAAATTTAAACCAATAATATACCCCCCCAAATAGAGAGTTTTATTCTTTTGAAAACTCTTTTCTCCAATAGATTTTTTAAGGCAGGTCCCAGTCATGGAGCTGTGGGTATAAGAGTGAGGGCGTAGGTAGGTAAAGTTAAGATAGAAATCCCATATTTCTAACAAAATAGAACTAAGAAATAGGGCTCCTGTGGGCCAGAGAGGAGATAGCTTGTTACCGGCTAAAACAAACAAAAATAATAATAACAATCCCAAGAGCATAAAAGGACCCAGAGTATACACAAGCATAATTCACAACATCTAAGATATTACCCAAAATCATTTGACTTAAAAAAAAAAACAACAGAAAAATATCTACCTAATGCTTGAGGGAAAGACAATTAACAGATGCAAACTCCAAGGACCCAGATGTTGGAATTAGCAGGTACAGACTTTAATGCAGTTATTAGAACTATGCTCCATGAGATAAAGATAAACACTTGAAATAAATGTAAAGATAGAAGTTCTCAGCAGAGGAAGGGAAACTATAAAAAAAATCAAATGGATGTTGTAGAACTGAAATATACAGTACTTGAGATTTTAAAAAATCACTTGATGGGCAGGATGGAAATGACAGAGAAAAGGGCTGGTGATTTTAAAAATATATTATTGGAAATTATCAAGTCTGAAGAAAAAAAGAAAAAATTGATTGAAAAATTAACAGAGCCTCAGGGACTTGTGGGACACTATCATTTCATTAGAGGACCAGAATGAAAGAGATTGGTGCAGAAAGTAATTGAAGAAATAGTGGCTGAAATTTCCCAAACTTTCTTGAGAACCTACATTTTCAGATTTGGAAGCTTAGAAAATTCCAAACAGTATAAACTCAAAGAAAACTGTGCCAGACACTCAGAACCAAACTTCTGAAAAACAATGATTAAGAACAAATCTTGAATGATTAAGAAAAAATGACATCATCAGTCATAGAATGATTTGATCTATGGCACATGTCACATATTTTAAAGTCTGCAAGAGCTAAGCATGTTACATAAATGGTTGAGTTGATCAGGGTGGAGCAGTGAGGAAATGAAAAGTGTGCATCTGTTTAAAACATGAACAACATTTGCAGTCTCGTGATTTACAAAATATAGGTCTGAAGCAAAATTCAAATTATAGGACACAAGTTTGTATCCCATAACTTCACACTCACACAGCAGGATTAAGGGTTAGGGATACCCAGCCTAGGTCATGACATAAGCATGTAACAGACCCAAGGACTTAATTTTTTAAATAAATTTTAAGGGCAGAAGTAAGACAGGTTTCGTGGCAAAAATCATGCCTCCCTATTAGGTTGCAAGAAACGCAGATGCTCTCAGACCCACATCTGAGGCAAGGAGACAGGGCAAGATTCAAATTCATGACTAAGATCCTGAATGATTTTCTGTATGTTCAAAGAAAATCTACAGATGTGGATGTATAAAGAGTTTGCTACTTTCATCCATTCATTCAATCTATAAATATAAAGTGAGCGCCTATTAGTTGCTCAGCTCCAGGGTGACAAATACATAAAGACTAAGTAAACCAAATGGTAGTAAATTCATGAAAGAAATACTCATGGTGATAGGGCAGAGAAACGAGGTGTGTATTCAGGAGAAGTGCTACTTCATGTAAGGTCATCTGAGAAAGTCTTTCAGAGAAGGTGATGGTGGAACTGCGATCTGAAAGGCAATAAGGTCAAAACTGGTTTGGCTCAGTGGATAGAGTATCGGCCTGCGGACTGAAGGGTCCCGGGTTCGATTCCAGTCAAGGGCATGTACCTGGGTTGCGGGCACATCCCCAGTGGGAGATGTGCAGGAGGCAGCTGATCGATGTCTCTCTCTCATCGATGTTTCTAGCTCTCTATCTCTCTCCCTTCCTCTCTGTAAAAAAATCAATAAAATATATTAAAAAAAAAAGAAAGGCAATAAGGAGGCAGGAATAGCTGATCATCAGGAATGGCTAGTATGAAGGCCAAAGTTTAGGACACTAGAAGAATAGACAAATGTCTGATGTGGCCAAAGCCTACAGAGTGATAGAGGGAGGGGACAAGCAGGGTGGTAAACAGGGACCAGACCATGCAGAGGTAACATTCTGTAGAACTCAGAGAACAGGTTCCAACCTGTAGACTGAGAATGGGCAATAGAGACATGAAAGATTCTTGACAAAATGTAGAAGTCACTGAAGCTGAGAAAAAATAAAAAAACATGGGGAAAATAATTGAGCCCCACTCTGAAGGGATGTGATTCAGAAGCTGTTCACTGGAATTTGGGTTTCTATCTTGACTCAGAGCAAGACCTTGGGTGGGCTAGGGGCTGCTATGAGGCTGAAGCTGGAAATTTTGTAGGGGGCAATAGTAGCTTTCTCCTGAGAAATGCACTCTGGGGCAGAAGGGTCTGTTGGGCACTGAAGTTTCAGTTTCAAATACTCACTGCTTGTGGCAGGGGTCCAGTTGCGACAATTATAACCTGCAGGTAAGGAGAAAAGAGTAAAGATTTAAGGAAAGGTAGATGGTGGACATAGAAATGAAATCTACACTAATAAAAGACAAATATGCTAATTGACTGTACCGTTGCTATGCCCAACAGCCAATCAGAAGAGTATGCAAATTAACCCAACAAAGATGGCCATTAAAATTTGCGTACAGCAGGTAGGGTGGGGCAGCGCCATCTGCCGCCCGCCCCACTGCGGGATCGGGCCTGCCCTGGGCGATCCGGGGTGCCCAGGGCGGCGGGGCAGGCACCATGGGATAGGGCCTGCCATCTGCCACCCAGGGAGTGGGCCTAAGCCAGCAGGTGGTTATCTCCTGAGGGGTCCCAGACTGTGAGAGGGCACAGGTTGGGCTGAGGGACATCCCCCGCCCCCACCAGTGCACAAATTTTTGTGCACCGGGCCTCTAGTTCATTAATAACTTTTTAAAACTCATAAATGAACAATAATGGCTACATTTCCTTTGGTGCCTTTATGTCCTTTGAAAATAATGATGAACATCATTACCATTATTATCACCAAAATAAAAATACAATAATGGCTCTTCCTACTCATTGGGAATGCACTATGCACCAGAAATAATGCTGAACACATTACAAGGGTAATGGGGCAAATTAATGACCAAGTTTGTGCTCCAAGCCTTATCTGTGTTCTCTCAATCCATTAAGATAATTTTATCCTTCTTCTGTCACCTTCTCTCTCTTCACAATATTTTATAATAGTATATTTTTATTTTTCTCACTTAGTTTCTGGCTTTTTGTGATGTGTAACAGAGACAACTGCAGCAGCTTAAGAGAGTGGTATGTGAAGGTAAAAGTGCAGTGAGATGGAGGAAAGGGAATGTACATGTGCTGGGGAATATTAGAGAAAATTTGGAGATGAAGTGCAATAGTAAAAAAGAGGAGACTTGGAGGTCAGGTGGATGGTGTAAAACTTGGGAGCATGAAAGGAATTAAGGGGGAAGAGAATTTTCATGAGTGTTTCTCTAGGTCATGAATTGCATCTCCTTTGATACTCTGTGAGAGATGTGAGTTAAGACTGGACCCAGAGGAGCCCTAGGATTTTCTTGGGTTATTGCTGAATGCTCTTATTTAATTTTCAGAATAATCCTGCCTCGTATGTATGTTTATTCTATTAAGAGGACATTAGTGCTTAGAGAGGTTACATGACTTGTTCAGCATCACACAAAACAGAGATCTGCCACTAATTCCCATATTATTACCCATTGCTTTAAGGCAGTCCCAATCTTGGAGTTCAATCTGCTATGGACACAGAGCACGATGTGCTGTTGTTAATATAAATGTGTATTTCAAACCATACGTAAAAGGAATTCCAAGGTGACAGAGGGTAAATAACTATTCAAACTCTAGGTTGGATTGTTGAGCTCATGCTCATTTAACACTCCTTCTGGTCCTGAGATTTGAGGCTTTCTCTGTCTGAATGGTCACCTTGTGGATAAACTTTGGAGTTTAGACTCAATATTGGGTTCAAGTGTTGACTCTGCCAATGCATTATGGCTGGATGATCTCAGGCAAATGACTTCCTGTATGAATGTATGATGGCTCTCTAAAAATGAGCATTGGAACTTACAGGGTTTAGGGTAAGATGAATAGGGAATCTATAATAATAAATTATAATATGCAAATCAACCAAATGACCGAACATCAGAACGACTGTCCGGAGGACCTTCAGGATGACCATGCTATGACATGCACTGGCGCCAGGCCAGCCAAGGCAGGTGTGATGCAATTGGTTGGGGGCCCCCTGCCATCGCCCCATGATCATCCTGCAGAGGGAGGCCCAGGCTACCGGCTGGCGGGGTGATCGATCAATCAGGGGGCTCCACGATCACCCCAAAGAGGGAGGCCCAGGCCACCAACTGGCGAGCTGTGGCAGCTGGATGGGGCCTACCTCTTTGGGGCAATTGATGATGGGGCTCCCAAACTGTGAGAGGGCACAGGCCTGGCTGAGGGACACATATCCCCGAGTGCACGAATTTTGTGTACCAGGCATCTAGTATATAATAAAGACCTTGTCACAGTTCTTAGCACATAAGAATCTTTTGGTGAGATTTAGCCACTATTAGAGTTATTCTCAGTGTTAGCACTGCTATTAGGAGCCTTGTTGTCAACAGTGTTGTGTAAACAGTTATGATTCATGGTGTACTGGCTAAGTGTGGTGTTTCATGAATGTCCTTCTGTCTGGCCCATAAGTTGTCATGATGGAGAGAATAAGATAGAGTGAGAGCTGAACTGGGCACTCCTGCCCACTGGGGAAGTCTTAACTGCAGGACCCTACATCACCCACTTCTCTCAAGAGTCTGCATGCTCTTGCTGGGCTCCAACAGAAGGAAACATTTCCTTCCAGCGTTGAAAAAGGAAAGAAAATCGACTTCCTGTGGTGTGTGTTAAGCTGAGCTTGTACCAGAACTGTGAATTTGTGTACAGCAATTTCTCAACCTCAACATTGTTGACATTTTCGTCTAGATAATGGTGGGAGGCTGCCTTGTGCATAGTGGGATCTTTAGCAGCAACCCTGGCCTCTAACTAATGGATGTTATTAGCACACTCCAGTCATGACATGGAAATGTTTTTGGACATTGCCAAATGTCCCCCGAGAACTGCTTCCAGTTGAGAATTACTGGGATAGGGAGAC
>NW_006291610.1:12223-17208 GCF_000327345.1 Myotis davidii | reverse complement strand
ACATGACAGTGATTATAAATTATATATTACACTAGAGGCCCAGTGCACAAAAATTTGTGCACTCAGGGGCATCCCTCAGCCTGGCCTGTGCCTTCTCACAGTCTGGGATCCCTCGGGGGACGACCACCTACTGGCTTAGGCCCGTTCCCTGGGGGATTGGGCCTAAGCTGGCAGTCATACATCCCTCTAGGAGCCCGGGAGCCTTGGGGGATGTTCACTTGCCAGCGGGGAGCAGGCCTAAGCTGCAATCAGACATCCTTAGTGCTGCTGAGGAGGCAGGAGAGGCTCCCACCACCACCGCTGTACTGGCAGCCATCAGCCTGGTTTGTGGCTGAGCAGAGCTCCTCCTGTGGGAGCGCACTGACCACCAGGGGGCACGGCAGCTTTGGAAAGCTTGGCTTCTTCCATCGCTGGGGCAACCAAGCCTCCTGCTTGCGGCCGGCTGGAAGCAGGTATCTGGGGTTTATTTGTCTTCTATAATTGAAACTTTGTTGCCATGAGCGAAGGCCACAGCCAGCTCAGGGCGGGCGGAAAGCTTGGCTTCCTCCATTGCCCAGGCAACCAAGGCTCCTGCTTGCTTCAGCTCCGTGGCTTCCAGCCGCCATCTTGGTTGGGTTAATTTGCATATAGTCGCTCTGATTGGATGGTGGGCATGGCTTAGGGCGTAGTGAAGGTATGGTCAATTAGCGTCTCTGTCTTTTATTAGTGTAGATGGTCTAATCTACTTCTAACTGGCCAAGACTTCTCTCGTGAGCTCTATGCTATGTAATCAGCAGCCTCAGAGATGTCCTTCAGGCCTCTTAGATTCCAAATATCTCAAATTAAGCTTATCATCTTCCCTCCTAAAAGCACAGAACCTGCTCCTCCTCCTATACTTCCACGTCTATGCCAGAGCCAGAGATGTGAGAGGCTTCCTGAACCCCCACCACCTTTACTCCCCATCCAAGCAATATCCAGGTCTGGTCTCTTTTTATCTTTTCAGCACCTCTGTGAGATCAATGCTGATATGATTCCCACTTTATAGTTGAGGAAACAAAGTCATATAGATGTTAAAGAACTTCTAAAACCTCACAGAGCTAGTGACAGAAACAGGATGTGACTTCATGCATTTGGATACGGAACCATTAATGCTCAGCCTTTTCCTGTACCAAATACAGTGGGGCCTTGACTTACGAGCGTCCTGACTGATGAGTTTTTTTGAGATATGAGCCATCTCTCGGCCAATTTTTTGCTTTGAGTTGCAAGCTCAAAAAAATTCAGGTTATAAACCAGCTTCAGATACCCCACCGCTAGTTGGTGCAGCGAACGTCACAGTGATTTGACATATGAGTAATTTGAATTATGAGCTCCATCACGGAACAAATTAAACTCGTTAGTCAAGGCTCCACTGTACTATGAAAAACCCTTAGTATGCCTTTAACCACAGCTCCAACCTGAACTCTTGATGTTATCCACTTCTCGAAACTCATCCCACAATTGACCCACCACTCACACAACTATACTCCTGTGTACCCATCCATCTGCTCAGCCAGTCCCCCAGTCAACCAACTTCCTTCCTTCCTTTCTTCCCTCTCTCTTCCCTCTCTTTCCCCTCCTGTTCCTTTCCCTCCCTTTCTTTCCTTCCTTCCTACCTTACTTTCCTTCCTTCCCTCCTTCCCTCCCTTCTTTCTTTCCTTCCCATTTTTCTTTTATTCAATTGCTATTTCCTCATACTCTACCCTCCAATTTCACAGAACTTCTCTCATGCACTAGGATATTTTTCACATCTGCCCCATGACTTAAGCTACACCACCCCTTGGAATACCTTTGCCACTATTTCTTCTAGTTACTGCACACTTGACTGTCAAAACATACTCCAGGAATCACCTTCTTCAGATAGCCTCCACCCAACTCTCCCAGGCTGAGCTAAAAATCCATTCTCCAGGTTCCTATGTAGTGCTTTATCATTGTATTAACCCCATTCATATGATGACTTTAAGTCTATATGGCAGCTGAGATTTGAGGAAATGGCCCATGACTGATTCTCTCAGTGCTCTTAGGTTCTGTTATAGGGTGTTACCTGAGGTATCTCATTTCATGTTTTCTTAGTGAGTCAATGCTGCATTTTCTGACCAATGAGCATGAATGCTCTGTGGATCTGCTTATCCAAATAATTGAAGATCTTTGACAGACAGCTCTTTCAGGAAGCTCTCTCTGTTGCACTCAGCCAGAGGGCATGCCTTCCAATCACATATGACTCTTGCTTTGTAGTTTTCATGTACAGATTCACTCCAGGTGAGCTTGCCTGTGACAATGCCCTGCATATGTGTTAGGAAAGGAAGTCATACCTGAGCAGGGCCAGTCGGCAGCCAGAATACAGTGGGCCAATGCTGGTGTTCTTGAACAAAGGACCAAGCTGGGGAGGAGGGAAATGAAGGTAACCTGAAAAGACTTGTGGGACAAGAACATGGAAGGCTAGGGTAGGCATTGATGGGCTCTTACCAGGTGATTCAAAACCCTCTCAGTGGAGATGAACTTCGCAGAGCCTGGGAGCCTCATGTCTGGGGTGTAGAGCATGTTGGTGATGGTGAAATTGAGGGTGAAATGAAAGAGAGGAAACCCATCACAGGCTTAAGCTAAGCTGTCTATGGGAGGAAGGTACTAGTATTATCTCTTGGATAATTGTTGTTGAGGCCTGAGATATCCTATTTGGGATGCCCTCCCTCTTCAGCCTGCCAAAGGGGGAAAAGGGACCTCCATGCTAGATGTATGACATCAGTTCAAAAGGGAACCTCAACCCTTTCATCCTAGAGTGTTCAAAGGCTGAAAAGTTGTGGACATTTTGGTGGGACATCTGGGCCGAGACCTTTTGTGCTCAGCCCAAAATACTTGAGCAGTTAGATATCCAAATCATAGGAATTTCCACGAAGAAATGGCAGTCTGAGCAAGAGCATGCTGGACCGAGATTTGGAGGACATGGAGGAACCAGGCACAGCTGAGTTACTGGAGGAAAAAATGAGGCTACTGTGGTGGGAGATTAAGGCACGAGGGAGAGAGGGGAACAGGTTGCACTGGGTGGGCTCATGGTCCAGAGCATGTCGGAATTCATCAGCCACGGAATGAGAGTTGAGGTTTAATGGGACTCAGAGGTTAGACTGCTACCTGTAGAGCTGGGGGTGGGGCTCAGAGATGCTGCGGGTCCTGGAGAGAATGTGGAGGTCACCGGAGCTGAAAGAAAATACACTATGAATAAAAATTGTTGAGCCCTATCATGAAGCAATGAAAGGGTAGGGCTGTTCATGGAAACTTGCATCTCTAACTTGGCTTAATCTGAGGCTTCTGCTGTGCTGCAGCTACCCTGAGGTTGACAACCTAGGGGATGGGGGATACTTTCTTCCTGGGAACTAGGTTTAGGGAGGAAGGGTCCCAGAGACATAGGACATCAGGGCTCTCATTACTCACTGCTGGTGGTGGGGATCCAGTATCGATGGTTATAACCTACAGAGAAGCAAAGAGAGAGAGAATATTATGGTGGGAGGAGGTTAAGAATAGGGTAAGGGGTAGAAATAGAAACGTAAGTATAGAAACCTTCCTGAGTGCTTTCGCTGAGATACATCAATAAAAACAGTATTCTTTATGAGTTAACTGCATGAAACCCGATACTAATGATAATTTCATTCTCATTGTCATTAATCAGAAAGACAGTAATGATCAAAGCAACCCCAATCTTATGGGGGTTTACTAAGTGCCTAGAATAATAGCAACCTTATCAAATGAATAATAGGGACAACAATTTTATGAGTGTTTCCATATTTGTGTTTTCTTTACCTATTAATTATAATTTTGTCCTTACTCTTTCAGTTCCTCCCACTATCCTACTCTCCAAAGATAGCTCAATCTGTGACAATATAGTCTTAGACTTCTGTAATATTGAATTGAGATAATACAGGAGAGAGATGGAGAGGGAGAGAGCTGGGCTTGTGGAGAGAGAAAAGACTGGGTGTCAATCAGAGACTACAAAGTTTAAAAAGAGGAAATGGGAAAAAGAGGATTTAAATAAGTACGTTTCTGGATCATGGAATGGATCCTCTTTGATGCACTGGAAATAGTGCAAGTAAAATTGATTTCTTTTATATTTGGTGGACTGACTGGGTTTTTTGAAATGAAACTTATCTCTGAGACTGGGCCAAGTGGAGCTTTGTGATTTACTTGGGTTATTCAGGTTTTATCGCAATCAGCTTAGGTGACTTTTCTATTCTAAAAATGGACACTGGTGCTTAGAGGGGTCATGGCTTGCCCAGGGTCACATAGTAAGTCAAAGGCAGGGCCAGGGCTTGATAAAAGCAGGGTCTGTAATTCACCAAAGCCTGCACTGGTAACTACTCCCTTTAAGTAATCTCCAAGGACTAATGAAACTCAATATAAGTTTTAATCCAGGTAATAAGAAAACACCCACAGTGATATAATAGGGCTATAATTAATCAAGCTTTAGTTTAAATAGTTATAGTGAGGCTCCATGGTATGCCTTCCTGTCCTGAGGTTTGAGGCTTGTTTTTGCTGGGTTGGTCTGCAGTGTAGCCTAGTAGTTAAGGGGCCTAGATTTTAGAATTAATTTAGGGTATGATTTCTGACACTATCACCTACATTAATTATCTGACCTTGGGAAAGTGGATTTCCCCAGTAGGCCTGTTTTCTCTTCTGCAAGATATACATGATAACTTAGAGAAGTTTGCAGGGTTAGTAATACATCCTTATCTAATAAAAGAGAAACATGGTAATTGGTGTACGACCGCTACCCTTCCCATTGGCTAATCAGCGAGATATGCAAATTAACTGACAGCCAAGAAGGCGGCTGGCAGCCAGGCAGCTTGAAACTAAGATGAGGCTTGCTTGCCTCAGTGTTGGAGGAACGCTGGAGGAAACCAACGTTCCCCGCCTGCAGCTGCAGGCCTCTGAGCCTGCAGTTTAAGAAACTATGTAACAAATACCGCCGGACTTCAGCCAGC
>NW_006291610.1:9447-11219 GCF_000327345.1 Myotis davidii | reverse complement strand
TGAGCCCGACCAGGGGCTGCACCTAGGGATTGGGCCTGCCCTCTGCCACCCGGGAGCAGGCCTAAGCCAGCAGGTCGTTATCTCCCGAGGGGTCCCAGACTGCGAGAGGGCACAGGCTGGGCTGAGGGACCCCCCTCCCCCTTGAGCGCACAAATTGTTGTGCACCGGGCCTCTAGTAATACATATAACATTCTGCATCATAGGAATCCCTTAATAAATATCATCCTTTATTGTAGGTATTATTGTGGGTATTGTTGCTAAGAGCATGGATGCAAAGGAATTTATTGCTAAATCATTATTAATAGCTTTGTTGTTTGTTTCTCAGGTGGGTGTAATTCCAGCTGGCCCGTAGAGAATGGGTAAAAGACCACCGCTGCCATAGGGAAATAAAAGAAGCAGATTCGTCACTGCACTGGGAACCCACTGGCTCTTGTATTGACTGCCATGGGCTTACTTTACCCTCTTCCCTCCTTGATGTCTGCATACTCCATTCGGGCTTCTGTGAATGATCATTGGGAGGAAGAAGACTAAAGGAAACTTTTTTTCCTGACCTTAAAAGGTGCTTTTTAGGTGTTATGAAAGGAGAGAGCTGAGCCCCATGGAAATTCTAGGGGTAGAGAGAAACATGGGTACAGAGAAATGCACTCCAAGGAGACCCCATCTGGGGAGCAGGAGGAGATCCCTTTGCAGCAGAGCTACTCACCATTGACGAAGAGACTATTGCTGTCCATGGTGTAGGGGTCCAGCCGAGTGACACCATGGGTCTGCCGGCTTAGCTCCCAGTACAGCTGTTCCCTGTCCAGCCTGAAGCCTGTGGGATCTGCGTAGTGGGTGCAGATCACACCCACTGTCGTGCTTGCTCCCTCCTTTTCAGCCCTGGGGAAGGAGGGACATGGGAATCGAGACATGAGAGGTGAATACTCTTGATCACTCTTAGTTTTTACATCATCACTCTTCCTTGAGTTTCATCTGCTTTCTAAAACATCTGTTTCTGTTTCATGGGGGAATCCAGACACGCCCCCCCCCACCTTCTTAAATGCAGTGTTCTACAGATTCCTACAGCTTCTCCCTAGATATGTTCTTCTTGTCCCTATTATCTTTTTATTAACTGGTTGAAGCTTATTGTCTCAACTACCAGCCCAGGACACTTCCTGTCCATTCGTGAAGGTAAATACAAATGGTGTCACTCCAGTAATACATTAGTCCTGCTTGGGCCATGGGGTTAGGGATGTAGGACTCCAGGGAAAAAAATCCTAAGGATCCTGGGGCCAGTCAGCATGTGGAAGGGAAAAGTAAGAGAACCGAAGACCTTTGGGACGGTAAGTGATCACCCCTGTGGCTGGTTGGGACACTGAGCCTGAGAGGGGGTATTCTATTTCAAGTTGGTAAATCCCAAGGCTGAGGAACACATTTTAGGCAGACAACCAATTTGAAGGAAAACAAGAAGAAACCAGGGGCGATTGGTGAAAAAAATACCTTTGTCCTGAATTTAAGCTGACCCTAAAATGTTTCACTCCAAACAGGGGATGTACAAGTAGGAAGAAAGAATGCCTTCCTCCCTTGCTTGTGAATTCTGCTTGCTATGATCCATGCTATTCAAAACATTCCCATTTTATACCTACATAGTGTCCCATAGCAGTTCTCAAAGTGTGGCCCAGGGACTTCTGGTGTTCTCAAAACTATTACAGGGAGTCCATCAAGTAAATAATGAAATATTGTAAAAAATAGAATGCAGAAGCAGATATCCTGGTATCTTCTACTACGTCACATAT
>NW_006291610.1:0-7972 GCF_000327345.1 Myotis davidii | reverse complement strand
GCAGAGCCAGCTCCTAGCCGGGAGGTGCTGAGAACTCCTCAAAGCCCATGGCTGCCATGGACCCCTCTCTCTGCTCCAGCTCCATTTCTCCCTGGCTCCCAGCGCAGAACTTCCAACTTTGCAAGCCTCTAGTTTAAAGTGGCTTGCAAAACTACACGCTCATCCTATTTCACAGCCAGGCGCCCAGGCCCGGCTGCTAAGCCTCCTGGGAGTTGTAGTTCTCTATTTCTGGCTTGCCTCCCTCGCCCCACCCCCACCTCAGTCCCAACTGAAAGGCCCTGCTGGCTGGTCTAACCCTGTGGCCAGGCATCTGAGTCACCTCGGGTCTTTTTTCCTGTCCTGACACCAGCCATCTGACCATGGAGACTCTCCTCTTGGGAGGCCCCTGGGTCTCCTTCTGGGTCTCCTCAGCCCAAGCACTGAATCATGTGCCCCAGCAGCCATGCAGCCCTGGCACCTGGGTCACCTTCTGGGGCCTGGCTGCATCACCCCCGGGACCAGATTGCGAGCCCCAGCTGCGATGCAGCCCCTGAGCCTGGGTCTCCTTCTCGGTCTCCTGCTGGGGCCTGGCTGCTTCGTCCAGATCTCATGACCCAGCCCCAGCGGCGACGCAGCCCTGGCACTTGGATCTCCTTCTGGGGCCTGGCTGCGTCGCCCACCGGGGACCAGATCGCTGCCCCAGAGGCGACGCAGCTCCGGCGCCTAGGTCTACTTCTGGGTCTCCTGCTGGGGCCTGGCTGCATCGCCCCTGGGGACCAGATCAAGTGCCCCAGCTGCGACATAGCCCCTGCGCCTGGGTCTACTCCTAAGTCTCCTGCTGGGGCCTGACTACATTGCCCCTGGGGTCCAAATGGTGCCCCCAGGCAGCCATGCAGACTGGCTTCTGGCCCCACCTCTGGGTGTTTTCCCATCACTGGTGATCAGTGATCTGAGAAGCCAGGCTGGGCAGGGAAGAGGCAGACATGTGTCTCTTCCCTGCCCCACCCAGCTTCTCCGATTACTGGCTCAGGGCCGGCAAAGGTGGCCAGGTTCTCCTAGCACAGAAGCCGGCAAAGGCGGCCTGGCTTCTCTGAGCAAAGGCAGCTGGGTTCTGGTTCTTCTTCCCTCCTTTCCCTTTCGCCTCCCAGCATTGCCGGCTACTTATGCAAATTAACCGCCATCTTGTTGGCGGTTAACCGCCATCTTGGCTGGCAGTTAATTTGCATATCTCACTGATTTAGCCAATGAAAAGGGTATTGGTCGTACGCCAATTACCATTTTTGTCTTTTATTAGATAGGATTTGCAAAAACGTAAATGATGGCCCTCTTCTCATTGTGTGTCTTTTTTTTGGGGGGGGGTTTGGAGATATGATTGTTGTTTATAAAAATATGTCATTTATATTAACATGTAATAGGTTTATTATTTTAATGAATAAATTGTTTTAATTTCTACACAGTTAAAATGGGCAGATATAACCTAAGTTTAAAGGCTCTTTTTTAAAATTAAAATGGTTGAGCCAGGGAGGTCGAGGCCTGCTGGTATTGTGTTAGAAGCAGGAACTCCAGAACCAGAACACCAGGTTCTAATCCTAGCTCCCTTAAGTATGCAACTCAACTATTCTGAGAAGCCAAACAATACTTACATTGTTGTGAGGATGAATGAAAGAAAAAGTGTAAATCACATTTATTGGATGGCATGTACTACGAGCAATATTACTATTGTTATTGATTTCCCCATATTATGGAGATATGGGGGCAGGTGTGCTGGGCTCAACTTATTAGAGGACACTGGTCTATAATACATCAGTAATCTCTCCTCACCACGTGATGTGGGTAGGAAACCCTACCTCCCTGGCAGGATGACTTGAGTTGGCTGGATGGAGTAGCCTACAGAGAGTCCATAGGGTCATTAAGTGTAATGATAGGGTCCTGAGCCCATTGACCTCGGGTGACACCAGGTATGCATGTAGGCAAAGAAAAGAAGGCAGTCCATTTCTGCAGAGTTCAGGTCCATTTGAGAATTTTAAGATCACAATATATCCTGCTGGTACTCAACATTTGATTTGGTTTTCCCTTTGTTCAGTAAGACTTCCTTTGGGAAATCCCTATCTCTTTCCAGGGAATAAACTGCAGAGCTTCAGTGTCCAGAGCTTTTCTCTAATAGGGAGATATGAACTGGGACAGGGAGAGTGTCAGGGACTCTGGGAACGCACTTGGTAAAAATGCTACACTGGCTGGTACTACAAGATCCCTTTAATTGAGGGTTCACAATGACACAATGACGCAGGCATCGGGATGAAGGATTAACAACTCCAAGAGTAAGGCACTGTTATTATCACCATTTTATAGATAGTGTTATTGAAGAACAGAGAAGTTATGTGACTTGCTCAAAGTCACACAGCTAGCAAATGAAGAACCGGGGTTCCAACTCAGGCATTTGGATACACTGTGTTACACTGCCTCTCTGCAAAGGCCCAAGGGACTGTGGTTGACTAGGGTGTAGAGGGCCAAGAAAGGAAAGGAGTAGGTTTTCTGTAGGTACTGAAGAGGAGGTCTTACCTGAGCAAGGTCAATCTGCAGCCAGCATAAAGGGAACCGATGCTGTTCCTGAACAAGGGCCCCAGCTGTGAAGGCATGAGAGGCAGATGAGCAGGAGTGGCCAATACAACAGGGTGTGGCAGGGTTGGCAAGAAGTTAGAATTGGGGGGCTCTCACCAGTTGCTGCAGGTTCCTTTCAGTGGCATTGAATATCTCAGAGCCCAGGTTTCCCATGTCCTCTGTGTAACGCAGGTTAGTGATGGTGAAGTTGACAATAAAAGGCATCAAGAAAGGAACTGCAGCTGCAGAGGCAGAGAGTAAAATGAGGCCCATCCTGGGTCAGGCCTGGGGCTGAGGGAGGGAGGGCTCTGAGGACTTGCCTTAACTTCAATGCTGAGTTGGGGCCTGGCCTAGGTGACCTCCTTGAGATACCTCGTGTAGCAGTCACTGTCCAAGACCCCCTCACACAGGGTGACCAACCATCATTTCCCCAGGACCATGTGGGTTTTTGGGATGCAGATTGTGTAGAAGTGCAAATGGAGCAAACAGAGAGGAGCTGGGCACCCTGTTCCTCCTTCCCCTTGACTCTTACCATCTCAGCACAGGCCAGAACCTACATCTCTTTGTCTTGGGGAGATAATCAAGCCCAGAGAGCATCCCTCTAGCAATGACAGGTGGGAGTTGGATGATAAGCACTCCAGCTCCCTCACCCTCATTTGGGATGACTGTAAGGTGTATGTTGTATGCATTCTCCCTTCCAGCCTTCAGAACAAGCTTCTGTGGTTGAAGCCTCCCAGTTTGTGGTACTTGGTCATGGCAGCTCTGGGAAACCAATAAACCAAATGACCTAACAATTCTTTTTTTAGTACAGTAAGTCCTTGTGTAACGTTGTCAATAGGTTCTGTGACTTTAAGTGAAAAAATGTACAAAGAAACCAATCTTACATAGGCTAAGTGATATAAAAAAGAGTTAAGTTCATACAACATCTCATCAATGTGATAATGAAATGATGTTGAACAAATCAATGTTATTTGAGGACCTGGGTATATCCCGAAAAGAATTGGAAACAAGGACTCAAATGGATGCTTGTACATCCATGTTCACAGCAGCATGATTCACAATAGTCAAAGGTGGAAAAAGCCAAATTTTCCATCAACAGATAAATGAACAAATAAAATGTGATCTATCCACACAACAGGATATTTATCCATAAACAGAAATAAAGTTCTGATACATACTATGGCATGGAAGAACCTTGAAAGCATGATGTTAGCTAAAATAAGCAAGACACAAAAGGCCAGTTATATTGTACAATTTCTCTTATATGAGATATCTATAATAGGAATATGCATGGATACAGTAAGTAATTAGAGGTTACCAGGGACTGGGGGAGGGGGATGGTGAGTAGGAAAAGGGGAGTTACTACCTAATGGGTACACAGATCCAGTTTGGGGTGATAAAAATATTTTAGAAATAGTGGTGATGTGGAAGTAATCAATGTCACTAAATTGTACATTAAAATAGTTAAACTATATATCATAGATAGATAGAATAAAAATGTTATTCTTACTTGTTCTTGAAGTCACACTCACATAGGCCTCGGTGGACGTCTCAGGTATGGTCACAGGGACAAAGGAACTTTCAGACAGTGTACTGAAAGTGGCTGTAGTCTCAGCCACAGTGCGGTCTGAACCTGTGGCAGCTGACTTAGTGGCTGCAAGAGTTGTAGTTTTCAGGATAGTGGTTGGACTTAATCCTCCTGGGCTGCTTTCAGCTGCAGTCAAGGTCACAGTGCCCCCAGTCATAGTGTCGGAAAATTCTGGAAAACCAACTGAGGTTGCAGGTGGCAAGGTTAGTGTGCTCCAGGAAGCTACAGTATAAGGCTCACCTGTGGTTGCAGGGGTACTGGCAGGCCCAAGAACAACAGAGGAAACAGTCAGAGTTGGAAGACCTGTACTGGTCTCAGATGCAGGGCTGGTGGCCAGTAAGCTTGTGGTGTCTGATGAACCATGGAAAAGAGTTGAAGTTGAAATAGTTGTGCTGAGGTCCATCCCAGGTTGGATGGATAGTGAGGCTGTGGTATCTGGTAAATGAGGGAAAATAGTTGAAGCAAGAAAATTTATGCTTGTCTCTGCACTGGGGTGGGTGGCCAATAAGGCTGTAGTCTCTGGTTCACCAGCAGTAAGAGTCAGAGTTGGAACAACTGTGCTGTCATCTGTTTCAGAAATAGTGACCTGTGAGGTCACCTTATCTGGTACACCAGGAGAGACAGTCAGAGTTGGAAGAGCTGAACTGGTTTCTGTCCCAGAGTCGGTGGCGACTGTGAGTGTGGATTCTGATTCACTAGGGGAAACACTGGGGGTTGTCTTGGACATTGTTGGGCTGGTCTCTGTAGGATTGGTGACAAATAAGACTGTTGTATGTGGCTCACCAGAGGAATCAGTCCGAGTTGGAACAGCTGACCTGACTTCTGTCCCATAATGGGTGATCCATGAGGGTGTGGTCTCCAGTTGATCTGGGGAAATTGTCAAAGTTGGAAAAATTGTGCTGGTCTCTGCCCCAGTACTAGTAGCCTGTGAGGTCACCACCTCTGGTACAACAGGTTGGACAGTTGTAGCTGGAACAGTTGAACTGGATTCTGCCCCAGGAATGGTGGCCATTGAGATTGTGCTGTCTAATTCACTACGGGAAAAATTGAAAGTCGTTTGGGAAACAATTGGGCTGGTCTCTGAAGGATGGGTGACCATGGAAACTGTTGCATCTGGCTCACCAGGGGACACAATCACAGTTGGAACTGCTGATCTGGTTTCTGTTTCAAATTGGGTGACCCATGAGGCTGTGGTCTCCAGTTGATTTGGGGAAATTGTCAAAATTGGAAAAGTTGTGCTGGTCTCTGTCCCAGAACTAGTAGCCTGTGAAGTCACCACCTCTGATACAATAGGTTGGACAGTTGTAACTAGAACAGTTGAACTGGTTTCTGTCCCAGGACTGGTGGCCATCAAGGGTGTGCTATCTGATTCAGTATGGAAAACATTGGGAGTTGTTTTGGGCAAAATTGGGCTGGTATTTACAGGATGGGTGATCAAAGGGACTCTCGTATTTGGTTCACCA
Source organism: Myotis davidii (assembly GCF_000327345.1). Taxonomy (NCBI): domain Eukaryota; kingdom Metazoa; phylum Chordata; class Mammalia; order Chiroptera; family Vespertilionidae; genus Myotis; species Myotis davidii. The sequence goes on along the minus strand of NW_006291610.1, from coordinate 2,344 downwards.
GAGGAAATGATCAGAGTTGGAACAGTGGTGCTGGTCTTTGTCCAAGAACTAAAGACAGGTGCAGGTGTGATTGCTGGTCTACTGAATATGGGTGGCGTTGTCCTGAAAACTGTTGTGCTGGTCTCTACACCAGGTCTCGTGGCCAAGAAGGATGTCATCTCCAAAATATCATGTGAAACACCTGGAGTTGTGATGATCACTCCTGTTGTGCTTGTGCTGGCTGTTTTACTTGATGTCCTGAGGAGCGTCAGCATTCCAAAAGAGGAAGTGGATACTCTGGTGGTCAAGGTTGCTGTGGTGGTGGTCTGTGCCCTCTCTGTCCCTCCTGTTGGTAGTCCTGTGAGTTGTGGGATAGACACAGAGTTTGCACAGAATGATTACCACTTACTGAACTGGCAAGAACTTTTTTTCTTCCTACCATTACTACTGTTACTAACACCACTGCCACTACCTTCCATTACTGCTGCTATTACTACTCTTATTAATATTGTTACTACAACTATTACTACTTACCATTATTGCTGTGACTACTGTTAATACTACCACTGCTGTTATCTATCATTACTGCTGTCACTACCATCATTACCACCTATTACCACTGTTATTACTACTGTTATTTACTATGACTATTAGAGTTATTGCTACTGTTATTACTAGAGCCATAACTACCGTTATTACTATGACTATTGCCACTGTTTTTACTACTTTTACTTTTTGTGCTTTCACTACAAAATAAATGTTCATTGGATGAAATTTGCCAGGAACCACACTAGCTGGCCAATGTGAGTGGAAGTCAGTTTATGAGAAAGAGTAGAGTGTCATTGGCTGAGACAACGGCTATTGACCAGGGCTTCCGAAAATAGTTCCCAGGAAAGAGGAGGAACTAACTGGAGGCTTCTCAATGGAGACCACAAAGCCTACTGAAGCTTAGTGCAGGGAGAGAGACAAAATTAAGAGGATTATGACTCTGATGGTGAAGCCATGCCATAAGCTGCTAAGAATACCCTGAAAAACATATTTCTGAGAGTAGACATTCTGAAGTGATTCCAATGTGTTTGATGACGGTGGTGGTCATCGTGGTAATGATGAGCAATTGTAAAGCACCTGGCATCCTTTTCCTCATTGATTATCAGGGGAACATTGCAAGTACACCCTATTATTGTAATTGACAGAAAAGTAAAACCAGAGAAATCATAATTTGCCAAGGTCACACAGCTACCGACAAGATAGCGTGCAAATGTGAACTGATAGTTTTCTCTGTATCCTAAACCTTTGTTAATAACCGTTTATATTAATTTTGTAACTGAATTTCAGAATCCTGTGTGGTCTAAAATGAAAATGATATGAGGGAAAAACATCCATTTTGGTGGTGTTGGCAAGAATTTTGTATTCAGTAGATCTCAGACTGGAAAAATATTGCTTGTCACAACTGTGTGTATGTGGAATGCGCTACAGGCATTTATGAGTACAAGCCAGGGATGCTCTTTAACACCTACAACACATGAACAACTCACCACAACAAATAATTATCTGGGTTGTTACTTGTCAACTGTGCTGAGAGTGGAGAAACATCAGACGCACTTGTAACTGTTCCTAAGTACAAACTCTCTGCTATAATGGTATTAATAACGGGTAATGAAGATATCCTCACTGGCTGGGTTCAAGATTTGAGACTATTAACCATTACCTAGGGTTCATCAGCAGTACTAATCATTGTCCAAAAGTTGGTGTCTACTGTATGAGGTGGTATGTGAGAAAGTAATAGGAACGGGGGATGGGCTGGTAGAAGAGAGAGCAGTAAGGACAGTTGAAGAGGGAAATGATGTTGAAGTAAATGTAGGTAGGGCCCTTGCAATGGTGGACTGAAAAGCATACCCAGGGCCGAGAAAATGGGCTGGTTGCAAAGAAAATTGAGATGGAACCTATAACTCCTGATAGGGAGGAGGAAATGAGCTTTCTGACAAAAAACTGGTGAATGTGACAGCCAGAAAGATCTTAGATGAGGACACACTATCAAGACATCAGGAATGAGCCTCTTCAAAAAAGGAGTTCAATAAGTGGGTATATGCACATGAGTGGCTGTAGCTGAGCTGAAGCACAGATGTATGCTTGCCAAAAGATCAAAACAAACAGGCAAAATTGGCATCAATCAACTATGGAGACTGTAAAAAACAAAGGCATTGAAGCAGAAGTCGTAGTCACCTAAAAAAGACGAAGTTCCCAGGGGATATATAACATTGGATGACAAAGAGTGGTTGGTGGGAGAACAATGTTTCCTATCTTGACCTGGAGGTCCCCACACTGGTCTCACCTGTGTGTCCGGAAAGGGGAACTGCCTCTGTGC
>NW_006291609.1:0-407 GCF_000327345.1 Myotis davidii | reverse complement strand
TCGAACAGGAGTGGTGAGAGTGGGAATCCCTGTGTTGTTTCTGTTCTTAGGAGAAGTGGTTTTAGTTTTTGCCCATGGGTATGATTTTTGCTGTGGGTTTGTCAGATATGGCGTTTACTATGTTGAGGTATGATCCTTCTATTCTCACCTTGCTGAGAGTTTTTCTCAAGAAAGGGTGCTGGATTTTGTCAAATGCTTCTACTCCATCAATTGATATGACTATGTGATTTTTATCTCTCAATTTGTTTATGTGATGTATGACATTTATAGATTAGCAGATAATGTACCATCCTTACATCTCTGGGATAAATCCTACTTAGTCATGGTGTATGATCTTTCCGATGTAATACTGGATCCGATTTGCTAGAATTTTTTGGAGGATTTTGGCATCTATGTTTATGAGGGAT
>NW_006291608.1:0-758 GCF_000327345.1 Myotis davidii | reverse complement strand
AATAAAAATAGGTCACATTTATTAAGCAATGTAAAGGAGGCATCAGTACCTGTTTTACAGAAATTTAAAAGATAATAAGGGAATACTGTGAGAAACTTCGTGTCAACCAATTCAACAACTTAGATTAAATGGACAAATTCTTGGAAAGACAGAAAACACTAAAGTTGATTCCAAAAGAAATAGAAAATCTGAAAAGACTTATTTATCAATGTGTAGTTATTAAGAGTTCAGACTTTATTATAAGGCTTTCTTTCTTTTTATATATATGTTTTATTGATTTTCTACAGAGGGAAAGGAGAGGGATAGAGAGTTAGAAACATCCATGAGAGAGAAACATCGGTCAGCCGCCTCCTGCACGTCCCCCACTGGGGATGTGCCTGCAACCAAGGTACATGCCCTTGACCGGAATCGAACCTGGGACCCTTGAGTCCGCAGGCTGATGCTCTATCCACTGAGCCAAACCGGTTCTGGCTTTATTATAAGGCTTTCATGTGTACAGCTTTGAAGTATGAACTCTAAGGGCAGAGTTCCATTGAAAGCCATTGTGCTTTATTTTGTGGCTATTTTTCATTTTTGAAACTTCCTGATTTTAGTTTATTTAAACCACATATATAGTCACTGTACCCTAAGGGACTCTGAGAAGTGATGAAGTTCACCTCTTTGCCTACTGTAGAAGACAGAGAAAAATCTACCTGAGTGGATAAAAATGATGCTGTACATTTGTACTATGGAATACTATGCAGCTCTATAAAAGAGGG
>NW_006291607.1:0-703 GCF_000327345.1 Myotis davidii | reverse complement strand
TTTGTTAAGTTTTATGATTTCCCTGTAAATGTTGGAGATTAAACCTTTAGCAGAGACATCATTGGCAAATATGTTCTCCCATGCAGTGGGTTTTCTTGTTGTCTTGTTGATGTTTTATTTTTCTGAGCAGAAGCTTTTTATTTTGATGTAGTCCCGTTTGTTTATTTTCCCTTAGTTTCCATTGCCCTAGGGGCTGTATCAGTGAAGAAATTCCTTTGGCATATATCAGATTTTTCTACCGGTGGATTCCTCTAATAATCTTATGGTTTCCTGTCTTATGTTTAAGTCCTTTATCCGTTTTGCATTTATTTTTGTGTATGATGTAAGTTGGTGGTCTAGTTTCATTTTTTTGCATGTGTCTGACCACATTTCCCAGCACCATTTATTGAAGAGACTGTCTTGACTCCATTGTATGTTCTTGCCTCCTTTGTCAAATATTAGTTGAGCATAGTGGTTTCGGTCAGTTTCTGGGTTCTCTATTCTGTTCCATTGGTCTATATGTATGTTATTGTGCCAGTACCAGGCAGTTTTGAGAACAGTGGCTTTGTAATACAGCTTGATATCTGGTATTGATATCCTACCTTCTTTGTTCTTCTGTCTCAAGATCGCAGCAGATATTCGGGGTTTTTTGTTTGGTTTGGTTTGTTTCATTTTGTTTTAATTCCCGATGGATTTTTGGAGCGTTCTTTCTAGATCTGTGAAA
>NW_006291606.1:0-385 GCF_000327345.1 Myotis davidii | reverse complement strand
ATGATTCTCTCAGGAAATTAGGAGAGAGATGGTTATGTCTATAGAGTTGCCATTTGAATTTTCTAAAAATAGAGGGATAGCTATGTTTTTTGTTTGGAACCACAATTAAGGCTTTTCCTAGTAGGTGTACTGGGTAATAATGGTGGATTTTGTAATCAAAGAAAACACGAAAATTTCAAGAGAAATATCAAAAGTGTATGAATTTCATCAACCAGACCTTTAGTTTTATATATTTTAAAATGTATTTTTATTGATTTTTAGAGAAAAGGGCAGAGGGAGAGAAACATCAATATTCTGCCTCCTGCATGCCTACGTCTGCAGATCCAGGTGGGCATGTCTCCTGATCTGGAAACAAACCAATGACCTTTCAGTGAATGTGATCATG
>NW_006291605.1:0-279 GCF_000327345.1 Myotis davidii | reverse complement strand
GTTTCCACAGGGGGAGTGCTACTCAGCCAGAAGTGGTGCTCACAGCTGGCAAGTGCAGCAGCTGTGGCAGGAGCCTTCACAGCAGCTCCAAGGAGCAGCAAGCCGAGCGGTAGGAAGCAGCAAGCAGGTGGGCAGTAAGGAGGGAGGGGTCCCAGACTCCGAGAGGGCACAGAACGGGATAAGGGACCCCTTCCATCCCCAGTGCATGAATTTTGAGCACCGGGCCTCTATTCCTATCTAATAAAAAGGTAATATGCAAATCGACCATCACTCCAACAC
>NW_006291604.1:0-330 GCF_000327345.1 Myotis davidii | reverse complement strand
AGCCCAGGCGTGAAAAGGTTGAGGGTTCAATTCTCAGTCGGGGCACGTACAGAGGGTAGGGGTCTGATCTCAAGGCGGGGTGCATGGGTAGGTGACCGATCAATCAATGTTTCTCTCTCACGTCAATGTTCCTCTCCCTCTCTCTCTCTCTCTCTTTCTCTCTCTCTCTCTCTCTTTCCAACTTTCTTTCTGAAATCAATGAAAAGCATGTTCTTAGGTAAGGATTAAAAAAAATCAAGAGATATATGGCCTTGGTCTCCCTTATAGTCACAAGGTTATTTTTGACAAAATAGCTCTCTATTTTCCTATCGAATACACCATCTATATATC
>NW_006291603.1:0-1148 GCF_000327345.1 Myotis davidii | reverse complement strand
AAGAAGCTCTGCATTCATCTGTTTTACATTTTGGCTTCTAGACATGTTTCCCCCAAAAAAGAATTCTTCAGCTAACACAGATTTTAAATAGTTTGCAACTCTGGTATATCGTGTGGGAAGGAGGAGGCCCAAGACTGTTATTGTATTCAGTGTGAAGGAGGAACTCATTTAAACTTGCTGGAATCATTCAAATTTGTCTGATTATATTCGGCAGTATATATTTTCCTTCCAGGGGCATGCACCTGGAAAAAAAATTTTTAAACACACAACTACTCTCTTTCCTCAGATTTCCATTTCTCACACACCGTGTTCCATTTAACAAGGTCTGCTGTTTTGCCACACGTTTGTATGGTTTTTCCTGCCTCTCTCCACCGTCACTTCACACTGTAAGGAAGCCTGGGGCATAGATGCTTGGAACAGTCTCCATGGCAACTGGGCTTGGTACCAATAAGGTCATGGCTGTATTCCATTCTGCATCTGCGAGCTTCACAAACAGAAGCTGCCTTCCTGCAGCAGAGATTGTACCCTACCCCTGGCCAACTGTCTCCCAGAGGTGCCCAGCCAGGCACACAGGATACAGAGGGTATTTATGGCTCTCAGTATATACTCGTCACCACTATTAGAAAAGCTTGAAGCTGAGTCACTCATGTCTTTATCAGAGGGGGTGAACAGCTCTCTCACTCAAATGCCAGAATTCTCTTGCAAAGTAGATCTTTGCGGCAGACATATCCACATCAGAGAGTGAGGACTTTTATCAGCAAGGCTGTGAGGGGCACCGTCCTGGGCATCTACAGCAGAATCCAGGGAGCCAATGACCAGAGAAAGGCCAGCCTCTCCTTGCTGCTTCTTTGGCTCAGCATTATAGATGTCCATCCATCCTTTCATCCATCAACCATCTACCCATCTTCTTTAGTTCCAGCTACAGCACATGCAGAGAGAGAGAGATTGCTGGTAGTCCTTGCGTGCATCCTCTGTGCCCAGCAACTGTGCTAGTGGGGGTCCATGCATGATCTTGTTTAATCCTTAATTCCAAGAGTTTAGGAACGATCACAATTCCCGTTTTATCCACAAGGAAACTCTCGAGAAATTAAATCACTTTCCCGGCATCAACAGCTACTGAGTATAGCAGCCACCTTCCTCCCACTCTC
>NW_006291602.1:2130-2432 GCF_000327345.1 Myotis davidii | reverse complement strand
AAGCTGGCAGGGGAGGGCAGTGGGGTGACCAGGGTGGCAGGGAGGGTAGTTGGGGGACCAGACCAGCAGGCAATGGCAGTTTAAGAGGGGACCAGGCATGCTGGGAAGGGCAGTTAGATATGCCTGGGCCAACAGGGGAGGGCAGTTGGGGTGACTGGGCCTACAGTGGAAGGCTTGTTTCCTGTCTGGTTCTCTGCAGCTAGGAAACAGCTCTCACAAAGAAAGATTTTTAAAGAAATGCTACATAATTCAGAGACAGGTCAGTCCATTTATCTGTGGCCTCATCGACTTAATGATCCAGA
>NW_006291602.1:0-961 GCF_000327345.1 Myotis davidii | reverse complement strand
AGGGGGTGACCGGGCCATCAGGTGAGGCAGTTGGGGACAACCAGGCCTGCATAAGGAGGGAAGTGAGGGGCGATCAGGCTGGCAGTGGAGGGCAGTTGGTGGTGGGGGGACCAGGCCAGCAAGGGAGGCAGTTGGGGACAACCAGGTCTACATAAGGAGGGAAGTTAGGGGTGACCAGGTGGTAGTGAAGGGTAGTTATGGGTGACCAGGTCAAAAGGGAAGGGCAGTTGTGGCGGGGGACCAGGATGGCAGTGAGAGTAGTTGGGGAGAGGACCTGGTGTGCAGGGGAGGGCAGTTTGGTACAACCAGGTCAACAGGGGAGGACAGTTGGGGTGACTGGGACTGCAGGTGGAAGGCAGTTAGTGGCAACCAGGCCTGCAGGGAAGGGCTGTGAGGAATGACCACACTGGCAGAGGAGGCAGTTTGGGACAACAAGGCCTGCATGGTGAGACCAGTTAGGGGAGACAGGCTAATAGGGGTGGGTAGTTAGGGGCTACTATTCTGGCAGGGGAGGGCATTTGAGGGGAGACCAGGTCTGCAGGGGAAGGCAGTTTTGGGTGAAAGGCCGGCCTGGGAGGGAAGTCATGGGAGGACCAGGCCTGCAGGGGTGGAAGTTGAGGGGATTAGGCCAGCTTGGGAAGGCAGTTGCAGGTGACAGGGCCTGCCGGGGAAGGAAGTTAGGGGCACCCTGGGTGGCAGCAGACGGCAGTTGAGGGTGACCAGGCCAGCAGAGGAGGGCCGTTGGAGTGACCATGCTGGCAGGGAAGGGCTGTTGTTGGCGACCAGGCCAGCAGGTGAGGGCTGTTGAGGGCTATAGGGCTGGAAGAGGAGGGAAGTTAGGGGCAACTGGGCCAGCATGTGAGAGCTGTTGAGGGCTATAGGGATGGAAGAGGAGAGCAGTTGGGGGCAACTGGGTCAGCAGTGGAGAGCAGTTGGAGGACACTGGGCTGTCAGTGGGGCA
>NW_006291601.1:0-443 GCF_000327345.1 Myotis davidii | reverse complement strand
TCATACTTAATGGGCAAAAACTAAAACTATTTCCCCTACGAACAGGAACAAGATAGGGATGCCCACTCTCACCACTCCTATTCGACATAGTACTGGAAGTATTAGCCATCGTGATTAGACAAGAAGAAGAAATAAAAGGCATCCAAATTGGAAAAGAAGAAGTAAAACTGTCATTCGCAGATGACATGATATTGTACATAAAAAACCCTAAAGATTCCATCAAAAAACTATTAGACTTAATAAATGAATTTGGCAATGTAGCAGGATACAAAATTAATGCCAACAAAAAATAATCTATGGCATTTCTATACACCGATAGTGAACTTATAGAAAGAGACAAAAAAAGCAATCGTATTTACCATCACACCATTCTATGAAGCCAACAATTAAGATACCTAGGAATACATTTTACTAAAGAGGTAGAAGATCTCTACTCAGAAAAC
>NW_006291600.1:0-421 GCF_000327345.1 Myotis davidii | reverse complement strand
CCTCTCGCCCTTCGTGTGATAGTTGTGCTTGGGACTGCGCGCTGGTTCGCGGGCCGTTGACAAAGCCTAGCAGGGACCATCGCAGCCTCACAGGGGCCATCTCAGCCTCACTGGGACCGTCGCAGCCTCACTGGGGCCGTTGTTTTAACTTTTAAAATTTATTTTATTGACTTCAGAGAGGAAGGGATAAGGAGAGAAAGATAGAAACATCAATGATGAGAGAGAATCATTGACCAGCTCCTGCATGCCCCCCTCTGGGGACTGAGCCCATAACCCTGGTATGTGCCCTTGTCTGGAATCAAACCTGGAGCCCCTCACTTGCAGGCCAATGCTCTATCCTATGATCCAAACAAGCCAGGAAAAGATTTTACCTTTAATTTCAGTTTCCATGCCCTGACCAGTTTGGCTCCGTGGATAGAGC
>NW_006291599.1:20981-27393 GCF_000327345.1 Myotis davidii | reverse complement strand
CCAATTTGGATGCCTTTTATTTCTTCTTCTTAAGATGGGGTAGTTTTAAGGAGAAGGAAAGCAGGTACAGATAGACCCTTGGTTGGCAAACTGCGGGTTGCAAGCCATCTGCGGTTCTTTGGCCCCTTGAGTGTGGCTCTTCTAAAGCCTTAGGAGTACCCTAATTAAGTTTATAACAATGTACCTACCTATATAGTTTAAGTTTTAAACATTTGGCTCTCAAAAGAAATTTCAATCATTGTACTGTTGATATTTTGCTCTGTTGACTAATGAGTTTGCCGACCACTGAGATAGGCCAAGCAGGGTATTCCTGCCATGCTGGATTTGTAAAGTGATAATGGGGGCCTGGGGTAATGGAGGAATGAATGAGACCAACATATGTAAAATGTAAAGGAAAGACAAATTTCTAGTAGGTGATGGGCAAACTGGTTATGCACTTGAAGAGAAATAAAAAAGACAGAAGAGGGCACTAGTTTGGAGGCAGATGACACACGTGGCTTCAGACACATTGGCACTAACATATTTTTCAACAGAAAGGTCAGACACAGCTCTGGGATTTAGAAGAGGGTCCAGGCTTGAAATATAGACTCAAAATAAAGAGAATTTTCTGACCACAAGTGACCAGAATTTCTCTGCTCTTGTTCGTTCTCCTAGTTCTTCCACTTGCTGGTTTCCACATTTGAGGCCCAACCCAGTTCAGCTTGATCTAAAACCAGATACTGGCTTAGTGCTCATACCCCCTGATATTGGTGTGCGCCTTTCCCTGCTCTGTCACTGCCTGTCAATCTTTAACCTAAAGCTATGGGTTTCAGGCATGCCTAGTGCCTTCATGGTGCTGTGTCCTCTGCTCTCCTCATCCCTTAGATATGGGACCTATTAGGTAACCACCCTCCATCCTCATTTTGATCACTATTCTAATGAATTACTAGATTTCTGACAATGGACCCAAGGCCCTGACAATGACCCCAAGCTCTCATCCTAGTGCCACATTCAAAAAAAGAAAGTTGCAAAAATCTAAACATGTTCTCAATACAATTTCTACTTTAGAAGAAAATATTTACATATTTTTTGGAATTTTCTTTTCCCTAAGATCTGAATACGTATCACTTTATCTCTCTTGCTCAGCCATTCAACACATTTCACCATTTCTTCCCCTTTATAACACCATGCTTAGCCCAGAAAAGTGGGGTAGAGAGTACTGGCTTCTTTAGTAAATGTCAGGTGCTACAGGCTAACACCCAAACACTAGTTAAGCAACAGACTCCACAACAGTCACTAGGTGTTGGGCTCTATCTTACAGCAGATGGAGGAGAGGAGAGGCTGCTGCTGCTCTGGAGGGTTGCACCCCATCCTGCACCCAGCACTCAAGCTTTCATCCATAGAGGACCCACACCTTCCTGTAGTGGCTTCTGAGGACAGCACTTCCCACACCCAGTGCTCAGAAACTGACTTAGCCACACCCAGCACCCTCTGATACGCCTTGCTTCTCCATGGCAGCTTGGTCACAAGTGAGCTCTAAAGGTCAGTTCATCACCTTCCTCCAGGCCCTCTCAGCCCTCTGCTCAACTGCAAGGTGTCTCCCAGTCCCCACAGCGAGAGCTGTTTTCATCCTTCTGACCTGAGACCTTAGAGCTCAAGTGGCTGCCCCAATGTTCACCCTCTGAACAGCTGGCTGAGAGTATAAAGAGGATGAGCCCACGGCATTGCCAAGCTGAGAAAAACATGCCTTGTGAAGTAAAGAAGGTAAGGATGATGTATGTCTACAAGTTCTATCTTTAATCAAAGCAAAACTGCCTCGTGAAGGCCAGTCATCTCAATTGAGACCTTACCTGGTTCTTTGGTCTTGGATTCCTGAAATTCAGACAATAAAGTAGCATTAATAAATTGCCAATAATTCAAATTTCTTTACATTAAGAAAATGTGCCTGAGACCAGCCTGGAGATATAAGGTCAGCAGACACAATCATGAAAAACTCCAGCAATAATGTTTTGAATGCTCCCCATGTGTAGTGGCACCTCCAGTTAATCAGAACAAAAATTACTGGCAAAAACTAGTCACAGATAACAGAAACCCCAGTGATTAACAAGTATCTGGGGCAAGGGGATAGATCTGCATCTTTTCCCCATTTAGCATTTAGTGAGTCTTTGCTATGAACACTGTACCATTTGCTTTACACAGGTTGTCTCAACCAACCCTCACAACAATCCAACAAACCAACAAGGTAGATACTATTACTATACCATTTTATGAAGTACTTAGTACATGCAGTATGGATCACTCCCTCCTCAAAACAATGTAAAAGTAAAACAAAAACAAATACAGCAAATTCCAGGTTAACAGCAACCCAAAATTTTATATCTCAAACCTCCCTTATTATAACCCCCAAATCTTGACTTTTCTAAAAGTGTCTAACATCAAACAAAACGTGCCTCCTCTTCATTATTCCATACCTGTCCCACCACATCTGTAAGTTGCATTTCTCACTGAAGTTTGATTTATATTTTTTGTTCCACTAGGTGTTCCTCATTGTGCTTCCCATCCCACACACCTTGGAAGAACACCCTACTTCCTGGCTACTCGCTCCTTTACTTACCTTTGCTGAAATTTTCTCTTTAGAGGCATCATGGACTTCATTCGGGTCTGGAGGCAACTTGACTATTAACTTAAATGTTCCTTTTCCTGGCAATGCTAACTCATGGTTCCCTCTCTCCAGAACGTTCTGCCGAACTGAAACATCAAAAAAGAAGGAGGAGAAGGAGAACCATCAAGCAATCTTTATTCACAAAATTATTGCATATTTCCAAAGCCTTTGTCATCATCAATCAATTACTCAGCCATTTCCCCAAGAGAGACCTTACGTGGTTAAAAAAAAAAAAAGGAAAAGTTTAGCAAGCTGATATGGATTTGAATTCTGTCTTTAAACTTATTTTTTTAACCTAAGTATTCCCAAAGCCTCAGTCTTCTTTTATAGTAAGCAATTAATAAAGATTGTATTATATGGGTGTTACGTGGATTAAATTGAAGAAACATAAAGAATTTAGTATAGTACCTAATGCTCAGTGGGCACTCAGAAAGGGAGCAATATTTATTGTACAGTAAATGAAATAATTAAAGCATCCGTCACAGTGAGCCCGTGAACATTGGGTGCTGGGACATGGCATGATAAAAGCCATGTTTTAGGAAGGTGACTCGGGTAACCAGGAGCAGAATGGCCAGGAGCCTGGTTAATAAGTTTTTCATTAATTCTTTAACTTGTGAAGATAAAAGCCTCACATCTGATAGTAAAAGGAAAAGGAAAAATGGATGGAGAGATTTAAAAAGAAAATAGCACATCAGGCAGCTGGGCTGTAGTGAAAAAAACTGAACAGTGAACATAAGCATTCAAAAAACCTGGATTAGAATTCTAACTCTAGATGAGTGACATTGAGAAACTATCTTAACTTTTCTTAAATCTGTTTTCTCAGTCAAACCAGTGTTCTGTGAATGACTTTTGTAACACAGACAAGAGGTATGCAAATGTAAGTTATAATTATAAGAGGCAGGCAGAGAAAGAAAGGCAAAGTTAGTGTATCTCAGAGTGTGGAGAATAGGGAGTGAGTTTAGATGAGGAGATGTGATCGACATAGTCAGATGGTACAAATATTTCAGGATGAAGGGGAAACTTTGAGAGTTCCCTGCTCTTCACTGTTGTAGCCCTGCCATGAATGCTGGGTTACCATGTTGTATTCTGATATGGTTGGTGTGATGAGGCTAAGGACATAGATAGGAATCTTTCAAAAGGAGGGGCTTAAGTAGCTTTCCCACCTCAACCATTCATGGAAGGGTAGGATGCCAATAGAATGAAACAGACCCCCAGAAACAATATAAGACTCAAATTTCACTCTTGATGGGAGGAAAGATTTCTTCACAGAGACTCCTAAGTGGCTGCCCTAAGCTTCAGTAAGGGCTGGATAGGAACCCAGTGCCAGAGAGGAAGCTAAGTTTTGTAAGTCAGGTTGTCTATGGACCTCTGTGATACCGTCCTTTTATTATTCCCTAGACTTTGGTAGAGTCCTATCTGGGTATTTATTTATTTATTTATTTATTTTTATTGATATAAGAGAGGAAGGGAGAGGGAGGCAAAGAGAGAGAGGGAGGGAGGGAGAGAGAGAGAGAGAGAGAGAGAGAGAGAGAGAGAGAAAGAAAGAGAGAGAGAGAAACATCAAAGAGGAAAGAGAATTATTGATCAGCTGCCTCCTGCACGCTCCCTACTGGGGATGGAGCCTGCAACCCGGGCATGTGCCCTTGATGGGAATCGATGGAACCAGGGACTGACTAGGGCCATGCATTTAAATGTGCCAGCCTGGCCCTGGCTGGTGTTGCTCAATGGTAAGAGTGTCGACAGTCCCATGGAAGGGCCAGGGGTTTTATTCCTGGTCAAGGGCACATTCCTGGGTTGCAGGTTCCACCCCCTGCCCCAATCAGGGCAAGTGCAGGAGGAAACCAATTGATGTGTCTCTCTCACATCAATGTTTCTTTTTCTCTCTCTCCCTTTTCCCCCTATCCCTTCCAATTAATGGAAAACATATCCTTGTGTGAGAATAAACTAAACAAATTAAATTATAAAATAAAAATGTCAGCCTGGCTCAGCTGGTGTGCTCAATGGTTGAGCTTCAAACTATAAACCAAGAGGTCACAGTTCGATTCCAGGTCAGGGCACATGACCGGGTCTCAGACTCTATCCAAATGTGCCATCCTGTTCTATGTGCAATATGCCTGGGCATCACTACTTCAAGAGGACAGAGGGTAGCAAGATCAGTAACTCCCCAACAAGGAAAAGCTGAATCTGGGAGGAATAAAGCTGAATCTCTGATGTCCAGCCACCTTGACCTATGTCCTTTCTGCACTAATCTCAAACCATTTATGTTTACTTTTATTAATGGGTTTCCTTATCCCAAAGAGACTAACAATAATCAGGAGTCAAATTATGACCAGAGAGGATAATAAATGTTCACATCCAAAAATCTTCCGAGTCAATTTACACTCAACTTTTCAGAAATTCGATGAACTATATAAAAGCAAGATGCAGCTTCTCAATAGTTCAGGTTGCTCTACAGTAATTTCTGCAGAGAAATGCTGGTGGGCTCAGCCTGATTATGTGAATTATATGACTAAAATCCTGTTACACGACGAGCCTGCACCTGCTGAGTCCATTTCCTGGTGTGGAGGGGATGAGTCTCCCTGCAAAGAGACGATATCATGCCATAGAGCTGCTAGGGCAGGTCATTCATTGTTAGCAATTTTCTGGCAACTTGCTGCTGAGAAAGCTGCTTCTGATAGGAAACCGAAACTGACTGGAACTTTCCACTCCCCAAGACCTTTGACCATAAAATGTCATCAGTTGCAGGGATTATGAGATGTTTGTGCTGGGGATAACACAAAGGGGCCCTAAGAGCAGCCTGGGGGTGGGAGAAGAGGGTTGTGGGCTAGAACAGGTGAAGGAAGAAGCCTGGAAGGAGACTGAAATAGGTTCTAATTTGAGGGCTAGAACAGAATGATGATATCATCACAGAATCATATTTTACACTGCTTGTATTTCTATGCTGTGTGTATTTCCTATAATGGGCTCCCATTTTGTTCATCCAGGGACATCAACAGCCAGCATTCTCAAACTTTAGTGCCTCAGAGTCACCGAAGGTGCTGGTTCAAAGTGCTGACGCCCTCACCCACCCACACTCAGGGTTCCTGAGTCTCCAGGACAGAGCTGGGCTGCGTCTGTTTAACCTGCTGAGGGCTAATGAGATGCTAAAGAAGAAAGAAGCATTGCTAAGGGCCAGAACCATGGTGATGCTAATAGTTGGAATCAAAGTGGTAACATCCCTTGAGAAAATGGCTTATGCCCTTCTGTGCATTCTTTGGTGAAATTAATCCTTGCAAAATTCTGTACCTGTTTCCATAAAGCTCTGGGCCCAGCAGATCTCCTGTCTCCTGCCCCCTGTCCGCCTCACTTCTTTCACTCTTCTGTGTTTCCCTTTCCTCTCTGGGTTTCATGTTCCTTTCTGGATCTTGGCTTAAAGCTTTCCAATTGCTCTCATGGCCTTGTAAGCCTCCTTGCCTCTCCTCTGGCCCAAAGACTTCTCAAATCCAGGAAAAGAAAGCGCGATTAGGAGTTGTCCACATCCTCTCCTGGGAGATTCCAATGGAAAAAGTGTGTGCTCTGGGAGTGTCTGGTCACGTGCTTCCCCCTAAAGGACCTGGTGGTTGTCTTAAGCAAGCAGATGTTTGGTATTTGTCCTCCTCTTTTCCTTTTTCTTTTGTTGTTGTTGTTGTTAATCCTCACTGGAAGATATTTGTTCATTGTTTTTTAGGGAGAGTGGAAAGCAGTAAGAGAGGGAGAGGGAGAGGGAATGACAGAGAGAGAGGGAGAGGGAGT
>NW_006291599.1:18586-20855 GCF_000327345.1 Myotis davidii | reverse complement strand
GTCATACCAAGTTTCAGATGAGGTTAGAAGGCTGAGCAGGGGTGCGTGCCTCACAACAGGAAGGGAGGAAGAAGGAAGGAAGGAAGGAAGGAAAGAACTTTGATGTGAGAGAGACACATCTACACGGGATTGAACCTGCAACCCTTCAGTGCACTGGCCAATGCTCTAACCACTGAACCCACCAGCCAGGGCCTCCTCTTTTCTTCAACAGCAAAAGCAAGTGGGAGGAGAGAACTCAGCTGCTCAACTGCCTGTGAGGGGGAACTTCCCCCTCAAAAACTCAAAACTCTCAACCTCCTTCAACCCAGTCTGAGGACCAGCCTGAAAATAAGGGACAGGTACCAGCGAATGACCAACAAAGACAGTGGTCATCTCCCTGCAATAACTCTCTCTATTTCACCCAGGCAATGTGATTTTAAACAGGCCTCTGCCAGTCCCCAGGTAACCCCAGAACCACTGGGAAGCTCCACAATACATGGGGAAATCTCATGACTCCTCTAATTGCTTAGCCCTCCCCCCCATAAAAATTAACAGAAAGAAGAAGGGCTCTTTCTCTCCCTCCCTCTCAAATGGAGCATTGCCCATTCCCAGAGAATCAGTTACCAAATCCAGAACAGCACACAAATATGTCTCTTCCAACCCCACACTGACTTTCATTGTCACAGTGGTTCTCAACCTGTGGGGGTCGAACGACCCTTTCACAGGGGTCGCCTAAATACATCCTGCATATCAGGTATTTATATTATGATTCATAACAGTAGCAAAATTACAGTTATGAAGTAGCAACGAAAATAATTTTATGGTTGGAGGTCACCACAACATGAGGAACTGTATTAAATGCTCGCGGCATTAGGAAGGTTGAGAACCACTGGAAGGACTCACTTGTCCTTAGAATAACTGCAGGTATCTCTTCAAAGGTCTGATTTTCATGGTCTCTCCCAACAGAAACCAATGTGCCTATTTTCAATCAAATCTATCTCCCTAACCTATAGTTGGACTTTCACCCCTGGAAACTTTCTCTTCCCTTAAAATCGTGTTCCCATAAACCTTGGGAGTTATAGAACTGCTGCCTTAATTAATAGGCAGAAGACCAAAAGCGCAAGAGATGCAACTCTGCCATTAGCACTCTGTGTATTAATACATTAATGCACTATGTAGCCTTGTAAAAGGAGGCGAGTACCTGGGCTCTCAGTGCCTTTCTGTTCTCCCTGGAGCGGTTCTGCCCCCACCCGCCACCTCCAGGCAGAGGCTGGAGTTCCTAGAAGCGAAGGGCAGAGAAGAGCAGCGACCCCGCGCATTTCTGGTCCATTCCGCAATCCGCCCACCCCCAACTGCTGCTGCTGGAGCGGGTCCCGCTGCGCGCCCCAGTCCAAGTGTCCCCACAGGGAGAGCCCATGGTCTCCTCTCACCCCCGCCCCGGCGCCCCTCACCGTCAAGCGGGTGGAAGAGCACTAGGAAGCGGGCCGGGCTGCCTGGTTCCTGTCGGACCTCACACTCCCCGCCTCCCGATCTCTTCTGGCTCTGGAAGTACAACTGCAACTTGGTGATCAAGCTCTTCGGGGGATCGGGACCCCAGGACCCCTCAACCAGTAGCGGGAAGTAGCCAGGCGCAGCCATCCTCAGCCCTGCTCAGGGCGGGACTGCTAGTCCTACCCCAGCTCAAGCAGTTAACTTTGCCTCTTTAGCTTTCGTTTCAGGGAAAAACCCCTCCCTGCTCTTAGGTAACTGCCTTTGGCTATAAACAGCAACCCCAGATTTGATGAGTCACCCCCTCAGAATCTTCACTTTCATCTGGGCCCCAGGGCAAGGCCATCCAGGTATTTGGGTGAACACGGGTCCCTAAACTCAGTGCTCATTTGCCACACACACAAGCCACAGGGGCAATCAGCGGCTTTGTGTCACAGTCACAGGTTTTTTTTTTATGTAATATTTACAAGGTGCCATGCACTTGGGATGGATTCAACGGGTGGACATATTTCCTGCCCTCTCTGAGCTCAGGAAGCTTTGGGACAGAGGAGTTAGGACACAGTGGAAAGATTGCTCTGAATGTCCTCTTTTGAAAGGTGTCTATTTAGATCCTTTGCCCATTTGTTGATTGGATTGTTTATCTTCTTTTTGTTAAGTTGTATGAGTTCCCTATAAATTTTGGAGATTAGGCCCTTATGAGATATGACGTTGGCAAATATGTTTTCCCACGCTTTCTTGTTGTTTTCTTGATGGTTTCTTTTGCTGTGCAGAGTCTTTTTTTTTTTTTTTGGATGTGGCCCTT
>NW_006291599.1:16949-17700 GCF_000327345.1 Myotis davidii | reverse complement strand
AATCAACCGAAGGACTTGTATGCATGCATGTAAGCATAACCAATGGACATAAGACACTGGGGGGTAGGGGAGACCAGGGGATTGTCAAGGGCAGGGGAAAAAAAGGACACATATGTAATACCCTTTGTAATACTTTAAGCAATAAAACTATATAAAAAAAAGATTGCTCTTGGAAGGAATACAGAGGTGTTCACAGAATGGAACAAATTTGGAGGGGCTCAGGGAGGGCTTATGGGAGGAGAGATGTAACCTGAGGCCTACGGATGATGGGGGATAACCTTGGAGGAGTGAGAAGAGAGCATGCCATTTGCTGTAAGTGTACAGAACCACCGGCTGTTGTGTGGCAGCTAGAGAAGAGACAGGGAGACCTCCAAACGGCTACTGTGTTGTCCCAGGTAAGCGGTGAGAGTGGCTGAGACCAGGGTGCTGGCAGAGGAGGACCTTCTGAGAAAAGATAGGATTCCAGATCCATACTGAAGGCACAGCTGCAGGACTGGATGAAGGATGTGGGATGACAGATGGCGTGAGCAACCATCTGGATCAGTGGTTTTCAACCGGTGTGCCACAAGAACTTTTAAAACCTGCAATACCCGACTATTTAGTCAGGGACACTGACCTCTCTTCCCTTAGATTGTCAAGTTAAAGAAAAGAAAAAAAAATGCCAACACCCAACAAATAACTGTCCTGTGTGAATCAAAATTATACCTTTTTTTTTTTGACAGATCAGCAACAATATATTCTTTTGTGTGCT
>NW_006291599.1:12440-15696 GCF_000327345.1 Myotis davidii | reverse complement strand
GAAGGTATGAAAGTCCTTTCTGGTGGATTCTGTTTCCTCTGTGAAGGAGGTAGTGAGGTCTCTCAGATTCTGCCAAAATTAGGGCTGCTTCCCCCTGCAGGACTGGACCTGACATATTGTCCCTTAATAAAAAAGAAACTAAATTTCAGAGATGATCCAGAGAGTTTACTGGGCTTTTGTCCTGATCCATAATAATGCTGAACTGTATTCACATATTTTCTCCAGTTTTCTACCTGCAGGTGGTGCTCATCATCCAGTTCAAACTAACTTGGTGCACAGTACAGGAAATGGTGAAGGCACAGAAGGGCAAGTCATAGCTCACAGCCACACAGCAGTGACTGATTCCCCACAAAGTTTCCCACCCCAAATCACAAGTAAAATCAACTTCTCACCAGAATTTGATTCTGGTCCTCTTCTCACCAGAATTTGGATCGCCAGAACTGGACAAACAATTTTTATTTTTCCCCACATAATCATTTTCAAGAAATAAAATCAGATTTAAAATGAAAATCTTTATTTATGGGTGAGTCAAAAGTAGGTTTATTGTTTAAGTACATGAAACACAGAGTTTATGCTTTTTAAAATTTATTTATTTATTGTTTTAATTCTAATCCAAGGATATTTTTCCATTGATTTTTAGAGAGAGGGAAAAATAGAGAGAAATATCTATGTGAGAGGAACACATCGATTGGTTGCCATCCAAAGAGGAGCCTGCAATTGAAGTATGTACCCTTGACTGGAATCATACATGGCACCCTTCGGTCCACTGGTCAATGCTCCATCCACTGAGCCAAACTGGACAAGACTCACAAAGTTTATTCTTGTACTAGTGGCCCCGAAATTTGTGGACGGGGGGGGAATAATGAGGAGTCATCTTAAAGATGCTCCCACTGGAAAATCAGGAACAATTTCAGCCTCCAAATGGGAGAAATGATGGAATTAGAAAGTTCCCTCAGTCCAGCCTGTACCCTCTCCAATTGGGGGATGTCAGGCTGCTGGTTTAGGCCCAAACCAGGAGTTGGACATCCCTCTTGCAATCTGGGACTGCTGGCTCCTAACTGCTCACCTGCTTGCCTGCCTGATCACACCTTACCTCCTCTGCCTGCCTGCCTAATTACCCCTAACCTCTCTGGCTGCCTGCCTGATTGCCCCAAACTGCCAATGCCTGCCTGCCAGATCACCCCTAAATGCCTTCCCTTCCAGGCTGATCTCGCCGCCAACTGCTCACCCACAAATGCCTCTGCCTGCCTGATCACCTCTAACTGCCCTCCCCTGCCTCCCTGGTCTGGCCCCCAACTGCCCTCCCCTGTCATCCTGGTTCCCCCAACTGCCCTCCCCTGCTGGCCTGGTTGCCCTCAACTGCCCTCCCCTGCTGGCCTGATCACCCTTAATGGCCTCTGCTTCGACCCCCACCACCATGGCTTTGTCTGGAAGGAAGTTGGACATCCGTAAGATGGCTGGTCAACCAGGTCTAATTAGCATATTACCCCAGTAGTATAGATAGATTATATAGGATAATATTGCTTAAATGGGGGTGGGGGCGGGGAGAAGCCTTTTTCATCAGGAGGAAATGCTCTTGGCAGACAAAAATACATAATCCCTATATCTGGACTGATAGCCGGCCATATGAACTATACTGCCAAACCATTCATTAAAAAATTGAACCACTTTCTTACACCTTACATCAAACAGCTATTGCCCTTAAAACCCTTTCTCAGCTCCCACCTTAGGTTCTGCCTTCGAAGTTCACCAGATTAGGTTTTGATTGGTCGGTTTCTATGCCAGTCAGCATCAAAAGCTGTGCCTCCTAGGCAGCCATTGGCTCCTCACACTTCACACAGATTTAGTTCTGATTGGTCAGTTTCTATGTCAGTCAGCATCAAAAGCTCTGCCTCCTAGGCAGCCACTGGCTCCTCACAGTTCACCCAGATTTGGTTCTGATTGATCAGTTTCTGTGCCAGTCAGCATCTCCGGGCCTATCTCTGGGGCTGATCAGCAGCCCCAGCGGAGGCCCAGAGAGAAAGAGAGACGCAGCTGCTGGCCAGGCCTGGAGAGAAAGAGAGAGGCAAGGGCTGATCAATAGCTTCCACTGAGGCTACAGATCAGACTTGACTTCTCTCTCCAGGCCTCTCTCTGGGCCTGATCCACAGCCCCCTCAGCAGTCAGGACTGACTTCTGGTGTTCAGTCAAGCCTTTGATTTGGGGTGGGATGCCTTGTGGGTAAACAGTCACTACTGTGTGGCTTAGAGCTATGATGGACATCCATTCTTGGCTTTGTTCCCTGTGCTCATGTCTCTTTCAGGAATTCATCTTCTTCAAACCTCTACGGTCTCCAATACCTTTCACTCTGCTAGTACAGTAATTCTTCATGTACATGTTCCCACAGAAGTCTTTTAGGTTCACTAATACTACCATTGGCTGGGAAGTGGAGGGAGAAGTTTATTCTACAGAAGAGTCCAGAATAAACTGGATCTTTCCAAGTTTGCGTGAGATGAAGAGTAAAGATCCTTCCTGGTGATCTAGTAGGTAACCACTGAATCAGACACACATGCATTTATCTCAAGACAAGCATTAACCAGATACTGAACCCCCTTTAGCACAAAGTAGCTAGAGCGGTCATCGACCTTATCTCCACTTTCTGAGTCTTTTGTAATCCCCAAAGCTAAGACTATCTTGTGGAACAAGCTGGGGAATGAAAAGGAAAATGGAGGGGGAGGGAAGCTTGCAACCTAGTTCAGTATCTCATTAAAACTGTAATCTTACTTCCCCACACTGACTGACTTGGAAGGAGCTACAGAGCCTAAACCCAGGGCCCCACCAAGACTGATTTGGGTGGAGCTGTGGGGACTGTCAGGGGCCACAGGAGGAGATATATAGGACAGAGCTTCCCCATGAGTTCAGCTCAGGGTTTGGATCCAGAATTCCACTGGACTAGCAGATCTGCAAAATAAAGGTTAAACTTTCCTCTCTCAGAGTGCTGGCTCATTGTTCGCCCATGCATTCTGCCACAATACCACTACTTTGCAAGTAAAATTAGACTGATGGTCTTTTAAGAGTCCTTCCAACATTGTAATCATACTAAATACCCAACATTTTTCTAAACTAGTTATAGGTACAGTGGAATGGAGCAGCTTTATCATCTCTAAGGCAAAATGAGACCTGAGTGTATACTCCCTAGTTTGAAAATAGCAGATAACTACTTCCCAGTTGTGTTTTGTTTTTTAAATATATCTTTATTGAATTCAGGGGAGAATTC
>NW_006291599.1:9436-12399 GCF_000327345.1 Myotis davidii | reverse complement strand
GAAAGAGAGATAGAAACATCAATGATGAGAGAGAATCATTGATTGGCTGCCTCCTGCATGTCCCCTACTGGGGATTAAACCTGCAACCCAGGCATGTGCCCTTGACCAGAATCGAACCCAAGTACCTTCAGTCTGCAGGCTGACACTCTATCCACTGAGCCAAACCAGCTAAGGTTGCTTCCAGAAAAGAATGACAGCCCCAGTGGAAATGCATTGGGTCACAAGAGGGCTTCGGGCTTTTCTCAGAACTTGGTGTGTTTTTCTGTCTTTTCTTTGCTTCCCCACCAATGTATTTCTGTGTCTCATCCTTCTGACACTTGCTCCTCCTTTACCTCCCATGTCCTTCCTCTATTGGCTCAAGGTATAGGTGTGTCTGGTGTTGTGTAAGTTAAAATTTATCACCTCCACTTTTCAAAAATTTTTAAAGTGACTGAAACTTCTTCCAGTTTTCTCTTTGTGAAAACTCCTCTATTACACTATACTGTATTAGTTATGTGGCATCATTTATGCATTTGTCTTCCTTAATGGATTAACATAATGAATGTTTAACTTAAAAAATTTACAACCCAAACAGGAAGAAGTCTGGGAACTATTTGGAGGATAAAACTACAGGTGGTTACGCTGGATAAGATAAGAATACAAATATCTGAAAGGGTGGGGATTGCTCTGAGTTGCTCTAGAACAGTGGTCAGCAAACTGGGGCTCTGCAAACTGTGGCTCGCGAGCCACATGCGGCTATTTGGCCCCTTGAATGTGGCTCTTCTACAAAATACCAACTTCTGTGCATGGGCCACGAAGTTTCAATTGCACTGTACGTGTGCGCCCGCACATGGTATTTTGTGGAAGACCCACACGTATTTTGTGGAAGAGCCACACTCAAGGGGCCAAAGAGCCGCATGTGACTTGCGAGTGCAGTTTGGCGACCACGGCTCTAGAATGAGGAATAGGAACAATTTATTGGATGATTTTGATTTGGACTAAGAAAGAATGACCTTTCAAACTACACCCTGTCCCAGCAAAGGGCTGCCTCAGGGCATCATGAGATTATTCTTTGCTTCCTGCCCTCCCTCCACTCTGTTCAGCAGAGATGCCAGCACTTACTGAGAGGTGGCCCAGGTTACCACTGACATTGCTCCTCTATTCCTCTATGGATTGAATGAAAATGAGTAAATACGAATACTTACTGCTGCCTTCTTACATGTTTTGTCTCAAGCTCAGAGTACTAATTTATGTCTTTTTTGTTTAAATTAGGAAACAATGGCATCGTCTTTCCCCCTAAGATACTCCTTTCCTTTATCCAACTAGAATCCCTTATGAAGAATCTAGTGTGTTTAGTAAAGTCAATGTTGTCAATCCTGATGTAAAGCGTTTTCCTCGGTTCCAGAAAGCTCGAAGACATGTGGTTACACTGAGCCCAGGACAGGTAATGCGGAAGCTGGGACTTGTCTCATGGCCTTAGGACACGTGCCTCTCCCTTTCCTCACCTTCCTCTAGTACAGTGGTCGGCAAACTCATTAGTCAACAGAGCCAAATATCAACAGTACTTCTTCAAAATACAGTTGCCCAGGCCGAAAACCAACTTCTGCACATGGGCCACAAAGTTTCAATCGCACTGTACGTGAGACTGCACGTGGTATTTTGTCCAAGAGCCACACTCAAGGGGCCAAAAAGCCACATGTGGCTCGCGAGCCACAGTTTGCCAACCACAGCCCTAGTACAAATAGTAGGTTTTCTCTGCTATTGGAAGGTAGCTTTTCCAGCTGTAGGCTTCACATAGATACTTCTTTGCTTCTCAGGTAATGGAAAGATGGGAGGAGGGATCACAACTCCTCCTACTGGTAAAGAAGAGAATGGACTGTGGAGGAAGACAGCTCACTAAGTTGTTTTTTGTTTTTGTTTTGTTTTTGCTTTTTTCATGTTAAGAGCAAGTGTCAAGGCATGGGTATCCGAGCACTTCTGGAACATTTATTCACAGTTCATATCTGTTCAGCCGTGCTAGAACCCAGACACATATCGTTGCAGTGCATCTAGGGCAGAGGCATTACAGAGCCAGAATGATGTGCTTTTAAACAAGAATGGATTGAATGGATGTTGCTTTTGTAACTGTCTCTGAAACATTAACAAAAGTATTGTACTTAGTGCTGCTACCCAGTAGGGAAAACCACCTTTACAACACTGGCATTTGCTGTCTGATGTTTTATTAACAACTTGAAAGGTATTCTTAGTCTCTTACAGAGAGTTTACTCCCTCCCTTATCCCCCTCTCCTGCCTGTTTCCTTCCGTTGCTCGCTTTCCCCTGGCTCCCTTCCTGCTTCCTTCATACTTGAGAACTCCAACTCAAAAAGTCTGACTAAGTGGCTTCCATCCATTGGTGGTTACTCCCCTTCACCTTCCCCCACAGCCCCTGGCAACCACTTACCTATTTTCTTTCCACTTCATTCCTTTTTATGGCTGAATATATTCCACTGTATGGAGATCTATTTTGTTTATCCATTAATCAGTTGATGGACATTTGGGTTGGTTCCACTTTTGGACAATGATAAGTAATGTTGCTATGCACATTTGTGTACAAGTTTTTGTACATGCATATGTTTTCAGTTCTCTTGGGTACGTATATAGGAGTGAAATTCCTGGGTCATATTAGTAACTCTGGGGGAACTGCCAAACTTTTTTCCACACCATCTACTTCATTATATCTTCCCACCAGCAACATCTGACGGTTCCAATATCTCTACATCCTTTACTGTTAATATTATTTCCCTTTACTGTTAATATTATTGTTGTTATAAAAATTCTAGTGGGTGTAAAGTGGTTGTAATTCATTTTTTCTTTGATTTTAATAGCCAAATTTGAATGAATGTTTTTGTCCATCATATCAGTTTTCCTTACATCCTGCTTATTCCTTAATCCACTACAAACTGTCTCTCGTTCTTCCTACTTTACTAAAAATATACTCTGTGATG
>NW_006291599.1:550-9244 GCF_000327345.1 Myotis davidii | reverse complement strand
TTGCTGTTTCTCAACAGCCCCCCCTCCCTTGTCTGTGCCACTTCTCCCTCCTGATACGTCCTCATCCTTTTCTCTGTCTAAACTCTCTACCAACCCTGGTTCAAATCACACTTCCTCCATCCAGGATGCCCCTGACTTTAGTTTGTGCCTGCTTCTCTCACCTTCAAAGCTCCCTTGCACCAGTGTCCACTCATCTAGTTCACCACTTATACCACCTTTCTATGTACTACTTTTCCACTGGCTAGGTTTTAGACTCTGAGGAGACAGAAACTATGGCCTATTGTTTTACCTAGGCCCTTTCTCAGAATGCATGCAATTATTTTGCAATGGAAAGGAGGAAATTAGAATCTCAAAATTCTTTACTAAGACCTAGATGTAAATAGATAAGGTCTTGGATTAAGGAGAGTAGAAACTGGAGGAGCTGGCAGTGTCCTTTGGAGAACAGATGAATTTGTCAATGAAAAAGGAAATAAAAGGATTGTGGGGTTTTTCTTGTTTTCCTTTATTACAGCAATATTACTGTAAATTCCTTTGTATTACTTTTTCTAGTATCTTCAGTTGGGCTTTTATTTTGATTCTGATATAAAAAATAAAATGTCCTGAACTTGTACTAACAATTCTTTTCTTGGTTTTCAGGTTCTGTTTGTTCCCAGACACTGGTGGCATTATGTAGAATCCGTTGATCCTGTCACTGTCACTATAAACTCGTGGATTGAATTGGTACTTTTTTTCTTAATAATTGTATTCCCTGCTTTTAAGATACACAAAGCCTATTTCTAAAACATGGTGATTAATTTTAATCAACATTCCAGTATTACTTTGTGTTGCTGTATCATAAATTGTGTTCTGTGCTCTGTGGATGGATGTTTAAGATGGAAACAGGATATTTAGTGATGTGCCATTCTTTCTTTTAAAGGTACACACTGGGCTTTGAGGTTGGTTTGCAGGGTCTTTTCCCTTGACCAGTGTTAGATCGTGCAGGCCTGCCTGGATCTGCCATGCATGTCTCATGTTGCCAGTCCCATCTCACACCATCTGGACCAGAAATACTGCTTCTTGATTCAGGTCTCTCATAAATAGTTGGACAATTCCCAGTCCTGGCTTATACATTTTCTCAAAGCAGAGTCGTTCGGTGCTAGGTTTTTATAATTTCATTTCTGCCTGAAGCCTTTTCCCTCCAATATGCTATCTTAGTCCTGGTTGCCTGCTCTACTCCACAGTTAAAATGGCTGCCCATTTGGCTCAAGTCTATCTCTTCAACCCAAGGCCTTGACTGCATCTATACGCTCATTTACAGAGGTGTTGACTGCACCTGTGCCCTCTTTAACCTAGGCCTTCAGTCCATCTCTGCTGTCCTCTCCGGCCTTGGTTGCATCTCCTCTCCTTGGCGGCTGCATTCTCCCCTCAGTCGGGCTTTTCTTACCCTTTGGTGATGGAAAGGGCTCTGGTGGAACACACAGTAATAGGAAGCTGTATAGTGTGATCTTAGAGCAGATCTGTCACCCTTGGGAGTTAGGTGAGAGGTGGGGCAGATCAGTAGACTCACCGAAGTTCTGCTTGTGATAGGCTGAATTGGAGTTGGAGCACATGCCAAGGCAAAGTCCATGAACTCCACTTCTACTCCCTGTACCAGTCACATGTGCAGTAGCCCCAACAGATGCCACTTCTCCCGAGGTAGCTCATCCTGTTCTTGAATAGTGGGCTTGTCATCTGCCTGCTTACAGCCATACCCGTTATTTCTGAAACTATACACAATTTTTTCGTTTCTAAGTATTTTACAATACCTTTGATGTGTCTCCTTAAACTCTTCCAGGCTCAAAACCTCTTTTTATTGCACGATGTTTTTATGTGATTTTCTTTTCAGAATTTCCACTATTTTGGCTGTAGACTTGGAGTTAGGTAGACTTAAGACAGAAGTCTATACCTTTGTTAGCTGTCTAACCTAGATGATTACTCAATTCCATGAAGCCTAAGTTTCCTCACTGGTAGAACAGGGATTATAATTACACTTCAATAGGGTGACTGTGAGGTTTAAATTGGGCAAAACATGTATAAGCATCTAATTCAGTGCCTGGCACAGGGGAAGTGTTCAAAAATAGAAATTGCCATGAGGAGGAGAAGAGCTGTTATGCCAAGCATAGCCCTCTTAATGTTCGGCACCTAAAACTGAAAACCAGTGGGCCTCATTTGGTGGAGCATAAGATTTCTACCTCATGTGACTTTTTTTAAAAATATATTTTATTGATTTTTTTACAGAGAGGAACGGAGAGAGATAGAGAGTTAGAAACATCGATGAGAGAGAAACATCGATCAGCTGCCTCCTGCACATCTCTCACTGGGGATGCGCCCGCAACCAATGTACATGCCCTTGACCGGAATCGAACCTGGGACCTTTCAGTCCGCAGGCCGATGCTCTATCCACTGAGCCAAACCGGTTTCGGCCTCATGTGACTTTTGATACTAAATTTCTTCAGTACTGCTTATAATACTGCATTAACTTTTTTAGTAATCTTATCTCACTTGCGACTCATATCTAGCTCTACAGTATCCATGTGTTTCTCACATGATCAGCTGCCACATCAGATTGTCCTTCATCCTGAATCTGTAAAGCTGGTTCTTTAAATTTGAGTCCCATTCTTTAGCCATCTCTCTTAGTTTTCATCATATCTATTTGGTTGAGCATTGCCGCTTCCCAAGATAATTTTGAATTTGAGTCTCATTGATGCTTTTAGTGAAACTCCTTCAGGCTGGCTTGTGCCCTTTTGGTATGTCACCATTAATCTTTGAGATTATCCTTGCTTTCTGGTACATAGTAGATACCCCAGGATTGCCTTGTACTTGGGCTGCCCCAAACTTGGAAGTCAATAATTTCTCCAAGGGGCCTAGGTTCCTTTTAGTGGGAATGGTATTTAAAAATTCAGATTTGGGCTCTACGGCTGCTCATTGCTACTGGTGTCACTGTTTCCAGACTCTCTAAGTGGTGAATCTAGAATGTGATATAGATAGGTAGGTGATTGATAGATTGATAGATAGAAATATACCTATACTTCTAAATCAAAGTTAACATTATAGGGATTTTTCTTATTTCTTTCTTTAATCTTCTCTTACACTGAATTTCTGGGTCCATAATAACAGTAACATATTTACTTCTTTGTTTTTATCCACCAATGTTTTTTCAGATGTCGAATTTACAATTCCAAATTCTAGTACTCATATGTGACTTTCTTTTCAGAAACTATAAAACTTGTCAGTAAAATTTGATATTTTTTTTGCATCCTTTTAATCATTAGACTATATCCTACTAACTGGGTACAGAGTACTATTTTCAGTAGCCATCATGACAGAATTCTTTTCATTTGTGATTATGACTTCAGTTTTTGCTGTTAAGGCCTTCAACTGATTGGATGAGGTCCACCCACATTCTTGAGGACAATCTTAATTATTTAAATTCAATCATATCTAGAAAATATCTTCACAGCAACATCTCTGCCAGTGCTTGACCAAACAACTGGCACCATAGCCGAATCAAGTTCACTTATAAAAATAACCATCACATATAGCAACTCTATGTTTAACCTTCTGAGGAACTGTCAGGCTGTTTTCCAAAGCAGTGGCACCCTTTACAGTCCCACCAGCAGTGTAAGAAGATTCTGGATCCTCCACAATTTTACCAATCATTTTTATTATATCTGTCCTAGTGTAAAGTGGTGTCTCATTGTGGGGATTTGCTTTTTAAAATTTAGTATTATGTTTCTAAGATTCATCTGTGTTGTCACATGGAGCTGTTCATTCGTTTCACTGTGGTACGTTTTCTTGTGTTAATATACCACACTGTATTGGCTCATTGTTCTATTGATGGATAATTGGGTTATTTACAATTTTTTACTTCTATAAATAGAATATTCTTGTACAAAAGTACAAGTTTCTCTAGAGAATATGTGTGATTCTCAAAGTGGAATTGGTGGTCTGTAGGGTACATAATACTCAAGTTTACTGATAATGCCAAGATGTTTTCCAAATGGTTCTATCAGTTTGCACATCCATCACCAGTGTGTAAGATTTCTGTCTGTGCACATTTTTCCACCACTTGAAATAATCAAACCCTCTTTTATTAGTTTCATAATTTATATTTCCCCTATTTTTAATGAGGTTAAGCATATTTTTATGTTTATTAGTCATATAATTGTTTTTTAATTGAAATGCTTATCTTCATGTCTTTTGACCATTTAAAAAAATTGGGTCATTTTCTTTTTGAACTGTGCAGATTCTTTATGTATTCCAGATTTTAATCTCATATCGATTATACTAAATGTTACAGGCATCTGGTTTTTTTCTTTTATGAGTTTGAGGAACGGAAGTTGTTAATCTTAATACAATTTCTCATTAATGCTATAGTTTATATTTATTGTGTCTTTACATATTTGCATTCATGTGGCTAAGCAAGTTTACATGAAATTTTCTCCCATTCCTCAAACAATTAGCATATCAACCTCTATAGGGATTATTTCTCCATATGTAACACTTTTTCTTTTTTTCCTTGAGACATGTCAGAGAATGGAAAAGATTGGAAAAACATCAGTGGGCAGTTCTTACTCAAGGCCTATGCCTTATAGACAGGATATATACGTAAGTTTGGTTAGTGAACTGTTCCACAGCTCTTCTAGATGTCAGATGATAGTGAACACATAAAACACTGTGGTCTGCCATTCCTTGTGTAACAAAGCTTATGTTGATGAGAACAGAACACACAATTAGGGACTCTAGTCTCTGCTGTAAGCCATGAGACAGAGAGACAAATGAAAAAATGATGTTTTATCTCAACTTAGGAAGAGGACCACCAGGCTCGGGTAGAAGAGGCAATCACCCGCATGCTTGTGTGCGCCCTGAAAACTGCGGAGGACCCACACAGTACCAGGGCTTGGTTAAACCCAACAGAGGTAGGCCGCTCCTGGTTTCCATCATGGCAGTTGGTATTCTATAATAAATCAACCCTGACTAGATTTATTTTCCAATTTATGTAACCACTTAAAAGATTTCTCTTTTTCCTTAGGTTGAGGAAACGTCCCATGAAGTCAATTGTTGCTACTTAAATAGAGCTGTTACTGCCTTTTTTGATCATTACAGAACATCTAAGACAGTAGAAATCCAAACACTCAGAACAAACGGAGAGCACATGAAAAAGGAAGAATTCAACGTGCACAACCTCATGGAGGTAGAACAAACAGGCAGCCAGAACTTAACCTTGGGAACAGTAGGAGAGCAGGCAGCATGTCCCTTTGGCCCTGATCTGGTTCCCGTACTACCGAGTTCAGAAGATCCACCCTCAGAAACAGGAGGCATGTTTAAAAATGATGGTAAAGACTTTGTTGGCAAAGCTGGAGAGCACTTTGACAAATTGCACTGTACCAAGAAGCAACAAATGATGAGTGGACGTGAGAATGAAATTGTGGAACACATTGCTTCAAATAGTACTATGGCCCCTTCCCAAACTTTAATTTCTACAGATGACTTACTGGACTGCTTGGTGAATCCACAAGTAACCAAGATAGTGGCACAACTTTTGATACAAGGAAGAAGTTTGTGATTGTAATAGAAAATGACTTTTTAAATATTTTAAACATTTTTAAAATAGTGTGATTTTTAAATAAAAGATGAAACAATGAAAAGCAGTTTGCACAGGCTTGTATATGTATTTGTTCTTACCTAGTTAAATTTCAACCTCTTGCCACCTTCTTGCAAGCACATTGCTCTTTGCCCAAACTGTCTCTTTGTTATTTGTGAGGCCTTCTTTCTGAGCCCTTTTCTTTACTCTCCCTTCCCATCTCCTCAGCCTATTTCAAACGTAAGCCCCAAGTGTTCTCAACAGGAAATAATCTCTCCATCAGCCTTAAGCAGGGGTCAGCCTGCTGCTTGTTTTGTAATAAAGTTTTGTTGGAACACAGCCATGTGATTTGTTCATATATTGTCTATGATGGTTAGGGTTGTAGCGTCAGAGTTGAGTAGTGACAGAGGCATTATGGCCCACAAAGCTGAAAATCTTCACTATCCCCTTACAGAAAACAGAAATTGCCAACCCCTGGTGTACCGCATCCACTGGGTAGATTCTAGCCTTGGCCTGAAGTGATCACACTTCTAACACCTGCAGAATTCTTGCTGTTAATGCCTGTCATCAGGGCAAGATACCAATCAGGAGAAAAGTAGGTGGGGGTCCAATATGGAAGGAACTGGGACATGTAGGAACATCAGCCCCAAGAAGAAAAGGGCCTGGTTGCTACTGATGCCTGAAACTGACTAAAAGCTTGGTTTGGTGAAATTGATCCCACTCATTACATTTGCAAGATTTGGAGATAATTACCATTACTTTCTAAGAATTTAGAAATTAGAAAAGCATCTTTATCTCTGTGTAACTACTTTTGAAACAAATACATAACAAAAGATAAAGTCACCTCTTTGATGAGCTCACTACTGGCCCCATCCTTCTCAGTCTTCAGACTGAAAGTATCTGTAAATTATAAATCAATCAATCAATCAATCAATCAATCAATCTGCCTTCCAGGAGAGAGCAACGGAGGGAGGTGTGTGAACATGACCAGGAAAGGAGGATCTGGAAAAAACCCTTCTGCAGCATTTACCACCATCTGATCACTATATATTTACCTATTTATTTGATTGCTGTTTATCTTCCCCAACCAGAATCTCACTGCATGAGGGTTTGGACTTTGATTATTGCTATATTCGCAGAGCCAGATCAGTGACCAGAATATGGCAGCTGTTCGTTAAATATCTGGGCGGGTTATTGTTCAAAGGATGCCTTGTTGGCAATAGTCCATCAAATACACTGGGGCAGAGGATGTTGTAGCCAAGGTTATGATGTCCATGAACCTTAATAGGTATATCCCTATTGCAGAAATACACATTATTTGTCTTAAAAAATTTTATTTTTTATGTTTGTTACTCCTTTGACCATTGTTTTTCAAGTTGCAGGCTGTCACCTATTAGTGAGTCATAAAATCAATCTAGTGAGTGAGACCAACATTTTTTTTATTGGGACATAATAGGTAATTTCAATGAATTCAATAGTAAATGTAAGTATTCTGTGAAACTTGGCAGGAAAAGTTTTTTTTTTTTCAGGGTAAATATATTCCATAAAACTTTAAAGTTATATCTGTGTGTGTACTGAGCCTAATATAAAATGTATTTCTTAGTGTAGGTCAGAAACATTTGAAAGTTGTTCTGGGACAAAGCATTTGACTCAGAGGTAATAGTCTTTCAGATGCAGAGCTGGAAACAGTTAAGACATTGGGCCCAAATGTTGTGGCTCAGTGGTTGAGCGTTGACATATGAACCAGGATGTCACAATTTGATTCCCAGTCCGAGTTTCAGGCTCGATCCCCAGTGTGGGGCATGCGGTAGGCAGCCGATCAATTGATGTTTCTATCTCTCTCTCCCTCTCTTTGCTCTCTGAAATCAATAAAAAATATACTTTAAAAAAATACATTGGTGTGAACAGACTGGAAGTATAAATAGGTAATGGGAGATAAATTTCCTGACTTCAAATAAAGAGATTATGATGCAGCAAGAGGTCCTGGCTCTCTGCGAGTGGGGAGCCTGAGATAGAAGAAAGTGAAAGGGGGAGGCTGTCACTGACCTGGGTACCTCGGTCCCGTTTCATCCTCTATTTCTCCGATGAGCTGCCTGAGTGAGTGGAAGTCAATTATTAAAGCACTTACTCTAGAGCAGTGGTTCCCAACCTTTTCTGGCCATGCCCCAACTCAGTATCTCTAAACCTGATGTCCCCCCACTCCCTGTGACATATAATTCTTATTATTCAAAAAGTGAACTCACATTCACGTGGAGGAAGCCTTAAAGGCCATTAACTTGGTCTAAATAAGCTTCCAAAGAACATG
Organism: Myotis davidii; assembly: GCF_000327345.1. Taxonomy (NCBI): domain Eukaryota; kingdom Metazoa; phylum Chordata; class Mammalia; order Chiroptera; family Vespertilionidae; genus Myotis; species Myotis davidii. The sequence goes on along the minus strand of NW_006291599.1, from coordinate 1,337 downwards.
GCATCCATGAAAGAGAAAAACAAAAGAATGAAAGGACAATTGAAGTACTGAGGAAGAAATCACGTAAGAAATTGTTAAAAAATAATAATATGAAGTGATATAAAAAAATAGCAGATAAAGTTTCAAAACAAAGGGCACTGAAATACATAAATATATCACAATATATATTTATATACTGTGTTTGAGGCCCCTAGAACCATAAGAAATGCAAAAAATTCACTGTTAATAACTCATTCTCGAATTCCCCCCCCCAAACATCAAATTGCCCCCCTGTGGTGCATGTGCCCCACATTGAGAACCACTACCCTAGAGGCTGGAGGGATTAAGGACTACAAGCTCATCCCATGCCTAAAGTCACAGTAGGGCTGACCTATACAGTAGGCACAGTGGCGAGGGCCCCTGAGCTTTTAAGGGTCTACAAAAATGGTTTAGTTTCTTTATAAAACAAGCTTAATCCATCCTCAATTACATTCATGTTTATATCAATGAAGTTGCAAAGTACAAGTTTTAATACTTAATAGAGTAACAGGCCCACAAAGGCCAAAGTGCTTGGGGCCCAAGAGAGTCCTAAGTGGCTGTGGGAACCAGGGGTTTCAGAAGCATTTGAGGTGCTTGCTGAAAATGCAGATTTCTGGGCACCCTCTAGAGCTACAGAATCTGACTCCCTTGGGATGGGCCAGGATTTACAGTCTCAGCAGACGCGTCAGGTGATTTAAATACCAAAAACAGTTGAAGAACCTCTGCTGTAGAGTAGACCACCATGACCTATCACAGGCTCACGGTGGGC
>NW_006291599.1:0-285 GCF_000327345.1 Myotis davidii | reverse complement strand
AAGTCTTTCATTCAAAAAGCAGATAAGTGACATATTTCTCTTGATTGGGGATAACTTAACATTTACTGACTGGATCATTATACCTTGATTCAATGCACCCTGATATTCAGCCTGGCCCTAAGTTAACCAAACCACTGGAGGAACAGCAATAGAGAGCGGGCCTCTCCTTTTTGATTTCTTACATTCATGGTCAAGCCCTAGTTGAGATGCCAGTGCCCAATCCCCTTTCAAAACAAAGAACAACAGCAAGACAAATGTCAAGATGTCTATGTTAATGAAGCAGCC
>NW_006291598.1:0-698 GCF_000327345.1 Myotis davidii | reverse complement strand
TCTCTTATGTTTTGCATAATTTCAAAGCAATTAAATCAAACACCTCATAATTATGTATCAGATTTTTTTTAATTTTTCAAATATATAACTTGAGCAATTTTAATGAAACTCAAATTGCAATCAGAGGCATCTAGTAAGATAACAACTACCTTATCTGTCTGACCTACTTTCCTCCTTGTTCTTCTCACATCTTATATCAATTAGATTATAAAGATTTTTCCTGTGGAAATTACTGGAGAGAGAGCAGACAGAAACTAATAATATTCAAAGTGTGAAATACAAGAATACCTACGCCCTGCTTAACAGATAGCTGTACCTGCAAATAAGCTAGACTGCTAGACCTCTTAATTTGTTATACTAGTTCTTTATTTAGTTATTTCCATTGCATGGCTTCCCTCTTTTTTTTCTTTTTTGGTTCTTTGTTTGTTTGTATATAAGATTTAAAATGCAGGTGTGGAGAAGAGAGTACTGTAGGTTAGCACCAGGTCAAATCAATGTTGTAGATGAAGAGAAATGAACAGAGCTAGGAAGTAATCATTGGTGCAAAATTGTATCCCAGTTCCTAACAATCTTTTTTTTTTTTTTTTTGAACTAGGGTCACTTATGGTGAGCAATAGAGGGGGCGGGGGGAGAAGGAACCTTGACCTAAATAAAATGCATGGCGTCTGCCTTATTTATTTATTTATTTATTTATTTAT
>NW_006291597.1:0-360 GCF_000327345.1 Myotis davidii | reverse complement strand
CTAGAGCCAGTTCTACCATTTTAAACCTTTGTGTCCTTTGGCAAGCTGCTTATCCTCAGTGTGACTCAATTATTCTAATGTTACCTAATTGAGGTGCGTATTATTACCCACACTTTACAGATCAAAAACTGAGGCTTTAATAACATGGCCAAATTCACTGAGCAAAGATACGACAGAGACTGGATAGGGGGCCAGGTTCGGCTGTGCACTCAAGTCCAACACATCATGGATCTCACCACCCACTAAACAGATGAGGAAACCGAGCCCAAGAGGAGGGGACTGAATTACCCCTGGTCACCCAGCTGGCTGGGCACAGTGAAGGTTAATGAGGAAAAGTGGTTTAAGCAAATGTATAAAGTC
>NW_006291596.1:1804-2509 GCF_000327345.1 Myotis davidii | reverse complement strand
CCCCCCCCCACCACCACCACCACCAGTCGTTCCTCGAGGCTCTGTCCTGGTGGTGTAAGTCTGTGGGGCCCTGTTGGGGCCTGGGCAGCTTCTTCGGTGGCCAGTCCCAGGTCTGGGAACTCCAAACCGGATCCAGAGGGCGGCCATGCTGGACTGCCTGAGGCCTGGACCAGAGGCCAGACTACAGTCTGCTTTCCAGTGGCCTTTCCCTTCCTCACCTTGGGCAGGGCCCAGGCGGGGGTCTCGGGTTTGAGCAGGACTTGGCTCAGTGTCTTTCCTCGCTGCATTTGAGGCATGGGGCCCAGAGGAGGCTTAGCCCTGACTTACCCGCGGCTGGAGGACCAGCACGTTGTTTGGGGTTCATGAGAAGTGGCTAGGAGCTGGAAGGCCTCCTGATGGGCCTCAGCCTTGGCCTGATCTTGTCTTTGATTTTGGATATGGGTTTCCTCGTCTCTATTATTAAAGACCTTAAAGGTTAACGAGGTCTTCTTGAGGGGTTTGTGGAAGTTTGCTGCGCATGTCGGGGGGAGTGCAGGTGGTGAGGTCAGTGGAAAAAGAAACCTGAGAATGGACGCAGAAGTAGAAGAGGCTGTTGAGGAAGGCAGTCTGTGGGGGACCTGGGAATGAGTGTGAGATGGAAAGGGCTGTTTGGAGCTCACGTTCTCAGGATTTGGGCTTTCAGGGACTGGGGAGAAGGCGGCCGCT
>NW_006291596.1:0-860 GCF_000327345.1 Myotis davidii | reverse complement strand
AAGGGGAGGACAGCGGCACGTGCAGGGGTGGGCACGCCTTTTGAGGGGCGGAATGGGGAGGGGTGGGTGGCTTAGTGTACTCGGCGCGCTGATTGGTGGCTTACTGCATGGCCCATATAGGACAAGGCTTAGGGTATTTGGCAGGTGTGGATTGGTGGTCCAATGTCTAGTCCATATAAGGTACCTGGTTAGTCACTCAGGTATTTCTGGGCTGCAGGTTACGTCATACCCTGCCCACCAGCTGGGGGAAGGGAGGATCTATCAGAATCACTTTTGGATTTTTGGCTGTAATAAATAACGCTGCTATACTCTTATAAGTCTTAATTTAAGAGTCACTTTAAATTCTGAGTTGACCTGGGATGTTTGAATAGTTGGAATCATTCTTTACCCCCCCAGGTTTCAGCCCAGATATCATTTCCTTAGAGCCTTCGTCACCACCTAAGGGAGTCCTGTCTTTCTCCCACCGTTTGCCCCCCCAACCTCCTCATACCCTTTTTATCTGCTACATATGCAGCCTTTACGCTGTTATAACTACTTGCTCACCTGCCTGTCCCCCCAGGCAAATTCCCTCGCTAGGCCACAACAGCTGCAAGGGGGCAGGGCGCACCAGCAAGGCCACAGGCTGTGCGCTCCCCAGCGACCAAACGCTCGGGCTCCTGATGTTCTCAGCAAAACACAGATGATAAGCATGCCCCCCAACAAGCCTAAAGCGCACAAGGGCAGCCGGTATCCCCATGGCCGAGCCAGGAGGAGTGGGTTTGCGGGCGGGAGACAAGTTCGGAATTGGCCGCTCGAGCACCATCACACCACTCGCTCCCCGCTCCCCTGTGACCAGTGGAGACCATGAGCAGAGCCTGCAG
>NW_006291595.1:0-519 GCF_000327345.1 Myotis davidii | reverse complement strand
GAGAAAAAGATAAAAGAGATAAAAGAAAAGAAACTTAGGGAAGAAAAAAAAGGAGTGCAAAAATTAAATTGGGAAAAAGGAGGGGGAAAGAAAAGAGAAAAAAAAAGAGCGAAAAGAGAGTGAAGTAGAAGATGGGAAGAGACTATGTATATGAGGAGAAAACTCCTATAGAACCGCCACTAATCCCAACAAATTCCAGCAACAGCTCCCTGGAGATGAATGCAAACTAGAAACAACCAATAATATCAAGTGAGGCAAGGGAAAACAGAAGCACCAACATAAACCCGAGGGGAGGGGGTGGAGGGAGGGGGAAAACCAGCAGAAAAAAAGAAAAAGAATAAGCAAAACAGCCTCACAACCAGTCCTAAAAAACACAGAGAGAGAGAGAGAGACACACACACACAAAAAACAACAACAACAACAAAAAACCACAATATACTCAACAATCAACCAAAAAGGAACAAAACAATAGAAAGATAAAAGAAGGGCTCTCTCTGCCACTTGCTGCTGTGCCAGTAA
>NW_006291594.1:0-470 GCF_000327345.1 Myotis davidii | reverse complement strand
GTCCTGGGAATTGAATGCAATGCCAGGAAGGAAGGATTCGTAGGGGAAGTTTAGGTATTAATTAAGGCAAGAAGGTAGATCGAATTTGATGGAAGATAACTTGGGAGTTATTTTCAATAAAATAAATTTCCAAAGGGCGCAGAGTAATAGGTTGGGTTGGGTATTGGGAACAGTGGAATATTGATTCAAATTAGAGGATGAATGAGGGTGAGCAGCCTGCATCAAAACTTAAAAGTTGATCATATAAAAATTTTCTCTTTTAAGCCTTGTTTGATGCACTATCCTTTATTTCCCCATGCCTTGTCTCATGGTCACTCTCCCCATTTGTTGATGCACCAGGCCCTGTCTTCTATGACACCCTCCAAACCCAGGAAGGTCATTATCCTTGTGACTTCACTGTCCACATGGACAAGCCATTCAAAACCCTTGCCTTCCTCGTTATTGAACTCTTTAACAACAAATGTTTATTG
>NW_006291593.1:5051-5517 GCF_000327345.1 Myotis davidii | reverse complement strand
ATTGTATTGCTGTAGGTCTCTCCCTTAATATCTCCAAGAAGTTTTTCTTTATGTATTAGGGTGCTCCTGTATTGGATACATAGATGTTTCCCAGACTTATATCCTCTTGTTGAAATGCCCCCTTGAGTATTATGAAGTGGCTCTCCTTATCTCTTGTTATGGCCTTCACTTTGAGGTCTATTTTGCCAGATATAAGTATTGCTACCCCAGCTTTATTTTCATTTCTTTTTGCCTGAAACATTTTTTTCCCATTCCTTCACTATCAGTCTGTGTGAGTTCTTTGTTCTGAGGTGGGTCTCTTATACACAGCAAATATATGTGTCATGTTTTCTTATCCACTCAGCTACCCTATGTCTTTGGATTAGAGCATTTAATCCATTTACATTAATGGTTATTATTGACTAGAAGCCCGGTGCACTAAATTTGTGTCGGGCGGGGGGTCATGAGGGGGACGGGCGGACGGAGT
>NW_006291593.1:0-799 GCF_000327345.1 Myotis davidii | reverse complement strand
GAACAAAAACACCAGCCCTTCCCCAAGCCACTTCAAAGGGAGAAGCTGTTAGTTATGGTGGAAGAAAACAAAGTCTGTTTCTATCACAGATGATTAATGTCTCCAGTGGTCATCTATTTTTGATAAATCTCTCACTCATTTCAAATTGCTTGTTTCTTATTCCTCCCTTCCCCATCCCAACCAATGATAATCCATCATTAACAATGAAGGCCATGGACTATTGTAATCTAATTGAGAATGTCTCTCATCCTCTATCTGTTTGTTGTTCCATTCCCTTACAATTCCATAGACACACCTACACCTCACTTTCAGTTCTGTCGGGATGGGGAATAAATGAAACCCTGAGTCAGAATCTTCAGTAGCATTGACTCTATAATGGACTCATCTTCTTGCTAGTTTTTCAGCACCAGATCTATGACAACTAGCCAATGTAATAAACAAAACTTCTTGCTAAAACAACACTAGGGGAAAACCCATGGATAGATATTCCATTGCTAGAAACCAAACTTCCTTAAGAAATGTTCATGAAAGTTCTGATAGCAAACAAAACCTTTCTAGCCCAAATGTGCAGGGTGGAACTACATGTAGCCCACAGCCATGTTGACCCTACACAATGGACTGATGGACTACAACTAGATTAATACTAAACTGAACCAAATTTCACCATAGAAAGAAAAGTTTGGAAACTGACTTTGCTTCTAGCCCTTCTGAATTAAACTATTCTGGGCTTGTATTCAGATCCACCTTAGCCTCATCCTTGTTATTAGATGTGTGGTTATATGTATAATTAATCTTAGCT
>NW_006291592.1:0-427 GCF_000327345.1 Myotis davidii | reverse complement strand
AACAAGGCATTGTCTTCTCTGACTAGAATGTCTTATTTATTAAAAAATAAATTAAAAGAAACATGATATCTTCACAGGGCTGTTTGGTGAATGCTGCACAACATTTAGACCTATTTTTCACAGATAAGAATAATTTAGAATTACATTTCCAGATTTGGAGTTATTTTGTGAGCTGACTGTTTAGATACTACCACAAAAGGCTCATCTCAGAACCTGGAGGTACTCAGGAGGCAATATGTGCAGTATTTTCCATTAAAAGTTATAGGTTCTTCCCACAGAGACTCTGATTGTTTTCCTATTCTTATTTTTACATTTTCGTTTGTGTGCTGGTTGCAGGATATTCTCTTCCACCTGTAAAACCCGAGCGTAAACCGGTAAGTTTAATTTTGATTAATTTAATATTGAAAAAGGTGAACTTTCAATTGTT
>NW_006291591.1:0-434 GCF_000327345.1 Myotis davidii | reverse complement strand
GTAGGGTCCCTAAGCCTGGCTGGCTATTAGGGCTCATTTGCGGGACAACCGGTAGGCAGGGCAGTCGGGGGTCACCCCACTGGCACCCGTCTTGGTGGTGGCCTGGCGCCGCGCTGCCCAGCCCTGCCCCCCCGCTGCCTCCGGTCACCTCCCTCTCAGGGGGCAGACGCTGGTGGTCAGTGCGCATCATAGCGACTGGTCGTTCTGCCGGTCATCTGCTGTTCGGTCAATTTGCATATTAGGGTTTTATTATATGGGATTATAACAAATATATCTTGCCAGACATTAATTTGTTGTAATTATGTTTAGCTCATTTCTCCTAGAGACCATTGCCAATAGTTACTGGTCTTAAACTAAGCTGATTTAATCTAGTTGCACTCACCCTGACTTTTACATCTGTCATCTTCTGAAGGGGTTTATGCTCTAGCTGGACC
>NW_006291590.1:0-217 GCF_000327345.1 Myotis davidii | reverse complement strand
TTATGCTTCGAGTAGATACTTTTGTCACCCGCGGACTTTGCAGACGCGACTAGCACTAACCACTGCACAGGAGACTGCTGGCTGACTGGCTCACTCAGCTTCTGCATGAATCCCATGCGCACTCCTCCCAGACACTGCGCATCCCACATCCCGCCTGCGCCGGTCTCCTGTCGCCCCATTGAGGAACACCTCCCACTTCTTCAAAAGAGACTCGCCC
>NW_006291589.1:0-629 GCF_000327345.1 Myotis davidii | reverse complement strand
ATAATAAAGGTCATACTAAGTCTGAGATTTATAGCTTAATCTTTCAATTTGGGGCACATGTTTACGTAACTATTAAAATAAGGACATAGTATTCCCTAAATTGAAACAAAAAACCTAAATTCTACGCAAATAGAAAAAAAAGTTAGAAATGTAGACACACAATACTGGGTCCTCTTGGCCCTATGATGGCTGTTAATGGCTTTCTCTATCTAGACAAGAGGTAGGGAGCCATGATATGTTTGAAAATCATTTTTACTATAAACATTGCTTAAATAAAACAGACTGACATGACACAACTTCAAGTAGGTTACATGGCAAATAAATGTTCTAATGTGGTCATGTATGACTGGTTCTATTAAAAACAATAGGTAATTTGTTTTAACAGTTTTCATAAATTTGCTTAACCTCTTCATCCTTCTAGAAAGACTTATGGACACAGACAAACAATATGGTGATTTCCAGAAGGAGGGAGATGGGTGGGGGCAGGTAAAAGAGGGTAAAGGAGGGATAAATGGTGATGAAAGGAGACCTGATTTGGGGTGGTGTACACACATTACAATGTACAGAAGATGTAGTGTAGAATTGTACACTCAAACCCTATATAATTTTATTAACCAATTTCACCCCAA
>NW_006291588.1:0-399 GCF_000327345.1 Myotis davidii | reverse complement strand
CAAACACTTGGAAGCTGAATAGCATGGTATTAAGCAATGATTGGATTACCTAAAAGATCAAAGAAGAAATTAAAAACATCCTGGAAACTAATGACAATGAAAACACAACAGTCCAAAACCTATGGGACACAATGACAGCAGTCCTGAGAGGGAAGTTTATAGCTCTACAGGCCTACCTCAAAAAACAAGAAAAAAATGGCAGTAAATTATGTAACTCTACAACTTAAAGAATTAGAAAGAAAGCAACAAGGAAAGGGCAGAATGAGCAGAAGGAAGGAGATAATAAAGATCAGTACAGAAATAAATGACATAGAGACAAAAAGAAAACAAATAAAAACAAAACAAAACAAAAAAACAATACAAAAGATCAATCAAACCAAAAGCTGGTTCTTTGAAAGG
>NW_006291587.1:0-447 GCF_000327345.1 Myotis davidii | reverse complement strand
ACAGGAGGATGCATTTTCCCCTGCTGCTTGACTACAGCCTGGGGCCTCCACACGGGGCTCAGGCCAAGGAGTATCCTGTTGAGTGTTGCGGTCTCCTGGGCAATGGAATAAAAAAAGAACGTTGAGATGACGCATTCTGGTGGGTCTGTGTCAATTCAAAACTACGTGTCGGGTGGACATTATATGTCAGGCATTATCCTTCACATGACATTCATCTCACAGAAATTAAGGACACTTTCCCATTTAAAAATTCTATTTATTCCAAAATATAAGTAAACACATTAAATGGTGAGTTTGGTGGATGTCTGTGGGAGTGGGTGTCTTGTATGTGATTTTTTTTAGTGATCTATATGGATTGTCAAAAACTTAGAACAACGCTTGAATGCAGAACTTCAACATGGATATCAACTCTACTTTCTCATCAAAAATTGTACCAATAGGGGATAT
>NW_006291586.1:0-383 GCF_000327345.1 Myotis davidii | reverse complement strand
TTTCTTATGAGAAATCAGGTGTCAGCCTTATGGAGCTCCTTTGCAAGTAAGAATTTGCTATGCTCTTACTGCCTTTAATGTTCTGTTTTTAATTTTTGACATTTTAATTCTGATGTGTCTAGGCATGGGCCTGTTTGGGTTCTTTGTGCTTGGGGTTCTTTGTGCGTCCTGTACTTGTGTGACATTTTCCTTTACTAGATTAGAAAAAGTTTTCTGCTATTATTTCTCTCCCTTTCTCCCTTTCTGCCTCATCTGAAATACCTGCCATTCCAATACTGTTTCATTTCATGTCCCACAGTTTCCTTAAGCTGTCCTGTGTTTTGTTTTTTTCTTTTTGGTTCTCTGAGTGTTTTTTTTAACCTTGTCTTCTAATTCACTGATTC
>NW_006291585.1:0-454 GCF_000327345.1 Myotis davidii | reverse complement strand
CAGCTGTGGCCACAGCTACTGCCAGGCCTGCCTTCTGCAGGTCATGGGCCTGAGCTCCTCCTCATGAGACCTTCTCCTGCCCCCAGTGCCGGGCTCCCTTCAGTAGAGGCAGACTGCGGCCCAACAAGCAGCTGGGCAGCCTCATCGCCGCCCTCCGGGACCTGGAGCAGCAGCAGGAGCAGGAGCAGCAGCAGCAGCAGCAGGAGCAGCAGCTGGAGGAGGAACCGTCCTGCCAGGAGCACGGGGAGCAGCTGCACCTCTTCTGCGAGGACGACGGCCAGCTCATCTGCTGGCGCTGTGAGCGCGATGGGTGGCACAAGGGCCACAACACGGTGCTCGTGGAGGACGCGGGCCCTGGCTACAGAGTGAGTGCCCCCTTGTGCGCCCGAGACCCCGTCATCCAGCCCAGTGACCCCTCAGGTGCCAATACTCCCATCATCCAGCCTGGAGGCCA
>NW_006291584.1:0-277 GCF_000327345.1 Myotis davidii | reverse complement strand
ATCAATGATGAGAATCATTGATCGGTTGCCTCCGGCACATCCTCTATTCGGGATGGAGCCCACAACTCAGGCATGTGCCCTTGACCGGAATCGAACGCAGGCTGACACTCTATCCACTGAGCCAAATCAGCAAGGGCTGTTTTCTTCTATTTATAACCCTAATATGACACCCATTTTATTCTTGTATTATATAGTTATTTACCTGATTGATACTCCCACTTTCAGGAAACAAGGACTAGGTATAACTCTTCTCTCCCAGTCACAGAATAAAGCCAAG
>NW_006291583.1:0-258 GCF_000327345.1 Myotis davidii | reverse complement strand
GAGAGAGAATCATTGATTGGCTTCCTCCAGCACGCCTCGCACTGGGGATGGGACCCGCAACCCAGGCATGTGCTCTTGACTGGAATCGAACCTGGAACCCTTTAGGCCGCAGGCCGACGTTCTATCCACTGAGCCACACTGGCTAGGGCTAAATGTTTCTGCTCTTTATGCTGATTTCCCCCTTTAGGAACAGGGGGGGCAGGTATGACTGGAGGCCTAACTCTTTGCATATTTGTGTTTTCTAGTTTGTACCTGTTC
>NW_006291582.1:0-722 GCF_000327345.1 Myotis davidii | reverse complement strand
CGACCCACAGGTTGAGAACCACTGCTCTATATCTCTCAGTCTAGGTAAGCAAAATAAGACATAACTAATGCAACAGAGGCTGAATAAAACAAATACGCAAAGCCTCAAGAGACCACTTGGCTACAAACTTATTGGGTTCTGACTTGAATTGCCCCTGTGGGCAGTCATCCTCAGGCAATAGATTTTTTTCAACATGGTGAAGAAGTGGCTTCTACTGGAGACCAATTGTCATTCTTAATCTCTTAAGTGGCCTGAGAGCAAAGTTTTTTACAATAGGGTGTGTCAACTGTCCTATTCACAGACAGGCAGATGTCAGTGTGTGAAAGATGTCCTCCTCTGCATGAGGGAATGACTCCTGGGAGGAGTCTTGGATGTCTATCTTCTGAGCTCTATCCCCTGTATCCCTAGTCCTGGCTTCTTCCCTCACATCTCCAGTGCACTTTACCTTCCCTTTGCCAGAGCACAGGGAAATTTGTGAGTTGGCCCTTTAGGAGGATGCCTGAGTATCCATCAGTCTCTCCCTGTTCAATAGCTGGGGGCGAGAAGAGCAGCGAGGTTGGGGATGGGAGGACAGTTTGGGGTGAGCAGGCCAGTAGGCAGAGTGGTTAGGGGAGATCAAGCAAGCAGGCAGCCAGGTGAGCTGTTAGGAGGCAGCTGTGCTGGATTTCAAGAGGGATATGTGACTTCTAGATTAGGCTCAATTCATAAACTGGCAGTCGGAC
>NW_006291581.1:0-732 GCF_000327345.1 Myotis davidii | reverse complement strand
GAATAGAGAGTATAGAGGCAGAATGTGTTTTTGGTGTAGAAAACAGTATTGGAAACTAGAATTTAATTTTCAGGGATTTGGATTATACACATGCTGCCTTTCAATGTTTATAGATATAGGAGGATGAACACACACATTTGTGCACACATATGCGTACATGCACACCACATACAAAGAAAGACATGTATAGCCAACTAGAGTAAAAACACATTAAATTGCACATTATCATCAACATGGTGGAACATGTGGGACCAAGTATGTAGGGCACATGATAGCAATGATGAGGCTCCTGTAAAAAGAAAGAGCTTTGATGTAGTAAATATTCATAAATGCCATGTTATATTTTTCTCTTCTGATTTTTATAATGAATTATGTAGACAGCAAATGTAAGAAAAAAATATGTTCTTAAGTCTTCTTTATGGTTTAGCTTATTTAAAACCTTGAATACTTTGTAATAGCTTTATGTATAGTAATGTGATAATGAGTAACAAATTTAGAAATATTCTATTTTTTCTATCATATAAATGATATTTGATATATTATCCATTTATCTAATTTTGCCAGTACATGTCTACTACTTTGAAAATTTCAATGTAAGATGGTTTTATACAAGAAAACATGTCTTTTTTTTCTCTAAAGAATAAGTTTTAAACCAGAGTTTCAAAATGGATAGCCATCTGTATGTCTTAGAATAGCACATCTTAACTATTTTTTCCCCCAGAGCAATACATT
>NW_006291580.1:0-333 GCF_000327345.1 Myotis davidii | reverse complement strand
CCTCTGAGAAATTATTTTCATATTCTAAAAGATTTCTGGGACAAAAGACCTGAGTATTCATGCTGTTAACTTATTTTATCTTAAAATCACATATCTTAGATCTTATGAAGAGTATCTCAGATGTTTAAGTTCTACTCTTAGACCAGGTAGCTAAAAATGGCATTACCTCATTTTACTTATACACTCATTATGTTATTTTAATTATAATAGAATAAATCTAAAACCATAATTTCATTAACAATAGCTACTTAATGATGTTTATCACTAATATTCTGAAGAATTACATTTTCAACATATAGTAACTGTCACAAATATTTATTCTCAAATGTATCT
>NW_006291579.1:0-397 GCF_000327345.1 Myotis davidii | reverse complement strand
AAAAAAACTTGACTTCTCTCTACTTTCCACTTTAAATATAAATAATAGTATTTATATTATTCAAAAATAATAGTATTTCTGAAACCTTCATCTGTTTTATTCTGTAAGTGTGGGTTAGATGTGGAATTTCATAGATTATTAGTTTTGAATTATTTTCTGTAGTTGACTTGTTGGCATTTTGCATTGTTAAAAAAGTGTGGATGTTGGAATGAATGATATTCAGTATCATGTTTTTCATTACGCTGCCTCTGTAGTTCAAATGAAATAGAATATTTATTATAGAGTCCATGATTTCTGTAAACGTTTTGATAATTTCTATGAAACATATATATTCTGAATTAGGAAATAGTAGGTGTCTTGAAGAATTGTCAGAAGTTTTTAATGTAATGTAGGTGTG
>NW_006291578.1:0-981 GCF_000327345.1 Myotis davidii | reverse complement strand
TGATGAGAGAGATTCACTGATTGGTTGCCTCCTGAAATTGGCTGCCTCCTGAAACCCTCCTACCCCCCCACTGGGGATGGAGCCCACAACCCAGGAATGTGCTCTTGACCGGAATCGAACCTGGGACACTTCAGTCCACAGGCCAATGCTCTCGAGCCAAACCGGCTAGGGCTAGGATTCAATATTTGTTCCCCTCATGGTGCTGGTTGTTCATTGTGCAACACAAAAGGACACAGAAGAGGCATCTTCCACCAGAAATTTAGCCATTTGTACCTACATGGGACTGCATCTTCTCTGTGCACCACAAGACAATGCAGAAATATAGGCCCCAATAGAAATTCAGCCTTTGGTCCCTCATAGTGCAGCATGTCATTCATTCATCAAAGAGGGTGAAAAGACAGCTCCCATTAGTGATCCAGCTTTAGGACCCCCTCATCAGGCTACATCTTCTCTGTGCACAACTAGAGGGCACAGAAGAGACATCTCCCACCAAGAATTCAATCGTTGATCCCATTGTGAGGCTGCATAAACTATGTTTCCACAACAAGGTGCAGAAGAGGCAGTTCCCATCAGGAATTCAGCCTTAATTTCCTTGTGGGCCTCATGTTTGTCGTGCATGGCAGCAGGGCTCAGAAGAGGCAGCTTTGATTAGGAATTCAGCCTTTGATCCCCACATTTGGCTGCATGTCCCCTTTACACCACAAGAGGGCACATAATAGTTCCCAACAGTAATTCAGCTTTTGGTCCCTAAATGGGGCTGCATGTTTTTTCACCACAAGAGGGCGAAAAAGAAATAGCTCCCATCAGGAATGCAATCTTTGATCCCATTGCAAGGCTGCATGACCTACGTTTACCCAAGAGTAGGCAAAAGAGGCAGCTTCCATCAGGAATTCTGCCTTTGGTCCTTTGTGCACTGCAAGATGGCACGGAAAAGACAGCTCCCATGAGGAGGAATTCAGACTTTGTTCCTTCCATGGGATT
>NW_006291577.1:9672-10189 GCF_000327345.1 Myotis davidii | reverse complement strand
GCATGAATTTGTGCATGGTGGGGTCCATCGGGGCCGGGCGGGCAGGGGGGAGAGGATGCAGGAGGCTGGTCACCAGCCCCATCCCCAATCAGGGTGGGGGGATGATTGGGGGCGTGGCTGTCCAGGGGCAGAGGGTATGAGAGGTTGGGAGGCCAATCAGGGACCCCATTGGGCCGGTTTGCCACTTCAGTGTGCCTCAGAGTGATTGATCTTTCCAATGTTCTGATCATTCCACTGTTCTGGTTGCTTGGTTTTTATATATATATATATATATAGACTAGTAGCCCGGTGCACAAAATTCATGCACTGGGGTGTGGGGGGGGGAAGGGGCCCCTCAGTCTGGCCTTCACCCTCTCCAATCTGAGACCCCACAGGGAATGTCCAACTACCTGTCTGTGCCCACACTTTTAACAGATAACAGCTCCATTGTTGTTTCTTTCTTATGCTTAAAACCATTAGAATTAGTAGGTATTCAAAGTGTGGATACATTTTGGGGGGACACTCTGTGTATCTCTGG
>NW_006291577.1:0-512 GCF_000327345.1 Myotis davidii | reverse complement strand
TCATTGATGGAGAAAGTCAGCTTGATTTTCTTTTGAATTTCCATAGCTTTTATTTATTGTGTTTGCCTTGCTGGACTGGGACCCTGTGCTGCTGCGTTAGGTGTGGGGCTTGCTGAGCTCACCCCCTATCCGGCCAGGGGAGCCTCTTGCATCCCTAGCTGACTGTGATGTTCTCCTGAAGGCCTATGACATCCCCCTCCACCCGTACCCCCACCCCCGCTGACTGTTTCCTTTCTTGAGATTCCATCAGTCAAGGGTCATCAATACACACAGAAGCCCCACTATGTGCTGCAGCAGCGGGAATGGAATGTCAGGGTTTGTGATGCCCGGGTTGAGACACAGATGGAGCAGAAAGGAAACACTTCCTATCAGCCTGGGTGGGGCTCTGAAAAGGGACCCAGTGATGAGGGGCCAGGAAGGGTGATTTTCATGAACATTCATGCGCAACTGTGCTGAGGTCCCGCCAAATGGGGCGTCAGTTTCTGATGGGGCTTGTGCGCCCTCGCTGTCCC
>NW_006291576.1:0-328 GCF_000327345.1 Myotis davidii | reverse complement strand
CAGCCTGCAGATTGAAGGGTCCCAGGTTCAATTTTGGCCAAGAGCACATACCTGGGTTGTGGGCTCAATTCCCAGTAGGAGGTGTGCAGGAGGCAGCCAATCAATGATTCTCTCTCATCATTGATGTTTCTATCTCTCTCTGCCTCTCCCTTCCTCTCTAAAATCAATAAAAGAAAATGTATAAAAAAAAGTTCTCTCTGGTCTTTGCTCTCTTTCTGGACCAGGCTCCCTACCTAAATTATTTAATAGAATCATTTTATTTTTTGTTCCCCCCTTTAGTTTAGAGAGAGGAGGAGAGAGGGAGAGCAAGAGAGAAACATAACGTGAG
>NW_006291575.1:0-550 GCF_000327345.1 Myotis davidii | reverse complement strand
CCTCCATACTGTTTTCCATAGTGGCTACACCAACTTGTTATCCCATTAACAGAGCATGAGGGTTCCCTTTTCTCTACATCCTTGCTAACACTTGTTGAGGATTTATTGACGATAGTCATTCTGACAGGTGTGAGGTGATAGCTCATTGTGATTGTAGTTTGCATTTCTGATGATTAGTGATGTTAAGCATCTTTTCATATATCTATTTGCCATCTGTATGTTTCTTTGGAGAAATGTCTGTCAGGTCCTCTGCCCATTTTAAAATTGGATCGTTTGAGGGTTTTTGGTGTTGAATTGTATGAGTGCTTTATAAATTTTGGATATTAACCCCTTATCAGATGTATCACTGGCGAATATCTTCTCCCAATCACTTTGTTGTCTAATCATGTGGTTGATGGTTTCCTTTGCTGTGTAAAAACTTTTCAGTTTGATGTAATCCCCTGTTTTAATTTGTTGTTTCCTTTCCTCGAGGTGATATATCAGAAAAAATATTACTAAGGGCAATGTCAGAGAGCTTACTGTCTATGATTTTTCCTAGGCATATTATGGT
>NW_006291574.1:0-495 GCF_000327345.1 Myotis davidii | reverse complement strand
AACCGCCCCAAACAAGAAACACAGCAGGAAACAGGTCCTAATCCAGGCCTAGGCCGACCTGGGCATCCAAGCTCTCAGGGGCCTTTGGGGGAAGTCAGCTCACCTGCTTCTGTTTCCTCTCGCGTTGAAGACAAACCCACCCAGTTTCTGGAAACAAAACCCTCCTCTGGTTTGTGGAGGAGGGAGCATCGGAGCCCAGGGGGTTTGGGCTGGTCTAGGCAAAACAGGCATCGGGGAAAAGAGGCGGAGCTTACTGGGAGGCTCAGAGGGTTGGAAAAGCAAATCTAGATAGCTCACCTGAAATCGATTTTTAAAGTTCGCGCATACACATACTTTGCAACGCCGACGCACGCACGCAGGCCTGCTTTTCCATTTGTTTTTCATGAACACAAAGGCGGAGACAGATCCTCCTGGCTTTGCTGCAACAACAAAACCCATCGGCAAGTGCTTGGCATCATGGATTTAAGGCTTTGGCTCTGCTCTCTCCTCCTCCCC
>NW_006291573.1:0-318 GCF_000327345.1 Myotis davidii | reverse complement strand
TTTAAAATATATATATATATTTTTTATTGATTTGAGAGAAAGGAAGAGAGAGGGAGAGGGAAATAGAAACATTGATGAAAGGGAAACATCAACATCAATTGGCTGCCTCCCGCATGTGTCCTGCTGGGAACTGAGCCCGCAACCCGGGCATGTGCCCTGACACAGAATCAAACCAGTGACCTCTTGGTGCATGGGTCAATGCTCAACCAATGAGCCACACTGGCTGACAATACCATGTTGTTTTGATTTCCATGGCCTTACAGTATAGTTTGTTATCAGGTAGCATGATGCTTCAACTTTGTTCTTTTTTGTCGTGAT
>NW_006291572.1:0-339 GCF_000327345.1 Myotis davidii | reverse complement strand
GTCTCCCTGGCTGGGTTGCTCAGTTGGTTAGAGAGTCATCCTGATACACGGAAGTTGTGGGTTCAACCCCCCTCAGGGCACATACAAGAACCAACCAATGAATGCACAAATGAGTGGAACAACAAAATGATACTTCTTTCTAAAATCAACCAGTGGTAGAGCATGGTTCAACCAAAGGATATCAGGGTTGGATTCCTGGTCAAGAGCAGGTACCTGGGTTGCAGGTGGGAGGCAACCAATCCAGGAGTCTCTTTCACATTGATGTTTCTCTCTCTCTCTTCTCTCCCCCCCTTCCATTATCCTAAAAAAATCAACGGAAAAAATATTCTCAGGTGAGGA
>NW_006291571.1:0-847 GCF_000327345.1 Myotis davidii | reverse complement strand
TGCTGAGCCTTGTCTATTTCTGCCTAAAGATGATATAGAGCCTTAACCTACTGAATCATTGTTGATTTTACTGTAGTCATGTGAGAAAATATAATACTATACGGAGGGTGTCAAATCAAATTCGAAATAATTGGATCAATACAAACCGAGTCAATCTCCTCCCTTCAATTTTTAGGAGATTGTAGAAACATTTTAAAATTATTGTCTGTCATCATCCGTTAACATTTATTCAACAAACTGGAATGAAACGGAGAAACAAAATCGAGCCATATGCTTCCAATCAGCATGAAGAACGCAGGAAGTGCCTTCGTATAACCCAGATTTCTATAGCCCTGAATACGGTATATACTGTTAGATGCTTGCAATGGCAGTCAAGCAACAGGGGATGCCTCACCTCGAACAAACTGAAGGATCGAGTTGGAAACGTATTGAATCAATGCGAGCAAAGCTGAATCTCAAGGAGCTAGGACATAATAGGGTCTCTGAGAGAGTGTTTTGTTTGAACCGTATGTAGGTCTAAGGGTTCTAACCGATATATCATATCATCAGAATCATAGACATCCTAAATTCAAATATACGTATTCACATTTGATCCTTGTGGGCAGATTCACTATGAGCTGTGTGATGTATCAAGAGTAACTGAGAGTCGTGTGCCATGAAAATGGGATATAAATTACAACAACATGCATTCCAATATCAAAAACAACACACCTCTGCATACATCATATTCATCCACAAGTCACCACATGCGACCAACCTGAATGCTTTAGAAGTTGAATGATGAGTTCGGTTGTTTCCTTAGATTAGATTAGCATGCTGTTCTGGATGAACTGATATGTCTCCTGGT
>NW_006291570.1:5296-12386 GCF_000327345.1 Myotis davidii | reverse complement strand
CAATCTCTCCCTTGATATCCTCCAGAAGTTGTTGGGTTTTTTTTATGTATTTGGGTACTCCTGTATTGGGTGCGTATATATTTACCAGAGTTATATTTTCTTGTTGGATTGCTCCCTTTAGTATTATGAAGTGGCCTTCCTTATCTCTTTTTATGTCCCTCACTTTGAAATCTAATTTGTCCGATATAAGTATTGCTACCCCAGCTTTTATTTTTTTCATTTCCATTTGCCTGAAAAATCTTTTTCCATTCCTTCATCATCAGTCTGTGTGAGGTGGGTTTCCTGTAGATAGCAGATATATGGGTCATGTTTTCTTATCCACTTAGCTACTCTATGTCTTTTGATTGGGGCATTTAATCCACTATCTTTTAAAGTTATTATTGATAGGTACTTGTTTGTCGCCATTTTTATTCTTTATGCCTGTGTCCCTTCTTTGCTTCCTATTTCTTCTTTTTACAGCAGACCCTTTAGCATTTCTTGCATTGCTGGTTTGGTGGTAATAAACTCCTTTAGTCCTTTTTTGTCTGTAAAGGTCCTTATTTCACTCTCAACTTTGATTGATAGCCTTGCTGGGTACAGTATTCTTGGATTCAGACCCTTCCTTTGCATGACTTTGTATATTTCATTCCATTTCCTTCTGGCCTGATGTGTTTCTGTTGAGAAATCATTCTCTAATCTGATGGGAGATACTTTTTAGGTAACTTTCTGTCTCTCTCTGGCAGTTTTTAAGATTCTTACTTTGTTGTTCGTGTTTGCCAATTTAATTATAATATGCCTTGGCATCGGTCTTTTGGGGTTCAATTTATTTGGGATTCTGTGAGCTTCCTGGATTTGTGTTTTTTCTTCCCTATATCAGGGAAGTTTTCTGTCATTATTTCTTCAAACAGGTTTTCTATTCCTTGCTCAGTTTCCTCTCCTTCTGGCACCCCTATTATGTGGTTGTTTTGTTCCATGTTGTCCCAAAGTTCCTTTCAGCTCTTCTGTTTTTTAACGTTTTTTCTAGATGCTGTTCGGCTTGTGTATTTTTTCCTATCTTGTCTTCTAGCTCACTGATGCAGTCCTCTGCTTCTTCTAGTCTACTGTTGATGCTTTCTATTGAGTTCTTTATATCAGCAATGCTATTTTTCATTTCTTCCTGGTTCTTCTTCATTTCCTCTTGGTTCTTACACATATTGTTGTATTTGTCTTCCATTCTTTTCAGCGGCCATATGACCATTTCTCTGAATTTTCTGACATATTTCTTGCCTCATTTTGTTTATTTCCTTTTCTGGTGATGCCTCCTTTTCTTTCATATGTGGGCTGTTTATTTCTCTCCCCATGATCTCTCTTCTCTGGGTATCTGGTTATGTAGCTCTTTCTCCTGCTTTGATTTAATGGCACAAAATATGCTCGGTCCAACCCCAGCAGGTCCAGGGGTCCCCAAAGATGTGGACGGAGTCGGCGAAGAAGGAATGACACGGAGGCAGCGTTCAGGTGATCATCATAGCGAGGTTCCTCTAGCCAGGATCTCCAGCCAAGTTCTGTCCGGGTTCTCTTGCCAGGTTCTGTAGCCATGTTCTCTCGCTAGGTTCTGTCTCTAGGTTCTGTGTCCTGTTGTCTTGTTACATCTGTATTTACACCAGTTGATTCCAATCCTATCAATCTCTATTCCAAAGGTTAGGGCGTTTCTTATCTCCATTCCAGGGAGTAAAGTTTATGTAGCTTAAGTGTGATTGTTCATAGTAAAAGTGATTAACTACCCACCTGGCACTTAGTTAAGGGGTTTTATTCCCTCCCTAACTTCAGGGGGAAATCCCTGCCTGGGGAAACAACCTTTCTCGGAGAGGTGACCTTGGTTAAAACACATAGCACCAAGAAGGTGAGCAAACATATTAAGAACAGTATGCCATATATGCCAGGTCTCTTAAAACATATGCTGTGCAGATGTTTCTTCCCTGCAGCAACTGTGTCAAGCAGCAAGGATAGATCAGCTCCTGGCAAAAATACAACACAACAAGGCAACACACTGAACTCAAATGTATTCATGATACTAATAACACCAAATGAAGGTGACCATCAGAGGAAAGAGAATTAGGGGATAAGAAGAAAAAAAAGATATACAAAATGATATTGAGAATAGGAAAAACATAAGAGAGAAAAGAAAGAATAAAAAAGAAGGGGAGCAAAAACTATTTATATGGGGAGAAAACTCCAATAGAACAACCACTAATCCCAAAATATTCAAACAACAAACACCCAGAGATGAATGCAAACTACAAACAACAACTAATAACAAGCGAGGAGAGGAAAAACAGAAGCAAAAAAACAAAAACAAAAAGAAAAAAAGAGAAACAATCTCAAACACAAGCACAAGAAAACCCCAGTCTAATCAACAATCAAGCAAACAACAATAGGACAGAGAGAAAGATAGGCAAAACAAAACAAAACAAAAAGCCTAGTACAAAAAAAAGCAAAACAAAACAAGAAAACAGTAACAACAACAAAACAAACAAAAAAGATAGCAAAAAAATTTGGATAGTGAAGAGAAGAGAGAGGTGTGTATGGACTTAGAGCAGGGGATCGGGAATTAGATATTTAACACATTTCGTACCACTCAGGACTTTTCTCGTGTTTCGCGTGCCATCTGTTAACACATTGTATGCGGGAAACGTATTTATACATTTTACATATTTATACGTTCTACCAGTGTAGTAGAGCACGGGACACGTATTAATACGTTTTTTTATAGACTAGCGGTAGAATGCGGGTAACGTATAAATATGTAAAGTTATTGTAATTTTACTGAACGGTGCCATTTGCGCAAAAAATTAGCAAAAATGACCCACACCACCATTTAGTGCGTGATAAAAACTAAGAAAACTCCAAGAGAACTGCAACCAATCTCAATGAACTCCAGCAGCAGATCCCTGGAGACTAATGCAAACGACAAACAACCACCAATATCAAGCGAGACAAGGGAAAACAGAAGCACAAAAATAACCAGATAAAGAAAAAGTAAGCAAAGAAGAAAAATGAAAATGAAAAACAAAACAATTTCCCATACAAGCATAAAAAATCCCAATATACTCAAAATCAGGCTAACACTAGCAAAATGACAGAGAGAGAGAGAGAGAAAAAAAGAAATTAGATAGTGAAGAAAGATAGGAGAGAGGTGTATATGGATTTAGAGCAAGGGATTGGAAATTAAATATCTAAGTAGGGTGAAATTTAGACAGTGGGTAAAAAGAAGGAATAGGGAAAATCTAAAGCAAGACTAGGGTAAAAGAAACAGGACAACAAAATGGAGAAAGTGAGGAAGAGAGTGTTGGCATAAAGGTAAAGTTCAGATAGAGTAAAATGTTGCTAAAGGAAAAATGACAATATGGTGTAGAACACTAATCCCAAAATAAAATAAAATAAAGAGGAAATAAAATGACACTTTTTTTAAAAAAGGTAAAATAGTAGTAGTAATAATACTAATTAAAAATAAAAATATAATAATTAAAAAGGTAAAATCAAGTGAGGAAAAAAGAAAAGTTTTTTTAAGTAAAAGATGAAAAAATAAAAATGTGCAATAGTGAAGGTCATTCACTTCTACTGTTCTTTTTGGCACGCCTGTTTTCTGTCAGGCAGTCAGGATAGTATTGAAGTTCCCTGGGTTCCACTGCTCCTCTGTGTTGTAAGCCACAGTCCTGATTTTGAAGCCGTCAGTATTTCTCAGACTCCTTTATTTGTGTTTACACAAGAGTCAATTTGTGATTCAACCCCTGGGTGGCAGTGTTTCTGGATTGACCTCTGGGGGTATAAGTCCTCTCTAGCCAGTATTTAGGTTTTGTTTTCCCTGTCGTACTTAATACTGGTTTGGGAGAATGGACTGCCCCAGAGATGGTTCTCTGATCATTACTCCCCACTCTGATCCCCAGGTTCCACAAAAACAATTTTCCCCCGCAGTCTCTTAGAGTGTCCCCAAATGGGTAATCTTATGTACTCAAAACTAAGGATTTAAAGAGAAAAAAAGAGCTAGAGCAAGTACGTGAACTCGCGACTTTTACCCTCCAGCACTGCGCAACTCTGTGAATGTCTCTGGCACTTTTTTCCCCTGGCACTAAGCAGCCAGAACACTGGTAAAATTTCCAGCTACCTTTTTGCACTCAGTCCAGCTAAAGGTTGATTTTTAGAGTTCCCTTCTGCCAGCAGCCCTGCAGATTCCCATCCACATTCGTAGATCACGCTAGCCCCAACGGCCGTGGATTTTGTGGAGCGCAGACTTACCCCAAACCTCTAACTCCCATTGCGTGTTTCTCTCTCCAGCCTGGATTGCAGACCTCACCTTTCCCTAGGGCAGCAGTTCTCTATCTGTGATTCGCGACCCCTTTGGCGGTTATTAATTTAAAACAGGGTATAACTTTATTTGGTTAAAATTTGGTTAAAATTTGCTTGAAATGTCATTTTCCAGTCTATGTATCTTTCAAGATTAAAGTTAGTCTCTTATAGCTAGTATATTATTGGGTCTTGGTGGTGATTTTTTTTTTTGGACCCATTCAAGCACTCGTGTCATTAAGTTAGATATTTTAATCTGTTTATATTTAAAGCAATTATTGATAGGTAAGGCTTTACAATTAACATTTTGTTGTTTTCTGGTTGTTTTGCAGATCCCTTGTTCCTTATTTACCTGTCTTTTTGTGTGTGTTTTGATGTTTTTAGAAATCAAAGACATTTTTTATTTCTAAAGACATTTAGAAATCAAAGACATTTTAACATTTTTGTCGTGTTATTTTGTATAATTATTAGAGAATTTTTCCTTGTGGTTTCTATGAGGCTTATATAAAATATCTTAAAGTTATAATACTCTATTTTAAATTAATAACTTCAACAGAATTTATAGGCTTTACACTTTTACTTCTCTGTTAGAATTTACATTTTTGTATTGTGTAACTAATAGATTATTGTAGTCATGGTTATTTTTACTTGTTTATTTTTTTTAATTTTTAAACTAGAGATGTAAAGAAATTATGCACTGCTATTACCATATTGCAGACTATATGTCCACCATTAACATGAGATTTGTACATTTTTATGTTAACATTCTTTTATTTCCACTCAAAGAACTCCTTTTAGCATTTCTTATAAGGATTGAAAAAATTAATATTGTTAAAATACCAACAATACAGGGGTGGGACTGTAATTTGGCTCCTTGCTTGGGTGTGGGCAAACCTCTAAGGCAGCCAAATTAATTGTTTGAGAATCCAAATCCGGCAGATCTGCACCCTGCCAAGTTCCCTGGTCAGAGTGCACCACGGACTTTGTTCTGAAGGTGAGCAAAGCAACTGGTTGTGATTACTACTCCGGCACTTCAGGTAGGAACTTGGTCGGCCAAGATTTTTGTGCTGGTTGTTGAAAGCCCCTACCCCTTCTGTCACACTTAGATTCAGTGATTGAGCCTCACACATTCCTCTAAAATCCTTGTAATGCAAGATTTGAGTAGGGGCTCCCACAAAGCAACCTACAATGCTGGGGCGGGGGGGGGGGGCTGATTGGTCCCTGGGTTCTCATTTCCTACTGGAGAAAGCAGAGGTTCAGGGGAGACCTCTCTGCATGGTGTTGGCATGGGGAATAGGCAATGTGGAGCCACTTCTCTTACTCTTCTAATGCAATCTGTCTTGGTCTCTGTGGTGCGGGAGTGGAGGGGTGCTTCAGCCTCATACCCATGTTCTAGAATTCTCTCAGTGGTGTTTTGTTCTTGAATACTTGTTGTTCTTCTGAGGGGGCACAAAGTCGGGGACAACCTGTGTTTCCATTTTGGTGATCTCACTCTCCCATTACATCATTCATTTCATCTCAATAGCTCTTAGACTTTGTTTGATTGAATCTAAAGAGGAAATGATTCAAAGTCCATATAGAAAGGCTTTGTTAATTATTGTGTTACTTCAACACCAAAACCCCTTTTGTAAGTGATATAAAATCACTGTGTGGTAACATTTTCCAAAATTTTTAATCATTTTCCTCCCAATGATTTCATGTCATTTTTATAAAGCAAAACCTAAATATGTATATTGCTGACATGACCAAGTTTAAATAAGATTTTTTAGAAATAAACAGAGTTCATTTTATAACCTTTCATTTGAAACATGGGACCCAACTTCATATTAATAATCAAGCAACATATAAAATGAAGACATTTTCCTTTCTAAAGTTGAGAACACATAAAAAAAAATAAAGTTGAGAACATAAAACAAGTAACTTATTTTAGTAGTTGTAAATTTCCCTTTAGTGTTCTACTTGGACTTTTCTCACTGAAGATTGGAAGGCTTTTATAGTGATCTGGCAGACAAACTAACTCATGAATCAGTGGTGAATATATACCTATTAAATACCAAAGGCACATTAGTCATTTATTTGTAGTCAGGCATTTTCAAAAATTTCGTACCTGCTACTCCAGTAGGAAAGTAGTATATTTACAAGAATATAAACAATATTCATCAGCTGGCTGCACAGATTTTATTTTTGCAATTTCAGGCTAATGATTTTTACCAATTATCTTTTTGCTTGGAAATTTTTTCCAGTTTAGAAAATGAAAAGCTTAAGTATGAATACAACTTAGATGATTTTGTAACAAATTGATTCCATTTATTAACTTATGGAAAATGGCTGTGATTTCCAAATTGGAAGGAAGTTATATTTTTCTAATAGCTCAGATGGGTCAGGAAAAAAAATCAATTCTTTCCTAAGAACACTTTGATAAACACCTGTTTGTCTCAAGTGAACTACTCTAAGTCAAGAATTGATTAGTAGCTTTCACCTAAAATGTGAAATATAAAAAGATTCACTTTGTGATTCCAGTTAGAACCCAGGTGTAGTACAGTGCCATGAGCACTGGATTTGAAGTGAGACACATCCTATCTAATAAAAGAGTAATATGGGAGAAACTAAGATGGCGGCATAGGTAAACACCGGGAAATTGCTGCCTCCCACAACAACTTCAAAAATACAAAGAAAAGACAAAACGGACATCATCCAGAACTACAGGAAGGCTGGCTGAGTGGAAATTCTACAACTAGAAGGAAAGAAAAGGACACTGAGAGCCAGAGGAGCTGCGGAAGTAAAGTGCAGA